>NC_051319.1:57002038-57309520 GCF_015220235.1 Choloepus didactylus | reverse complement strand
TAGAAATTGATCAATAACACCCATTGAATGTGTGTGTATAGGGGTATGTCTGTATGAGTGTGTGTTTTATATATGTATATATGAAATGCTTATTAAATGCATACATACTTATGTTGATACCCATTAAAATGCACATAGTTTTCTATTCAGAATTTGGACACTCAATAATTTCTTTGTCATCTTCAAAAAGTTCTCAGCTAAAGCAAACAAAACTGTTCCCACTGTTTTTAGATATACCTGACAGGACTGACAACCCAATTGTAAGAATCAAGACCCTGATTCCTAGAATGGGCATGTTGTGCAAAAGCCTTGGGAAACCAATGCAACATGGTGCAGGCTGGAATTCAGAGGAAGAAGAGGGTGCAGGTGTATACATCTCACTGCACAGAGGCTTGCTTGGCCCAGCACAGTTGGGCCCACATTGGAGGTATGCTTTCAGAGAGGCATCCTGCCCTCCTGTTGCCCTCTCTTTTTATAAGTGAAGTGTGGCAGCAGACTTGCAGACAGGATAGACAGAATGTGCCAGTCACCTGCTGTCCAAGGAGTGACTGGAAACCCCAGCTGCTGGTCTCTGATGAACAGCTGTGAAGCTGGGTTTAGCTGCAGGCCCTCCTGATACAGGAAGAAGACACTGGTCCAATGGAAAGTTGAGACATAGCCCTTCCTGGGGTCCCTGGTCTCAGCTAACTCATGATCTGGTAACGCAGAGACAATACTTCACCCCCTCCCTACATCATTCATTGATCAATCTCCCACAGGACAAAACCCAGTAAATGAACTCTTACAGAATTCCTTCCTGTCTAAGCAAGGAATAATTCTATCTCAAGATTAGATACATGTTCAGAAGCATAAGCACATGTCCTTACACACACACTTCTTTCTGGGTTTATACATATAAAACATAACCACAACTTTTGTAGTTACAACTTTGTGATGTGTTTTGAATAGATCAGGTTGAAGCTGGGGCTAGACTTGCTTGTCCAAACTTAAGATTGTGGTGTCAGTTGTTCATCAACAGGGAGAAGTATGACCCCAAGATCAAGAGGCCAAAATAAGTGTTCTGCTCTACACTCCACTGCACCCAGCCTGCGGGCGTCAGACAAATGACTTAGCTAGCAGCTGTTGCTCAGTTTCCTCATCTGGAAATGGGGATGATGGGATGTATGATAAGTATTAATTAGTGTTTGTGAAGCATTTTGAGAGCCACTGATGAAAGGGACAAAGTATTATTTTTCTCAGCATGGGCAAACAAATACTTGATTTAGTTGGTACAAATCCAACTAAATCATGCTGAGTTAATTACCTATAAGACTTGAAACTGTTGTATCAAATCTATTTTGCACTTTCCGGCCCCAGGCAGATTAGCACCTGTTGTGTTTTACAATGACTCACCAAGAGAAGTTAGCAGACAAATTGGATCAAAGGATATGACTGTGGTTCATGTAGACTCTTGCTTGCCTGAGATAACTATTGGGGGAGCCACGTAAGAACCAAATTTTTAACGTGATAAATGTTGGGTTATATAGGAAACCAGCAGGATCCAACAGTAAGCATATTATTTCAAATAATGAATGAAGGCCAAGATGTCAAACCATATACAGTTCTGTGCTTACCATTCTCTTACTTCTCCCAAGCATTCTTTGGTTGCTGATTTTAAAACGTTTCTGAAAAGTCTCACATCATTTTAGATTGCAGAGGATAATTTTTTTTAAACTTCCATAGAATTACACTACACAAACAGTGAACCCTAAGTTAAAACATGGACTTTAAATAATGGTACAATTGTAAAAATATGGTATCATCAATTGTAACAGAAGCTCCACACCAAAGCCTGTTGGTGTTCTGGGGATATATAGGAATCCTGTATTTTATTCACAATTGTTCTGTAAACCCACAACTTCTCTAATAAAGAAAATAAATAAATAAATAGTCTCATACCAGCTAGGCATTTGGCCCAAAATACAACTTCGTGAGTAATGCATTTCTGAGAGGTGAAAGGAACACAACAAAGCCTTTGAATAAGAAGATTTAAATATCTTACGTGATCCAGAGGTTCAGGCAAGCAAAACCCAAATCTGGAGGCTGTGAAGGGAAAACCAAGTTAAAAAAGAAGTCTCTGGTAGTAGAAGAATGAGTTATCCTTCCAACTACAACAAATTCAATCACAGTTACCCTCCCAATCAAATGTGATTGGAGAGC
The DNA here is from genome assembly GCF_015220235.1 of Choloepus didactylus. Taxonomy (NCBI): domain Eukaryota; kingdom Metazoa; phylum Chordata; class Mammalia; order Pilosa; family Megalonychidae; genus Choloepus; species Choloepus didactylus. The sequence goes on along the minus strand of NC_051319.1, from coordinate 57,307,321 downwards.
ATAATTCTAGACTAAATTATTTTATCAAAAACACTTACCAGCACAAACAGGACTTTCAGTTTGCCTTCTAGGAGTTGGGCAGAGATCTTAAGGTCCTCTTGGAAGGAATCCTGGTTTTGATGTAAGAAGAAAGGAAAGAGTGGAAGGGGAAACAAGTTCAGGCATCGTAGCAGAAGTGTTGGGCAGTGGTTCCCAAAGTGTGATCCCAGACCAGCAGAATCAGTATCAGCTGAACCTTCTTAGAAACACAAATTATCAGTTCCCACCGTAGACCTACTAAGTCAGAAAATTTGGAGGGTGTGGCCCAGTAGGTTGTGCAGCAACCAGCCTTCCAGGAGATTCTGATGACTGCTAAAGTTTGAGAACCACTGGTTCATGTTGCGAGTTGGTATCATCCTGAATGTGAATACATTGTATCAATGGACAAGTTCATTCAAACATTGACTTAAAGCATAGGAAAGCTAATAAAACTGGAAATGTAAGTCAAGCAAGCTGACACTGTGTTGTGGGATTTGAGATTTCATGAGTATGACATTTAGGGCACAGTCTCTTTAGTAGATAATATTGAGATGCTTTTATCCCATACTGGACTCCCTCTTCCTATCAGCATATAACAAAAGAATAAAAGGGTGTTAGCAGTTAACCCCCTTAAGGGGTGTAGAAGAGTGTTAGCAGTTAAGGTGGAGACCTCAAGCTCTCCACCAAAATACATTCTTGCCTTCTTTGGGCACAAAAGTGGGCTACATTTTCCAACCTCTCATACAGTTAGTTATGCATGTGACTGAGGGCTGTCCCTTGAAATATTAGACATGATGCTGTGTACCACATCCAGACCTAGCCCCCAAATCATTTCCAAGTATGCCCTTCCATGTTCTTTCCCTATTCAGCTTGACCTTGATGGCCACATCCAGGATGAATTGGAAGCACTAACTAATGATATCAAAATAGCTGCAGCCTTGATTTCTGAGTCAACGCATGGAGAGACTTTCCTAGATCTGAACTCCCAACCTGAACCTTATATGTGAAAGAGGTAGATTTTTCATTCTTTAGGTAACTGAATTTTAGAGATCTGTTTTTTTCAATTTCATTTTACTTGCCCTAAATAATAAACTGAACTTCATGTCCATGACATATCCTCCTACAATTGATAGCAAGACATGATCATTTTCTCAAATTTAAAAAGTATGTTTTGAAAGTTTCATACTTTTATAAATCTTTCTCTAGAACACACACAAAGAAAAAGAGAAAAAAAACAGTAAGAGGAGATAACTATTTCAAGCCTTACTTTAAACTTATCTATGCTAACAACAAAAAAAAAAACACAAAATTAAGACTAACATATTACTTTTCATTAACAGTCATGACATAAAAACAACCCTGCAAAGAACAGTGTATTATAGCAGCAGCTTTCTTCAGAAAAAGAAAGAAAACAAGCTGTGATTATACTGCACAATTGATGTAATATTTATTCATCTAATTTCAATACACCTCCAATTTAAAATACCAAATTTAAATTTGTTCAGCATAATTGTTTCTACATGTAGCACTAACTCCTAAAAATAGGGCCTAACATATTCCTGCTGACAGAATACATTTATGTTGTATTTTTATTTGAGCTTGCTTAGTCTCCTGCTCATTTAGGTCCTGGAGTAACTCCCTGGATGAATTCGGTGAAGTCATTTAATAAACCTATGACATCATGTAGTCAGCTATTAATATATCTTTGTCCACCTAAATGTGTTATAAACATTATAATGTGTTATAAACATCAGTAAAGTAATTGGTGACATGAATTCTGGTTCCTTGGAACAGTGGAGTTGTAGGAAAGGTAGCTTCTGGACCTCCCAAAGAGAAGGCAGGTAACCATTGACCAGTTTCCCTTCTCTGGAACAGGATCCCATGTCACAAAATTAACTGCTTGTTCTGCAGCAAATAACGACATTGCACCTTTAGGGCCTGTCTCCCACGCCTCGAAGTAGAGGCAGTTATGATGCCATCATGTGTTCTGAGGTCAAACAAGCTTAAGTTTAAATCTTGATGCCACCACTCACTAGCACTGTGGCCCTGGAAGTTTCTTGACCTCTTTGGGCCTCAATTTTCCTGTCTGTAAAAACGGCCCTCTCCTGCACCAATCATCCAGAGCCTCTGCATCATCTTCAGGAAGTGTTTTCTTCTAGTGGTGAGCAAGGCTTATTAAAATCTGACCCCAATCAACCTTTCCAACCCATCAGCCCCTTCACCCTTCACCTTTACGTATCAGGAAAAGCAGCTTCTTGTTTCCTGAACATGAGATGTCCATCAAGCCTCTGCGCCTTGTATAGGCATCTTCCAGGCCTGCCCCTTCCCCCTTGCCAATCTGAAAAACTTCCTAAAACATCACCTTCTCAGCAAGGCACTTCCAAACTCCTCCAGGTGGTCAGTCCCTTCCCTTCTGTGCTCTCACAGCACTGGAACACACCTTCCCTTTAAGACTCATTTTCCTCAACTGTAATTATCTATAATTACTTTGTTTGTTTGTTTAGCTCTTTCACGACAAGACTGTGAACTCCTGGAAAGCAGTGACTTCATCTTATTTCAAAGCCCTTATTCCACCTCAGGGGCTTTGCACCAGCTGTTCCCTCTCCCTGGACTGCTCTTGCCCCGGAGATCCGCAGGCTCACTGCCCACAGCCTTTACATCTTTGCTCAAGTGCCAGCCTCTCACCAACGCTGAGGCCTCCTCTAAGCTGCTGTGTAAATTTGTAACATGAATTTCCTCCTTCCTTGACCCCCTTGCCCAACTCCCTTACCCTTTTCTACTGTATTTCCATTTCAGTTAACACCTTTTACAACTGATATGATTTACACATTAATCAGTTTGCTTATTGAATCTTGTTCATCTCCCCATCTAGAATGTAAGCTTCATGAGGGCAGGAGTCTTTGTCTGTTATTAACTGACACATTAGAAGTTCCTAGAGCAGCACCTCACACATAATGGGTGCTCAGTAACTACTTGTTAACTTAGGTGAATGAGTGAAGTTTTGCACCCCAAAATGTCTGGAAGCTCAATAACTATCAACTGATTGAATGAATGAATGCCTGCTCCAAAGTTGTTTCCATGCATAAGAAAAGAGGAGAATCAAATTAAATCCATTAGAATAAGAACCATAGCATGGTTTTACATCCTTCCTCTTTTCCTTGCAAAAGGCGTAGGCTAAGCATGCACTCCAAAGCCAGGCAGAACTGCATTCAAATGCTAACTGAGACACTTTAGTGTATTTAGCCTCCCCTAACCCTTAGTACCTCAATGCAAAATGGATCATTAATAATACCTACCTCTTAGGGTTGTAGCTGAGAATTAAGAGATTATAGTACATAAAGCATATACATGGTTGTTCTGGTTTGCTAATGCTGCCATTATGCAAAACACCAGAAATGGACTGGCTTTTATAAAAGGGGGTTTATTTGGTTACTCAGTTACAGTCTTAAGGCCATAAAGGTCCAAGGTAATGCATCAACAATCGGGTACCTTCACTGCAGGATGCCCATTGGCTGCAGAAAACCTCTGTTAGCTGGGAAGTCACATGGCTGGCATCTGCTCCAAAGTTCTGGTTTCAAAATGGCTTTCTCCCATGACGTTCCTCTCTAGGCTGCAGCTTCTCTCCAAAATGTCACTCTCAGTTGCTCTGACATCTTTCTGTCTGTGAGCTCCTTTATAGGACTCCAGTGATCCAATTAACACCCACCCTGAAAGGGAGGGGTAACACCTCCATGGAAATTATCCAATTAAACGTTTCACTCACAGTTGATTGAGTCACATCTCTATGGAAACACTCAAAGAATTCCGATCTAATCAACACCAATAACGTTTGCCCGCACAAGATTGCATCAAAGAACATGGTGTTTTGGGGGACATAATACATCCAAACCAGCACAATGGTTCATTGAAAGTACTCTGTAGTCACTGCTCCTATGATTCCTTGCTCAGTAATGTGCCCTTCATATGACACACTTGACTGGCCCAAGAGCTACCTTTGAGAACCAGAAGCCTGAGACCAGGATGGGCTCAGTCCCTCTCTGCTCCTTGTAATGTGGACTTATGTCTCTAGAGCTGACACACAGCATCTAAACACCCTGAAGGTGGAGATGATGTGGGTACACACATTTCTTTCACTTTCTGCTTATTTTACCACCAACACACTACCTGCAAATAAAAACTACATATGTGTCTTCCATCGGACACACTATATCTCAAGCTAAAATCCACTAAATTGTTTTACTTAAGGAGTGATATTTATTCATTCACTCCTTCTTTCTTTCACTCATTCATTCAGTCAACAATATTTATAGATGTTGACTGACCCCTATGCTAAGCACAGAGCATATATCAGTGGACCAATCAGAAAAGGATCCTGCCATTAGCACTTACAACCGAATGAAGATGGAAGGCAATACGCAAGCCCATGAATATACAATCCCAAACTATGACAAGCTCCGTGAAGGACATAAACAGGGTATGGTGAGAGAGAATAACAGAGGATGGGGATCGGTAAAATTTAAAATAGGTGGATAAAGGGAGGCTACTTCACTACTGAAAAATGTAGCACATAAGATACTGCTAGACTTGTGGTTGACTATTTCATAGATGTCTGGTTTGTTTCTCAACCAGAATGCAAGCTCTTTGATGGCAGAGAAGATTTTAGACTGCGTCTTCATGTTCTGCACAATCTGACCAAGATCAAACATACCTTAGGTTCATTAACTAGTGTTTACCTAGTTGGCTTTTACTGACCTTTAGTACATTCAGGAGAGAATGGGAAAATGAGATTCCTAAGGCTTGTAATTTTATGAATGCTATAAATGTTAAATTACAGCATCATCTGGTGAATTTTAAAAACTCTTGTTTTTTAGCTCAATTATTGTAGACTAATTTTGCTTCTCACAGTGAAAATAGAACCATCATCTCTTTTATCTTTATGATTGTGGTTAGTTATTAAAAGAGTTGAATAGCTTGAACAGGGAGAAATAGGTTCCAAAAGAAATAAGAAACTTGTAAGTTTGAGGAAACTGACCTTTAATGCAGTTGACATAATTTTAAAAAATAAGTACTTTCTATGACTATTGCTATTTTACATAACAGACAGACTTTAATTTGTAGCTGATAATTTATAAAAAGATACAGGGATCTTGGCATGGCTTGACAATGTTGTTAAGATGAGCATATGTACAAAGAGAAGTAAAGAACAAAGCCAAACTATAACATAATATGACCATGGCATATTCCTTTTTTTCTTCTCTCCCAAAAATAAAGACAAACACAATTGTGATCTGCTGGAAAGAAAAACTGCCTCATACTGTTCATTCATGAGTGTTCAGCTGTAATTAAGCATCTAATGCTCCAGATGGCTAAGTATTCAAAATTAGTACATTTCAGTTCCACTGAAACAGTTCATTTTGAAATGCTCAAAATACTATCCAATGGGGCTTAACAACTAAGCAAGGGAATCTTTGAGAACCCTGAAAGGTATATTAGAACATTTGTCTTGTGGATAAATTCACAATTTAATATTATTTCCTTACTATTTTCTTCTTTATTTCTTATTGGCCTACTGGGTAAAAATTCTTAAAAATGAGACTTGGGTGCACCTGTCCTGCACATAATACCCAACTCACTTCTGTGTGGTAGAGTGAGATCCTGGCCCTAATTCTTCATCCTTTCCTGAATGCCTATCCTTTGCTAGGCCACATTAAAGACTCTTGCTCTTTAGAAGAGTGAGTTGTTTTGACCAACTGACTATGGGCAGAAGTGACAGTGTGCCAGTACTAGGCCTAGATTTTAAGAGGCATCATGTATTTCTTTTTTCACTCTCATGCTTCTGCAATTGTCAGGGAAAGAGTCTCTCACTAGGTAGCTGATATCCCTTCATTCTGTGTCCCAGAATAATACACATGAAGCATAAGTGACCACAACCCATATTAAAAAAATCTAGTCCAGCTGTACCCTCAGCTTGAAGTAGAGCTGCCCAGCTGAGCCCAACCTAGTTGAACTGCAGGCATTTGAGTGGGATGAAATGATTGTTTTAAGCCACTGAGTTTGGGGGTAGTTTGTTATATAGCAGTAGCTTACTGATACACACCACTGTCACCAATGTCACTGCACCATTCTCTGAGGTCACTGGGGATGGAAGGTGGGAGGGAGAAAAATTGCAGCCTGCGTAAAGAAAATACCAAAAATTATTATTTTGTACGTATTTGTCTTATACCTCCAATATTTAAACTTCTTGGATCTGAAAAACCTTTTTATTTATCCTTGACATATCAATAGTAAGCACCTAAAATTTTGTTGGGTTGGCTTCATTAAAAATTCTTTGGTGCAAGTAGGAGCACAACTATTTTCTTAGACAAAGACCAACCTGCTGAAATTTTTCTCTTCCCTTCAAATCTATTTCAGGCTCAGCATTTTAAAGAGGAATACTCTAGAATGCATCTGCTCAGTGAAAAGAAAGAAAATTTGGTTATGTGTCAAAGTACTGTGATTGTTTCGTCAAATGTTCACTCATTATACTATATGCCACATATTTAAATTATTTCATTGGGTAAATACAACAATATTATGAGGTAAACAGTTGTTACCTTGAAATTAGTGAGTGGACTCAGAAAAGTTAAATACTGTGCTCAAAGCAATGTATCTAGGTAGAGTTAGGATCCATGCCAGGATCATCTGATTCCAAACCACAGCCTTTTTCCATAATAGCATGCTGCCTCCAAGAAACAAAATCTTTAATACAATGGTTCAAAAGTTTAAAAAGACAAATATGCTATATATCCACTGAGCAGTTTTATTGTGTCATTTTAGCACTAATAGTGAAAGCAGCAGGCACCTTTTTAAGTCCTTCAGAGCAAGGTAAGATACTTCGAGGTGTCCGTTGTCTTTCAAGTGGTCGGAATAACTCTCAATGTGCTACATTAGTAGCTCTGAAATTAAATACTTTATTTGTGAGCCTGTCTGTTGGATGTCTGTCTTCCTTCCCAAAGAAAAAGTTTCTTGGGCAGGACTTTTTCCTGTCACATGCACTGTGATATTGTCTCGTAGGTTAATGGCACAGATGAAAATTCAGTATTTGTGGAATGAAAGCAAAATTAGTGAATTCTTAAACAGTTCACCTAAATCTCTGTGCCTAATCTTAGCCCCCATTACCCCACAGACATAGAAAAATTGCTCTAGAATCTCATTCCAATGTGCCTATTCCAACCTAATTTAAGACAATTTTGTTTTCTCTCTTGGCTAATCCTGCCTACTGCTCCTTTCTCTATCCAATTTAATTATTCTGATCTGATAATTTTCAACCTCTCAGCCTACATCAAGAAAATGTATTTCACTGAATTCCTTGGACCTGGCTTTGAAACTTAACTTTCTGATGGCCTATAAAACCAGTAAAGCATGATGGGAAGCCAAGAGGAAAGAAACCACTATGGAATTACAGTCAGCAAAGGGTAGTGAGCCACAGAAACAAGTTAAAAAAAAAAAAGGGGGGGAGTAAGGAATCTGCAGAGGTGAGTAAGATTAGGAGCCTCCCTGCCTTTTCAGTTTAAGAATAAAAGCTGAACTAGAATATTAGAATAGGAAAGGGTATTAATGGTTGTTAGGAATGTAGGAATAGGAAGACGTCTAAGTTGAGCCATTAGGGCCTGTGTGAGTGGTGAAAATCCAATGAGATTGGAAGTGAGCACAACTATTCCCCACTGGATGCTGGGAAGAGCCACATGGGGTGCAAGCGCTTAGTGAAAGAGAATACCTGAACAAAAATCTAGTGATCGATGTGGCAATTGCTCACTGAAGTGTACAACAAAAAGTTGGACAAGAATCCAGATTTAATCATTATTACTTTGACACTGTTATCACTCTGATTCTGCTGCTCAGTGTTCTCATCTCCCTCTGGGTCCTCAACCACTCTGTGGCTGTGCCTTCTCTTTTCTCTCTGCCTGCAGTCTCTTGCTTTCTCTGCTTATTTTGTAGATGCATCTTTATGTCTCTTTGCCTCTTTCTCTGTTTCTCCCTCCATCTGCATGGCTGTGTTGGAGGTTTCATAAAGGCCATACTCGATTTTTTTGGGTAAACTTAATGTGTTGTGGTTGTCACTACAAAGACGTCAGGAGGACCCACCCACGGTATGGGAGAAGGGCGGAGGAGGGTTGTTCCTAGTGGATTAGATGATCATGGATCTGCCCAATACTGGGGTGGGTTTCACAGCAAGACTTCTCTAAGATAGAAAACAAGGTAGACATTTAGTGAAGGAGGCAAAGAAAGAAGATTTATTAAAATTATGGATCACAAAGAGTGCTGCATCAGAAGTTATCTAACCCAACACCCTCATTTTATAGATTATGGAAGGATAGAGGGGAAGTGAAGTCTAGATCTAAAATACCACTTGTAAATGTTATTTTTAAAATATTAACTTGAGACTCTTAGAGGAAAATGATGAATTAAACACATCTTACATTACTCACATGGTAGAAGCAAACAATTTTAATTATATTAGGTCAGATTTGATGTGGTTTTCTAATAAAGCAGATTCTTGCTTAGAGCTGCTGTGTATTAAATCCATTAAATATGTGAAAACACTGTGCATTTGGGAAAAATTAATTTGAAATTTGTCATGTTGCTTTCTTCTGTTTTGACTTTGGCTATTCATTTACATTTAGAAATAGTGCTTCAAGGATGAACGAACTCTTACAGTGTTCAGATAACTTGATCTGCAACTATGTCTTAAAAGTGAGGTAATCCTACCTGTGTCATTACAGGCTATTGATTTAAATTTCAACACCTTGGGCTCAAGTCTCCAATCAATCTTATGAAAAAGACACAGGGGAGTTAGGCTCTGCTCTCTTTGGAAATAATGACTATTCTACCCCAATATAATCCTTTGTTTGTCCCTGCTTTCTTAAGTGCTAAAGTATATTGTTTTCACTGTAAGCTGTTTCAAATCTTCTCTGGGAGTAAGAAGGGTGTAAGTCCATAAAAAGAGTCAAAGTGAGTCATGTATTAGTCAATAGGGAAAATGTCAAAGGATTTGTGCTTATCTATATGGCCAGAATGTTCTGCTGGTTAGGATTTGAGGCAAAATACAAACATACCACCCACTTAACAGGCTGAAAAAAAATAATTGCAATAAGTTATAACACTTGGTAGCTTGCTAATCTAAAATAAAAGAAAGGCAGTTTTGCCTACCCAATTTAGACTCATTAAATCTAGAGATCACAGTGGATTTTCAGGGACATCCAGGCCTTTTCTCTGAGCTGATGCTGGAGTGACCTAGATTCTGTACTCAACCTCTGACTGATCATGTGTGGTGAAAGAGACCCTGATCCCTACCAAGGTGGAGTATGCCATTCTGGTCTGGACTTGGCCTTCAGAAGGTCATGCTGAAGAGGGAGCCAAAACCTTTCCCCCTTTGATTGCCACCCATTTGTAAAGCAAGTCAAACCTCTCTTTTACAACCTAGTACTTGATACATCTCTGCTATTGTACACTCCGTGCCTTAGAATAAGCTCTGGTATAAAAGACAGGGAAACAATTTCCAATGAGCTGAAACCATTTTTTGCTACCATTTCTTTGGTCTTTTTTTCCTTCTGTTTTTCTCTTAACTTTTCCCATGTAACAAAACTAAAAAAAAAAAAAAAAAAAAAAAAAATACTGAGGCAGAAAGCTCCTGTAAATTATCTCTGGTCATTTTTTCAGGCTTTATTTAAGAAATTAAGGGCTTTCTTCCCTTCAGACCTTGACTTTGGAATAGAAGTCAAGCCATTTTACTGTAGCCTTTAGACCTGCTGTAATATGGCAGTCACCAGCCACATGTGGCTGTTGCATACTTATAATATGGCCAGTGCAATTGAGAAAATGAGTTCTAATTGATTTTAATTAATTTAAATTGTAAAGTTGAAGCAATGGAAAATATTTTCCATTGAACACAACTTTATTGCTTTGGTAAGTCTCCATTTTACTTTAGTCATTGCATTCTGTAAAATATAATTGTTGTAAGTGTGATTGTGAAAACCTTGTGGATCATATTCCCTTTATCTAGTGTATGGATGGATGAGTAGAAAAATGGGGACGAAGGCTAAGTGAAAAATAGGGTGGGATGGGGGGATGGTTTGGGTGTTCTTTTCTGTTTTGGTTTTTTGTTCTTTTCTGATTCTTTCTGATGTAAGGAGAATTGTCAGAAGTAGATTGTGGTGATGAGTGCATAGCTATATGATGGTACTGTGAACAGTTTGTTGTGTACCACGGATGACTATATGATATGTGAGTGTGTTTCAATAAAACTGAAAACAAATATGTATATCTATAATTGTTGTACAGTAGTGCATGTATCTCACAAGTCATTTCTAGAATACACATAAACATATCACCAGTCTAATTAGTGTCAATAGACTGATTCACTGTAAATGACTTTATCTGTTTACCAATATAACATTGTAGTATGTTAATTTGAATATTTTATAGGGACAGCAACAGTTACAGTGATATCTACGTAAATCATAATTGACAATTAAGTTGAAATATTATTTTAATTGTACTAGAATTAAATTATATTTATAGTACAAAAACAAAAGTATTAACAATTTTTAAATGGAACATGAAGACATATTAGGGATGCAGACTCGAGTGGAAATCAGAAGCTATTAAAACCAGAACAGAAAAAGTAGAAAAAGAGTTTGAAGATATCACAGGTTTCACAATGACTGGCAATTGCAATTTGGTGCAGCAGAGCAAAATGCAAAAGCTGTTTCTTTGTTGTGAAAAAAAATCTACAGATAATTAAGTGGACAATATTAAGACATGTTTTCAGCAAATGCATTTTACATTTGATAAGAAGTTTCTCTGGTCATCAAAAAATAGTCAATGTAATTAGTTCCCTGAAATCAGAACTGAATATCCAATACAATTTTAAATAATTTTTAATGGGATATGAACTTGTAACTTTGGTCTGTCTTATACCAATTTAATTCTTAAGCAAAAAAAAACTTATTTTTGATGGACAGATGTTAAAATAACATTATTCTAGGTATTGAAATTTTATTGAAAATGATCAGGAAAAGATTTTAAAAGCTGTTTCACAGAAAGTGAAAGCTCTTCAATAAAGCCACCATATGACTGCCAATAGAATGCAAGATTTTCTTAACAATACGGTTCAAAATTTGAAAAGTTGCAAGTACTTTTCTTAGGTTTTAGTTGAGTTGTACAATATAAATCACTGTCTGATTAATACTTTGGTTATCATTTGTCTCAAAGGACTTCCAAAATTGCAAAAAAAAAGGTCAATTCCCAGTCTAAAAAATTAAACTCATTGCATAGATATTTTTTAACGTTTTAAAAATGTTATCTAAGAAGAATTTATTTAGATAGGAAAAAGATTAGTTTCTATTACGACTGATAGTGCTTTAACAATATTAAGTACAAAATCTGCATTTATTGGGATTTTGAAACAAGATGATGTGCGTCCTTTATTCCTTTGTACCACTGTATGGAACATATTGAAAATAACTGTGCTCAGTTTTCTGAGGCAGACTATATGAAAAGTGTCATGGATAGAGTTATTAAAATCATTCAGTATATACATGCAAATGTTATAAAAAAAATCAGCCTTTTGCGGTACTGTTAAAAGACACAGAAGACAATCTAATGATTCTTTGAAAATGTCTTTTGGTTGGTTGTGGAAAATTTTTGCAAGGATATACAATATTGTTAACTATAATTAAAGATTTTCTTGAAACAAAAGGAATGGTTGCCAAAGATCCAATAATCAAAGACAAAAAAAAAAAAAAGAAAAAGTATGATTAATGCCACACACACAAACAAAATGGCAGTGTGATTTATGTTTTCTCACTGATATCACACTGCATATTAGTGAGCTAAATCTGAAGTTCCAAGGAAAGGGAAAACTTATTTGGGACCTAGCAATACAGAATGGGAATTTATCTTGAAATTTAAACTTTTTGTAATATGAGTTGTTCCAATTTGCTAATTCTGCCATTTATGCAAAATACCAGAAGTGGAATGGCTTTTATAAAGGGGGTTTATTTGGTTACAAAGTTATAATCCTAAGGCCATAAAAGTGTCCAAACAAAGGCATCAACAATAGGATACCTTCACTGAAGAACACCAATGGTGTCCAGAAAAACTCTGTCAGCTGGGAAGGCATAGGCACATGGCTGGCGTCTGCTCCAGAGTTTTAGTTTCAAAATGTCTTTCTCCCAGGACATCTCTCTCTATGTGTCTGGGGTGTTCTCTTAGTTTCTCCCAGGCAAACTCTGGACTAGCAAAAGTTTACTTTCAATGGCCATCTCCAAAATGTCTCTCTCAGCTGCAGCACTGAGCTCCTTCTGTCTGAGCTCATATAGGGCTCCAGTAAACCAATCAAGACCCACACTGAAAGGGCAGGACCACACCTCCATGGAAATAATCTAATCAAAGGTATTACCTGCGGGGACTGAGCTTGTACCTCGACTTACCAGGCCTGGGCCAGGGGACTTGATATCACCCCCTGGGGAGGGTAGTAGGTACGGGCGTGAGTGCCCTCTGCAGCCCCCCCGAGCCTGAGGAGCGAGGTCAAGGCAGCTCCCTTTTCCTCACCCAAAATGCCACTGGCAGGGGAGGCTTGCCGGAGGAAACCGCCTTTCTCCCAACTGCCCTTTCCCCACTTCCTTATCTTACCCACACACTCCCTGGTGCCAAGGCCGCTCCTGCCACCGCCAGCGCGCATGCACCGTGGCCAGAACAACCCCCGCCCGCTGCAACGGCTCCTGAATCCTCTCAGAACCAATCCTAGCCCCTCTCCCTTCTATATTGCCATTTAAGGCTACTTCACCTCCTTTCCAGCCCTGCCCCTCTTACCAGCCTATATAACCTGTAATCACCCCTGAATAAATCTCTTTGGCGCATACTCCTACTGGATGAAGAGTGTTTTTGTCCTTATCGCCGCCCTCCACACCTTGCACGCCTCTCGCCGAGGACTTTGGCCACGTCCTCCGCCTCGCCCTCGCCTCCGGGAAAGAGCCCCCGCCGCCGGTACCCTTTAAGCAGCCCCGAGAGCTGAGGGCTCGGCTACCGGCCGCCACTCCCCCTAGAAGCAGTAACCCCGACCGCAACTGGTGCCCCGTGTGAGGAACGTCTCCACACGACAGTTTGGCAGGTCACCCGCTCGCCCGGACGCCCCTCCAGCTTCCCATTTCCTCGCCTGCAAGGTAAGGGCCGCCTCTCCCTCGCCGCTTCCGGAGCCGTGTGAGGTTCCTTGCTCCGAAGCCGCTCCTCCCTTCCCCCACGCTCTCTTCATCCAGTAGGAACTCCTCCCTTCCCCCACGCTCTCTTCGTCCTCTTGTATGCGCACTTCTATGACCCCCGTTCTTCCTAACACTCCCCCTCTTCCCCTCCATTACTTTGCTGTAGTTCTTTGTATCTTTATTTCCTCATTTGGTGCCGTGTGCCTCTTTGCAACCGCCCCCCCTGACTGCTCTCGTTGCCAAAGGGCACTGCTTTCTGCTCTCGCCGTCTCCTTCGGCCTTGCAGCCACAGTTTATCTCATTCTCTCTGCTCAGTAAACTACTCCTCCTTCTCCTCCCCGCCAGCCGGCCGGCCCGGCTCGGGAACAACTCCCCCTCCTCTCCCCTCAGCTATGGGTAATCGTATATCTACATGTCAGGCACCTCAAGTTCGTGCTCTAGCGGGTCTCCTAGACACGCATCGCTGTAAAGTGTCTGTCCGGCAGCTGCAGATATACTGGGATCTCCTGCTGCCCTTTAACCCATGGCTCACCACTTGTCATCTTTGGGACCCTGTTACTTATGATCGCCTTATTGATCGAGTCACTAATGCCATGGAACATGAGAGCAAGCGTTTCCCTCCCGGCTTGCTCCCCACCTTGATAACCATCCGCTCCTGCCTTCAAGGCTCCCTCCCCCCTGATAGAGGCCCCGTTAAATCCAAAGAGGCCCTATCAACCCAGCCAACAGACTCAGATAGCAATACTAATTCAAATCATGACTCGGACACGGAGTCCTTAGTCGAGCAGATTAACAACGCGCTCGAGGTGACTCCCAAAAAGCAAAATAACACTGCGCCACGCCAAGATGGCGAACTTCCTCCTTCTTCTTCCATCGAGGGGAGGAAATGCTCCGGTGATGACATCAGCCCTAAGCTGGGCCGGAAACCGCATATGCTTTACCCCGCCCTTCCACAGGGCGGAGCTAGTCCGCCATCTTATGCCTTGAACCCCACCCTTTCACAGGGCGGGGCTGATCCACCATCTTGTGTCTTAGCCACGCCTACCGCGCCGCCATCTTGCGACGCTTGGGGCCTCCCACTCCCGCCTCTCCCTCCGGCGAGCTCCCCCTCGGAGCCGCTGCCGGCAGCTGCCGCCGCTCCTTCCACCCTGCCGACTAACAACCCCTGGCTGCCTTCTGCACCTCAAGGCAACCCTTGGGGCAACGCTCCCCCTACCCCCACTCCCGCGCCAAGTCCTCTGCAAGCGTGTCCTCCTTTCTCTCGTGCTTTTCGCTGCTTTCCTCTTAACCTTGCCCCCACCCCACAGAGGCCGCATGACTGGTATCCCATTGACTTAGATACTATCAAGCAGCTTCGCAAGGCCGTCAAGGAGGACGGGTTAGGTAGCCCATATGCTTCCCAAATACTACAGGATCTCGCCATGAACTATTGCATCCCCCAAGACTGGGCCTCGCTTGCCCGTTCAATTTTTAACCCCGGTCAGTTTGTTGACTGGCGTGCTCACTTCCAGGCAGAAGCAGCTAAGCAAAGTGAGCAAGATGCAGCCACTGAAGTCTATCATCACCCCGAAGCCTACTTGGGCACGGGAGCGTTTATAAATGCATCTACCTATATTAATGCACCTGCCACCTTTTGGCCTATCCTTTGGGGAATCGCCTTACGCGCGTTTGCCAATTGCTCTGCCTGTCGGCCTAATAAATTTACCAAGCTCTTCCAGGAGCCGAGTAAGCCTTTTGCCACCTTTGTCTCCAGAGTCGAAGAAACCTGCGCTCAAAAGGTAAGTAATCCCCAGGCCCAATATTACATGTGCCCATCCTCAAATCCTGGAAAATCGTACTGTAATTCCCCCAACGAGTACTACTGTGCATACTGGGGGTGTGAAACATTAGCCACTAATTGGAAGCCTCCTGTTCCTAATCATTACCTTACCTTAAAATGGACCCCTACAGGGTGCAAACTCCCTACTGTTAACTGGCTCGGCCAAGAAAGTAAGGGATCCTGCACACATCTTAATCTTACAGTACAGCTCCCCACTAATCCCTCCTGGTTACTCGGTCAAACTTGAGGCTTCAGAATCTATAAAAAAGGAACCGACCGAGAATCACTTATTCTTATAAAAAAGGAGGCTGTAAACCAATCATGCCAAAATACTGCTTTAAAAAAAGCCCTTTAACATTGGTCCCAATAAAGTCATTAACCCCCTTTTTTCCACAGCTCTCCAGCCGCACCTTAGTTCCAGCTAAACACACTTCAACTACATCTCAAACCCCACCACCCCAGCTTCCTCTGCCCCCTTCTCGTTATTCCTCTCCCCTCCTCAGCCTCATCCAAGCCGCCTTTGCCTCAGTGAACTCCTCCAACCCCAATTTTACCTCCTCCTGCTGGCTCTGCCTCTCCATCTCTTCCTCACTGTACGAGCCCGTTGCCTCCAACCTCTCCTTTTCAGAAAGCACAGAAGACAGCCCCTTGGAATGCATTTGGAATACCTCTGCCGTCCCCCTAACCTTTCATTCAGTCTCCTATACGGGAAAGTGCGTCCGTCCTCGCTCCAGTAACTCTCCCGACCTCACTGCCTGTGCCAGCTACTCATCTCCCAGCAGCTCGGCAAAATTTCTCATTCCTCATAACTCCTCCCAATGGCTCTGCTCCTCTACAGGACTTACCCCCTGTCTCAGCACGAATATCATCAGTGAATATAAAGAAACTTGCCTCCTAATTGTCCTTATCCCTAGGGTCTTATATCATAGCGAAGAAGACTTCTTCCTCCGTCTGGAAAGAACTGCAGCTCCTGCCCTTCTGCAAAAGCGAGAGCCCATCACCGTCCTTACAATTGCCTCCCTCCTAGGTCTTGCCGGCGCTGGCACCGGAATCGCTGCGTTAGCCAGTCAAGGCTCCGCCCTAACTCACCTCAGGGCGGCTGTTGACGAGGACATTCGCCACCTACAAAACGCTATTTACCATCTAAAAAATTCTGTCAATTCCCTCTCTGAAGTCGTGCTCCAAAACCGCCGAGGTCTTGACCTTCTCCTCCTCAAAGAAGGAGGCCTCTGCGCCGCCCTAGGAGAAGAGTGCTGTGTTTATGCCAATTCCACAGGTCTCGTCGAGGACAGCCTGAAAAGGGTCCGAGAGGGACTGGAAAAGCGTAAAAGAGATCGTGAAGCCACCAGTTATTGGTCCAGTTTTTTCACTCCCATCCTCCCATACATCCTTCCTTTTCTTGGCCCCCTATTAATAATTATTCTAGCTCTCATCTTAGGACCCTGCATCATACGCAAAATTGTCCAGCTTGTAAGAAAACAAACAGATGCCATTTTTTCCTCGTTCGTGCAAATCCAGTATCAGCGACTCGCCACCTCTGACGCCCCCCACTCCAAGATGACAGCCAACCCTCCGCGACCTCAATGCCACCGGTCAACCCGCCGACCGCGAGGCCCTTCCCAATCACCTGAACATCACTCTCGCCTCGAGTTCCAGCTTCTCTGAACCCCTGAACTTTAAACCCCTGAACTTTAAACCCCTCACCTTCTCCCAGCCCGCTGCAGCGGAGCCATTGTCAAGCGCCCGGGCACCACACCAACACTGAGCTCCAGCCTCGCTGAGCCACCATCAACCCCTTTTTCCCTTCCCTGACCTCCCCCTTCCCTCACCCTTAGCGGGCCTCTCCGGTAAAGCCTCTTCCTCTAATTAGAAAAGAAAGGGGAATTGCGGGGACTGAGCTTGTACCTCGACTTACCAGGCCTGGGCCAGGGGACTTGATATCACCCCCTGGGGAGGGTAGTAGGTACGGGCGTGAGTGCCCTCTGCAGCCCCCCCGAGCCTGAGGAGCGAGGTCAAGGCAGCTCCCTTTTCCTCACCCAAAATGCCACTGGCAGGGGAGGCTTGCCGGAGGAAACCGCCTTTCTCCCAACTGCCCTTTCCCCACTTCCTTATCTTACCCACACACTCCCTGGTGCCAAGGCCGCTCCTGCCACCGCCAGCGCGCATGCACCGTGGCCAGAACAACCCCCGCCCGCTGCAACGGCTCCTGAATCCTCTCAGAACCAATCCTAGCCCCTCTCCCTTCTATATTGCCATTTAAGGCTACTTCACCTCCTTTCCAGCCCTGCCCCTCTTACCAGCCTATATAACCTGTAATCACCCCTGAATAAATCTCTTTGGCGCATACTCCTACTGGATGAAGAGTGTTTTTGTCCTTATCGCCGCCCTCCACACCTTGCACGCCTCTCGCCGAGGACTTTGGCCACGTCCTCCGCCTCGCCCTCGCCTCCGGGAAAGAGCCCCCGCCGCCGGTACCCTTTAAGCAGCCCCGAGAGCTGAGGGCTCGGCTACCGGCCGCCACTCCCCCTAGAAGCAGTAACCCCGACCGCAATTACCCACATTTGGGTGGGTTACATCTCCATGGAAACAACGTAATCCACAGAATCAAACCTAATCAACACTAACATGTCTGCTCCCACAAGATTGCATTAAAGAACATGGTGTTTTGGGGGGCATAATGCATCCAAACTGGCACACAAGTCAATAATGATGATTTTTCAATGAATCAAAGATTTTAATTGTAATAGAGAACAGCATGTAAATTAACACCAAAACCAAAAGAAAAAGTTGAATAATGCTTTGTTGGTTTCAACAAATTTGAAAACGCTTTTTAATTTTGCAATACTCCTTTGAATTTGATGACAATAATTCTGAGATGACACAAGAGTTAGACAATTTACTTAACTTGTACAGACATAGTTTTGAAGCCATCCAAAATCAATTCTTCTAAAAAAAAGATGAATCAATGAATCATTTTTTTTCCCAAAAAGGATGCAAATATTAAAGGGAAATTTTAAAATTAAAGGGCACTTGATTCAACTGTTGGAAAGCTTTTAGGTATGTTTAGAACTACTTGTGTATGTGAATATTTTTCAACTGTAAATTTTATGAAGTCTAAATATAGATCAAGTATTTCAGATAACTTTGGCATCCAACTTGAGATGTGCTGTAGGTAGAAATTATATTCCAGATTTTGAAGACTTTGTATGAAAGAAAGAGTGAAAAACATATCATGAATATGTTTTATATTGAGTATATATTGAAATGGTAGGTAATATTTTAAATATATTGGGTTAAATCAAATACATATTATTCTAGTTTGCTAGTGCTGCCTGAATGCAAAACACCAGAAATGGATTGGCTTTTATAAAGGGGGTTTATTTGGTTACACAGTTACAGTCTTAAGGCCATAAAGTGTCCAAGGTAAGTCATCAACAATCAGGTACCTTCACTGGAGGATGGCCAATGGTGTCAGGAGAACCTCTGTTAGCTGGGAAGGCACGTGGCTGGTGTCTGCTCCAAGTGCTGGTTTCAAAATGGCCTTCTCCCAGGACATTTCTCTCTAGGCTGCAGTTCCTCAAAAACATCACTCTTAGTTGCTCTTGGGGTGTCTGTCCTCTCTTAGCTTCTCTGGAGCAAGAGTCTGCTTTCAATTACCGTCTTCAGACTGTCTCTCATCTGCAGTTACTGTGCTTTCTTCAAAGTGTCCCTCTTGGCTGTAGCTCCTCTTCAAAACGTCACTCACAGCTGCAGCTGCACTGAGTTCCTTGTTTGTCAGCCCATTTATATGGCTCCACTGATCAAGGCCCACCCTGAATGTGTGGGGCCACGCTTCCATGGAAATTATCTAATCAGAGTTATCACTTACAGTGGGGTGGGGCACATTTCCATACAAACAACCTAATCCAAACGTTCCTACTTAATCCCCACTAATATGTCTGCCCCACAAGGTTGCATCAAAGATAATGTTGTTTAGGGGACATAATACATTCAAATCGGCACACATATTAAAATTAATTTCACTACAAATTCATGAATCCATGTGGATACAAATAGATGATTGAATAAATAAATGAAAGAGAATAGACAGAATGTCTGTGCAGATACAGAAATACTTTATGTGCATACTCCCCCACTCTAGGAAGTGGAACATAACTCCCCATGTTGTAAGTATGGGCTGAGCAGAGTGACTTCCTTCCAAAGGATATAGTATGGAAAAGGGGAGAAAAGAGTAACTTTACAGTAGAGAAACCTGACAAACACTACCTCAGCCAGTGATAAAGATTAACATCATCAGTGATAAGTCATATTGATATGATATGCCCTTGATGTGTTGAGAATGGTGCCTTACCTCTGTGGTCTTCGTCCCCAAAACCTATAGCCCCAGTGTAATCAGGAGAAAAACATCAGACAAACCCTACCTAAGGAATTTTCTACAAAATACTCCACCAGTATCCTCAAAACTGCCAGTCATCCAAAACAAGGAATGTCTGAGAAATCGTCACGTTCTAGAGGAAGCTATGGAGACATGATGGGTATCCCAGATGGATTCCTGGAGCAGGAAAAGGATGCAAGGTTAAAACTAAGGAAATTTGAATCAACTATGGATATTAGTTAATAGTAATATATCAATATTGGTTCATTAATTGTAACAAATGTATCATACTAATATAGGCTGCTAATAATAGGGAAAACTGAATGTGAGTGTATGGGAACTGTGGTAGGGGGCTGTCCCAGCTCAGCCTGCCACCTTTCCCTGAAACCCACAAACACATCCTGTGCTCAGGAGCAGGTGTGTCAGCCCGGTGGGATGAAACACAATCCCTTAGTAGATAAGGGGACTGCCAGTACATTCCTTCCCCTATTGTCCCGAGCTTATGTAAACATTCACTGGAGACAGTCTGCTTGGAGAGCATGTTTTACAACGTCCAGCTCATACCTCAGTGGTCTACCTGTCCCTGGCAGGCAGGGAGCAACAGCACACAAGCATCACAGAGGGTTGCTGTGCCTCGAACACCTCCCTGCTTCAGCCAGGATTGACACCCTGGCTATGGGGAACTGACACCCACTAGTGACGCTGACCTTGCTCTGTCTCTTTTCTACAGGCCTGTGTAAATCACACTTTTGCTGGTGACTCCAATACGTGTATTGCAGGGGGCTGACATCTCTTTGGGTGCCTCTATTTCTGACAGTTACCTCTATTGTATCTTAACAACTTTTCCATGCATTTAAAACTATTCTAAAATAAAATTTTATTACAAAAATTTAATATAAATTTTTAAATTATGCATATGGCTCTCATTCTGATGCTATTGTACAGTGCTCCTTTAGAGAATGGAGTTGCTATGGTGCAGCAGTGAACCTGTTGTCTGGAAACCTTCGTTTTGCAGCCTCCCTTTACCACACATGCCATGTTCTCTCTTCACCAGAGGTTCCCGTGGGTATGATGGGAGTAAGGGGGTTGTTGCAAGAATTGCATAAGATGGTTTATGTGAAGGAGACTACCACGATTTCTGGCCCATAGTAAACAACACTTATTGACTGCTATGCTACCATGTGCTGCATTCTTGCTCTTGCAAAAGGAGGCAAATAATCACAATGCAATACCAGAAGCCCTGGGGAATTACAGAGAAAGAAATGACTAAAGAGTCAGGAAGGTTTCCCAGAGAGAACAGTATCTTAACTGGATCTTTAAGATTGAGTAAAGGGTCCCAGAAAAACTGATGATTCCCATATAAATGTCTCTGGTCTGAAGGTTAAACATGTAATATCGACTTATTTTTTCTTCCCATATTTAGGGCTCAGTTCCCACCCCTCTGTTTACTATTATCTGTTGCTCACCTACATTACTCTCTCATGCATGCCCTAACTTAGACCCTTTACATAAAACTGGCACCATAAAATTTCTACACTTTATAATTTAATTTCTATGTCATATGCATAACAATAATTTCAATTCATGTGAATAAAGATTAGTCATCATACACTACTGGATCTGGTCAAATGATTCAGCCCTACTACTAAGAAATATGGCCCATGGTTTTCTTTCCAGCAGCAGATGGACAATTAATTCCGTTTTCCAACAGAATGCAAGAGTGACAACGACCTCTTTTTCTGAACTATTTAGCTTTCTGGCCATCTACCCATCTTTTATTCTACCCATTCATTCATTCATTCATTCATTCCATAAATGTTTGAGTGCCTGCTATATGTCAGGAACTGATGACAGTTCCTTCTGCGTGGATGTGTTTTGTTATCTTTCTCATGTGTGTTTGTCATATTTCCCAGGTAAGGTATAAACTACATAAAGATGAGATTTATGACTCCCCTCTCATTTTCGATCAGGTTGCCTCCTGACCCTCCTTCCCACTCCATAACTCCCTGCCAACGCGTACCACCACCACCGCCAATTTCCATATCTAATATATTTTCCTACCTAGAAGAGGGAGGAATGATGTATTCTAGACTGGGTTGCAGAAAAAAAGAGAGAACGGTGAAATACAAGATTGCTTCATTTTTTCCTAAAAAGTGGGTATCAGTCCTTTTACCCCTGTATTCCTCATGCTTCTGGACTACTACTTTTGTTGTATGCTTAAAATGAAATCCCATTTTTAATAATTGTGATTAAACTCAGGCTTGCCTCTTGGCAAGCTTTCCTCCTTTATTTGATAAATCCCACATGCAAAAATTCTGCTAAGTATCAGCCAAGGCAAATTTACCAGTCTTGGAAAGGAGAGGCATATGCTCAGTCTCAGAAAATGGGGTTTGGGGTGGGGGTGGGGGGGCAGATTCAGGGTCACCTTTTCCAACATTTGCCATGGTACAGAACTTGCCATAGTTTTGAACAAGTATATTCGAGTGCCAGGGAGTAAGTTCAAGGTGCTGATTAACAAACCTGAACTAGCAGTTGATTTGAGTTTGACATAAACCAGATCTCAAGCACTGAATGCTATTTAACCTAATTACACTCCCAGTATGGAGCAAAATGGGGAAACTGGGTGCTATAATCGGTGCCAGTCTTCTTGACTGATCTGATTGTTAAAACTGCAAAGGAAATCAGTTGCAGGGGGGCGGGAGGGGGGGAGGGCAGGGCGGGGGCGTAGGGGTTACTTGGTTTTCTTCCTACCAGTTAGTTGTTATTCTGAGGAATGCATTTAATTATAGTGAGAACTCAGTTATTTGCTTTCTAGTAGCTGGCTCCTTTTTTGGTTATTCCTACCAGTGCCTCTCCTTGGCTGGGAAAACAAAGGCATGTTTACAACTAGGCTATATCTTTTGGCTCCCATTACAGAGTTTTTTCCCAAGCCAAAGGAAAGCAAGGTAGTGTGATGCAAATAGCTCCGCAGTAGGCCACCTTCTCTAACCAGGGACCTATTTTCAACTGCATGCAAACTAGAACTCTCCGAAGACCTGTGAACTGTAAATAACTCCGGTTGTGAAAGGGGTCAGCCTGGTTTAATTTAGAGCTTCACAGAGCTTTTCTATAGAAATTTGAACTCCAGTGAACAGACTCCTCTGGGGCATTTAAAAAAAAATTCAGGGCCAGAACCTCTATTTACTCTTTAGACTCCTGCCTGTCTGGTGGAGGTCTGCTCTTAAAAGCTAATTGGTTCTAAGTTTGCTGCTGGGGCTCCCAGTGGCAAGCCAGCCTCCTTAATACAACGCCTGAATCGAGCTGCCAAGCACATTGCTGACGGGGATCCTGGTGGAGGGAGCAGTGGCACAAAAAGCAGTGCTGAGGCTAACACTGAGGCCAGGGTGAGGCTGGGGCTCAAATGCTGGTAGCCAAGCTGAGCAGACCTCACCAGTCACCGGCGCTGCCCTCTCCTACAGTGGAAGACTTGAGTCCTGCCCCAGCACACAGCTGGCCCACCAGGGTCACCCAAGGGCTACCTTAATTGCCTTCCTTTCTTGTAAAATATATCCTCAATTCCTCAGTGGCCAGAAAAGCCAAAACGGAATCTGAGCATCTTTATGTTAGCCCATCACTGACTGTCTCTCCATCTCCAGAAGCCTTTCATGGGAAGAACTGAAGGGTCATAAGGAAGAGGGCTCCAAATGAGTAGACGTGGGTACCAGAAAGGTTCTAGAGAAACAGAGACTTTGTATCCTGCGAACATCTCTGTAGATACATCAGCCTCCCTCAAAGCTCTACAAGGAATTTTATGTTCTGAACTCTCACTTTAGCCATGACCTCCTCCCAACACACACACACACACACACACACACACACACAACAAAACAAAACAAAATAAAAGATTGGTATTGTGGCAAAAAGACTTCAGTTAACTCCAAGAGGAGCTTTCTCACCATAATGAATGTGAGACATGGAACACTAAACAAGATTTTAACTTCTAGCTCTGAGGATATAGAGAATCCCCCCCCCTCCCACGCCCCCCACTCCCTGAGGTGACTAGAACAGTTCTGCTTTGAACCAGATGACTCCTCAAAAGTGGCAAACATTGCAGGATTTACTGATGAAGCTGGCTGCCTACTCTGGCAAGGAGAACAAAAGATATCACGACATGTACCATACAGCAAGTTAATACCTCATTATGATCAGAACCTAAACTGTTTCCCTATGAAAGAAAGTCAAATTCTTGGGTGGGAATGGTTTTGTTCCACGATTTTTTTTTACCAATTTATGCTGCAAGGAGGTATCCTTACAGGTTTCTGAGGATCAATGATGATTTACCTGACGAGGTCAATGGGTCCTTTCTAGCTAAAAAAGCAGTTTAATCTCCTTGATCAGGCAAATCTCTGCTGTGCTGACTTCAGTCATGGACAACTGAACTTACTGGAAAGTCTCTCTTCCTCAAATATCTGCTCTCCCCAACACCAATACACACCAACATCAGATATTTAAAATCTTCTATCTTTCAATCAGTTAAGACATTGAATGGTTAAGATATTGCATCAGCAATGATTACGCAAATACATCACCCAGAAAAGAAAATATTTAATCTGTCTGTGTCTTTCTGATAGCATCTAGCAATGTTTTGCAGGGCTGATGAATACCTTCCCTAAAGAGTTATCTACAACTGCCTGGCAGAAATCAAAGCCCTGAGAGAACCAGGGAAGGTGTGCATGCCTGTGTGTGTGTGAGAGAGAGCGAGAGAGAGAGACCAAGACAGATAAAGAGAGAGAGATGGAAAGGGAGAAGTGGGGAGAGGAGTGGAAAAAGAGAACAAGAAGATGGGGAAAGGAGTACGGTTTTAGCGAGCAACACTGAAGACAAACATCCCATGTTATGGTCAAGGACACTCTTGCACTAGTTTCCAGGTCTGCAATGCAGACTCTTCGACTTTAGGTTGGCTCTAGGAGATGAGGACCTGGATGCTGACGTGCTGGAATATAACCTGGACTGACACCAAGTAAAGCCGTAACAGCTTAGGAAGTCTGGCGGGGGGGGGGGGGGGGGTCAAATGTTTCTCTAAGAAGAATCACAGAAACCCGTCACCAGTGGGACTGAGCAAGAAGGAAGCTCTGAAAAGCAGCTGTTCTGCTTCAATATATGCACAGCCCTGCACATGACGCTGGAGCCTGCCCACACAAGAATGAGTGCACTCACAAGAATGCACACATATGTATGTGTGTATTTACAGTAATGCATTGAACAGGGATAGCTATGCATGTAATCACTTGACTCTTTTTCTTATAAAGAACAAAATAATATCACTGTCCAAAAGGGGGAAAAAAATGAGTTCTAAATCACTTCTGGCTTCTGGAAAAAATCTAATCTCAATATATATTTCCATGATGCCTTTCTTCTGGTGAGTTTGGCTTCCTTCCTTTGGTCTCAGCCTCCCTGTTTGATTTCTAGACGGTACAGGCTGTCAAATGCCAACATTTGAATTCTGTGTTTACTTTGGTCTGACTGTATGGGGACCCCACTACTCAGGGCTGGGAAAGCAGAGACTACTCATAGACTGCTCCTGATACAGGCATGCAGATACTGCCCATCTGGAGTAGGTGAGTCATTTTAACTCAGCAAGTAGCTTCATACTGAATTAAGTGACCCTCTTGACTTCAGTAATCAAATAAAGTGGCAGATCCTCGAATGCCTGCATTTTATCCATGAGACTACCCTTGCTCTCAAGCCTAACCTCATTCAAAGCTTGATATGAACCAGGTTATTTCCTAAAAGTCATTTGTTTAGAATAAGCATCCCATTCCCAATTCCTTGTTTCATTCTCAACAGTTTTGATATTTGTTGATACTTTCCACTGACTTTGCCTTTCCCTGTTCTCACCTGCCAGTGCTTTTCCAGCATTTCCAGCAATCGTTTTTATGTCTTTAACCATCACCCTGCCCATCTCCAAGTGAATTTCTCTGTTCTCATGATTCTTCTCCCTCTACACTGACTTGCTGGCTTTGCAGAATTCTTGACTGCCCCAGGTAAAAGTCTACCTTTCCCAGTTCTGCTCCTCTGCAAATAAGAAGGCCATAAACCAGAGGAGGAAGGTAAATCAAGATTATTTGGAAATGCAGAGGAAGCAAGAAGGTATAGCTCAGGGTGGCAACTTTAGGTTGAACAGAGTAGAGATAGAAATAAGACAGGAATGAAGGAAATCAGGAATGTAACATCAGAGAGAAGAATCAGCTAAGCCAGTTAAAAGGTTAGCTCAAGGTAAATAATGCAGAAGGAAAAATGGAAAAAATCTTGGTCTAAGACACAGTTGTCTGGATTCATATACCTAAGAAGCCCCCACTTACCTCAAAAAAACAACCAAACAAAAAAGTACAGAAATAAAGGATTTGGCCGAGAGAGGCATGGAAGAAATAAAATTTCCAAAATGCCAAGAAGGAAAAGGAAATGAGAGGGTCTGGAGGCCATCAGTGGGAATATACCTGATAGGGAAAGACTGGGAAAATGTTTAGACACGTTTCAGAGAATCAGCCATCATCCAAACTTTCATGGGGCCCAGCCCCTCTGCAAGAAGCCCTTTGCAGTTCATCCATCACTCATTAAAAGAGCACCAAATGGGCCGTAAGGGAGATGGATGACCTTTCATACATTTTCATGAATAATGTTAGTGATGGCGTGTTTCATCTTCATAGGACTGCTCTGGGCCTAAAATAATTTCCATCCCTCTCTGCCCTTAATACAGAATGAAGTGCAAGGCCTTATGGCAGGAGCACTGGGAACGCCAGGCATCTGTTCACTATTTAATTTCACCAGAGTGCAGAGGCCTTAAGAGTCGGCGTCTACTGTAAATTCTTTTTGGTGAGTCAGCACATTGATAAATTCGTATTTTAAGCCTCAGCACAGCTGTGATACAGATATAAAAATATAGATCCTTAACAGTAAACTATAGAAGTAGAGTCCATCCTCCTATTGAGAAATACCTCAAAATACTAAGATTCTTTTTCTCTGCATTAACAGAGTACAGTCCAGTAGAATAAAACATCAGTCACTAAACAAGATTCTTGAAACTTGACAATGAATAAATGGAATTTGAAAAGTGATGAAAGGGCATAACTCAGATGATTATGAAGCCTTGGGAAATATAGTGCTTCATAGGTACTAAATATTAATACTGTAACAGAATTTTAAGCTAATTTCAAGTTCAGATCTCCTAGAGTTGATTCAGGCTATATTTAGCATTCCCATTCCAATTAACATTTACTAAAGTTTCTTTCTCAATCTAAGCAAAAGAAAAGAGAAAACATTTTGGTTATGGTTAGTATTTCTTTTAAAATCAGGTGGGAAAAGCAGAAATTTGGACCTTGAAACTTCAAATACTCATTTTAATTGTCCTTCATTATTTTACACAGAGATAAAGTCTTTCTTCCACATTTATTGAGTTTTTGTTTTTAATTTATCAACTCAAAAACATCTACTTTCTTAATTTGCTATGGTTTAAAAGATTACATTCATGAACATAGTACTTTTTTATGTACAAGTAATTCAGGAAGCAGAGAAAGTTATACAATATTTCACCACCTCAACAACTTCTCAGTGTTTAGATTAGGAAAAGATGATGAAGTCATATTAAAAGAAAAAAGGAAAGAGAAAAAGGGAAAGGAGAATGAAAAATGGAAGGAAGCAAGGAAAGAAGGGAAGGAGGAAAGAAGAACAAGAATATAAATTCTTAAATTTGTATTAAAATACAAATATTTTTGTATTCTTAAGATACAAATGTCTGAGTAGTTACATCCAAGCCCCAATTAACCAACATTTAATAAATTAGATGAAGGCATCATTGAAAGCAAGATTCTACTGAAATGAGTCCCAGAATTAAGTGTTCTTTGATGTGTGGGGTCAGGGTTCAGGGAAGACAAACACTGGTATTAAAGAAGGCACCGCAGTGGAAACTGAGGCAGTGGCTGTGCCGGCAACTTCTTGGGCACCACTTAAAATCTTTTTGGCTTGGCTTGTTTCACACAGTTTTCCACTTTGCATGGGTGAAAACTAGTGGTGTATTGTTTCAGGACTATGCTGCCAATTTCATAGTTCCAGCCAAGGGCTTCTGTGACACCACTGCATGTGGCACCCACAGGAACCTGCTCAGAACTCAACAGGTTTGGAGAGATGCTTCCCCCTCTCTTTTCCCTGGACAGATGGTTCTAAGGCACCTTTCATAGAACTTCTCGGCAGATCCCACAGAACTTCACCTCAGTAGTTACAGTGGTGGCCAACCTAGGAACACATTCTTACATTGGCTTTCCCTCCTTTCCTCTTGTCCTCCCTGTGGTAGACTGAAATTGTGGTCCCTATTCTTCACTCCCTTTCATTTGTAATGTGTGTCCACACCCTTGCTGGTCCTGATGGTAGGTAGACTGTGTTTTCCCTACTGATTTTCTGCTTGGCCATGTGACTATTTTTTACCAGTGGGATATTATTAGACATAAAGCAAGCAGAAATGTATGTGCCTTGTTATACTTTAGCCATCCACATGAGAAAAACATACCCCGCTAAGCTGCTGCACATTCAGTTCAGACCTCAGAATGAGACATATGGAGTAGAACTGCCCCAAGTAGCCCTATCTGACCCAAAGATGTATAAGCAAGAAATAGATGCCAGTTGCTGTAAGCCACTGAGAATTTGTATTTGTTTTTAAAGCTATAAAATCAAATGATATAAAAGTTGGTACCTAGAAGTAGTGTGCTGTTGGAAAAAAATTCCCTAAAATATGTGGCTTTAGTTTTAAGATGGGATAGAAGGCAGCAGAGGTACTGTTACGGTACTTGAGTCTGGTGATAATGGTGAATGGGCAATTTTAGTTATCACAGTCTGACACGGTCAAGACAGCAAGGCCTCAGACTCAGACTCTCAGGGATGAAGTTTTGGGTCAATCCAACAGACAAGAAACTTAGATCAGCCAAACTGCTCGTCAAAAGGAAGGGAAATCTAGAATGGGAGTGAAGGAGCAGAGACTGTCATTGTTGCACTCGTTTTATGTCTACGGAAATTATGGCTGCCCACCGATTTGAAGGGGACTTAATGTAGAGCCTGAGTGAATCTGAGGCAATGGACCCTATTGAACACCTCAACACTTATTGGCCTTACCTCTTATTTCAGCCATTGCTGCAGCAACTAGTTATACACACCTGTGCGATGATGACACCTTACCTTAGAGCATACCATGCATTTCTCACTCCTACCTCAGAGCTTCTCTAATATCAGGTGAAACTGTGGTGATTACTCATTTAGCATTCATGTATAAACAATCCAGAAGTGTAGGGGAGATAATGCCTCATGTAACCACACTTGAACTGTCAAGGAGGGGATCCTATGTGGAAGGTCCTGTGGGATTGCATAATCAGTTACTTGCACCAGTGGTTTAACTCATCTTCATATTGGCTTTCCTTCCTTCACTGCTTAATTCTCCCATCCCTCATTCCTGTTTCAAAGATCGATCACATGCCAAATTACCCACACATCTTTTTTTTTTTCAGATAATTAACTGTGTTTCATTTGATGGTGGCAATATAAACAAATTCTCTTTGAAAATAAATGCATATCAGAAAGTATGAGAGGATTTGGATAAATCATATTCAGTATATTCAGATGGCTGTTCAGGAATGCTACTTGTGGGTAGCATTGCTTCTCTCCCCTTAGGCCTCATCTCCCCATAAGCCTGGGAACAAGTTACCTCTTTGCAGAAATAACACCCTCGGGTCCAGTCACATGGCCATTCTTCCAGGCCCTGTCACCTCACCTCACCTCAAGCCACCGTCATTCTGTGGTTTGAGTCCCCCAGCAGGGCTCAGCCCCGGTGTACCGGCCCCACCTGCCCTGTACTCCTCAAATTCCACACATACATCTTTCACTCAGGCTTTCTTGGAACCCAGACTAATGCAATGATCTGTTTCACAATTTAGCTAAGAATTTATAGTACTCGTGGCCACATTACCAAAAAGCCTCTGGAAGTATATAAATTCATTCATTCATTTAAGTCATTCAACAAATATTTATTGGGAGGCTACTCTGTTACTGGCACAGTTGTAAAGACTGTTTTTGTCAAGCTTACATTCCAGTAATAGAAGACACATGATAAATAAACACAAATATATTATGCCAAGTAGAGACAAGTGCTAAGAAGAATAAAGCAGAAGGAGGAGGAGGTGGAGGAGGAGGAAAATGTGGAGGAAGAGGATGAAGAAAAAGAGAGAGAGAAGAGATTAATTTTTAAAGTGTGGGTAAGAAGGTCCTCTTGGATAAGGTCACATTTGAGCAGAGGTGTAAATAAGCTAAGAAAACTAGTCATGAATATAAACAGGTGAAAAGCATTCTAGGAAAGAGGGACTGGTAACTGGAAAGGCTCTGAGATAGGCGTATAGTTGGCATGTTCAGGAAGCAGAAAGAAAGCTGGGGGGGGTGCTTGCTGGAGCACACAAAGTATAAAAGGAAGTAGGAGGAGATAAGATGAGAAAGATGGTGCAAGGCCATATAGCATAGAATCTTGTAGGCGCTTATGAGATGGGGTTGGTTTGAGTACAGGAATGCTATTTGGAAGTGTTACTCTGGCTGCTTTGTGCAAGGGACAAAAGAGGAATTAGAAAGGAGGCCAAGGCAGCAAGTACATGAGGATGGAGCTGTAGAGCTGGTGAGAGGAAATTAAATTCTAAATACATTTCAAAAACGGAGAAGACTGGATTTCCCAATGGATTGAATGCAGGGTGTGAAGGAAAGAAAGCAGTCATGGAATCTCTCTGTGGTTTTTTGGAAAATGGAGTTGTCTTTTACTGAAATTGGCAATCTCATTCCACAAAATCAGATGGGCAAGGAATATGTGGCACTCTCTTCAACTTGCCCCCAAGGTCTTCTCTAAGGTATTTTCTTGCTTCTCTCTCACCCACAGGATAAATTCTGGGACTGGAAGAAATTTGCTGGGGTTATATAAGGACTTTTGCCTAGCTACCCACACAGAGGCACTTATACTCTACCCTTAAAATGGTGCCACAGGTAAATGCCGTTCTTGCATCTCCAAACTTCTCCAGGGGTTCTCAGACCTTTCATCTCCCTTTCTCTAGACTCCAACATGGGAGCAGAACATAGGCCCCTTTCTGAGACCCTCCAGAACTTTACCTCCCTTCTTTCCTTTCTGATTTACTTCCTTCCCCCTCCTCATCCCTATGCCAGCTTCAAGAGTCTTGGTTAATCCACAGGCAAGGAAGTCTGGCTCTTCATTAATTCTTTCAAATCTATTTTTTATGGCATAAACTTTGTACACTGAACACTTCAAAGTTTTTGAAACTTTTTCTTGCAGCTCAAAAGCTGTATCATCTTTTCCCTTGGGCAATGAATGCCAACTGGGGGGCAGGGCTGGGGCAACTCAGGGGAGATGGGAGCTCAGGATCAAAGGTGCTTGGAACTGGAGGGAGAAAACCTAGTCTCTGAAAATATTATTTTACTATAAATAGCAATCACTTTGATATTTTTGCAAGAGAGGAGACAGTCCTACTTATTTTTTTCTCTGCTTTTATGAACATATATATTAAATATATGTTATATATAAATACATGTCCCGGCCCGCGGGACGTTCAACGGAGACTCCGAATCCTGTGAGGGAGGAATGGTATGGGACAAGAGACGCGAGGAACGACAGCAAGACAGGTTTCTGATCAAGCTGCAGAATTTTATTGAAGAGGCAGAGCATATATACTCTAGGAGAAGGGGAAGTGGCTAGCAAGGGCTCGTGGTGGTCTAGGATTGGTGGCTGCTGTTGCTAGGGTAGATGGCAGATGTAAGGTTAGCACTTTTGGCGCGAACTAGCACTTTTGGCGCGAACTACTTCCGTAAAGAAGGCTGGGGGTAACTTAAGCTGTTGTTGCATCAGCCCTGGAGGCCATGTTGCATATTTCCGGCATTGCTGAGGGTGGATTTTATACATGCTACCTTAATCGCCCTCTACAAATACATACATATATTTTTATATTATATATATGTACATGTACATATTTTTATAATATATATACATACATGCACGTATTTATGTATTTAGTTGTCATTAAATATGAAATAACTCAGATTTTACAGACGTGTGTGTGTTTTAGATTTTAGAGACATGTATGTATTTAATATAGCTATTTCATATTCAAATGCAATCAACTCTGCATCAAAAACTCATAATATAGCATGTTGGGAATTAAAGAAGGAAAGACTCAGGATTGACCCTTCAGCATGTGATACAGCTGATCACCTTCTTCTCTTGGCATCCAGAGCTGGGCACTCTTGAGGGTCTTCCTACCTCACTGACTCTCTCTGTCTTCTTTGCTGACTCCCCATCTCCTCCAGATCTTAGCATTGATGTGCCTGAGGGCCCTGTCCTTGTTTCTCTCCCTCATCTAGTCTTGTGACTTTAAATGCTGGTATCTGTGCTGACACCTCCAGGCCAGGCCTTTCTTCTGGAATGAAGACTCATAACACAGCTGCCCTCCCAACGTCTCCACAGTGGATATCTAACAGACATCTCGAACTTTTCATATACAAACCTGAATTTCTGGTATCCATCCCCCTAAGCAACCTTACTCTGTTCTCAGCCTTTCCCAGATCAGCTGAAGGCAACTCCATCCCTGGGGCTGCTTGGGCCAAAGGTCACCCCGGAGGTCTCTCTTTGTTATCTCTGGCATCCAAGTCTTCAGAAATTTCTAGCAGCTCTGCCTTCATGATATACCATGCACCAAACTACTTCTCACCTCCTTCTCGGTTACCCTGGACCAATTCACCATCATCTCCCTTCTGTTAATTGAAATAGCCCCCTAACCAATTTTCAGATTCCCTGCTTGCCTCTCTACACACTATTATAAACACAGCAACCAAAGTGATCCTTTTAAAATGTAAATCAGATCATGTCCCTCCTCAGCTAGAGCCTTCCAGCTGTTCACCTTCTCATTCAGAGTAAAAGCGAAAGGGCTACGGTTTCCTATGAGCTATACACAACTGCCCCACGCCACGCTTTATGTCTCTGCCTCATCTCCTCTTACTCTCCTCCTCCTCACCAACTCCCCTCTGCCACACCATCCTTCCTGCTAGTTCTCAGGCATCCCAGACATGCTGTGACATTAGATATTGCTGCCTCTGCCTGGAATGTTCTTCCCCCAGATATCTGCCTGCCTGTCCCCTCACTCCATTTTAATATGCTGCACAATTTACTTGCTAATTATATTTGCTGCTTATTGTCTGTCTCTTCCAACTGCACAGCCATCCCCACCTTGCATTAGAATATGAACTCCACTACTGGATGGATTTTGTTTTTTCTGTTTTGTTCTTTGATGCATCCCGAGAACATAAACCAATGTCTGGCTTAAGTGGTAGTGGTAGTGGCTCATTACATATTTTTAAATGAAAGAATAATGTGGAGAAGGCCAAAGTGAGAACTGGATATATCTAGCATGGTGAGAAAAAGAGAGTGAAATCCACAGAAACAAATCAATTGGAGCTGGGTATAACAACCATAAAATGAACTGGATTCAAAGAGTGTGTCCAGTGAAGTAGTTGGGATCCCATAAAGCAAAGAGAGGTGACACACAGAAGCATGAGAAAAAGCACAAACACAGTGGCCAACAGGAAGCAAATCAGGAAAGCACAGCTTTGAGGAAATCTGAGCCCAAGGATTCCCCCCCAAAGCACCCGCCTCACCCTTAGGCCTCCTAAGCAACTGACCAACACACCCAGGATCTGGAATTTGGCCTCATGGAAATAGTAGGGGGAGAGAGTGGCTAGTTTTACACACCAACAGCTGAAGTGATCTGTTTTAAAATAAACTGTTAATATAATGTAAACCTGAGGTAATAGATCCTGCCTATTTATCTAACATCTCCAGATTGTTGGGTGAGAAACTAGAATTTGCCACCTTGCTATATCCCATAGAGGTTAATTACAGGGGTCAGTTGTGAAAAGCCCGTCATGCTTCTGGTGTGAATCTTTAGTGGTCCTACTGTCTGAGTTCTAGTGCTAAAAAAAGATCAATAGAGAAACAGTCGTAACCACAGTGGATGGACATAAACCCCCAAAACAATCTCTTCCAACTCCACCTTGGGACTTATGTATTTCCATTTTCCAATGAGCACTTTCATTTAGTATTCTCTCTAGCACATTCAAAGAAGAAATTATTTATAAATCACCTTCATTAGACAGCTTGTATCTAGACATCTATTGGGTAAGAGTGAAGGAAATAGAAACAGGCAAAATATTTACATTTCTGGTTTTACTATATAGAAGTCAATCCTTGGATTAGAAAGAACTGTATCATTTGTAAAACAAAGGACTCTTTTTCTTAATAAGGAATAAGGTAGCAACCGTAGTGTAGCAAAAAAATATCTATTGACTGGGAGTTAGAAGACCTTGGTTTTCATCCTCAATCTGCTACTCATAAACTGTTCCTTTAGAGGAGTCGCTCAGCCTGGTTGAGCCTCATTTCCTCTTTTGTAGGATAAAGATAATTATACCTGCTTGTTTATTTCATATTGTGCTTTTGGGATCAAACGAGATAATGTGCATGAACATGCTTGGGAACTATAAATTATAATTGATATTTTTATATTTTTGCAATACATTCCCCACACATTTCTGCATTTAATTATGAAACTTCCATGAATATACGAGTTATTCTTTTACATAGTCTTTCATATTGTGAACATAAGTCATGGCATAATTCAAAATATCACATGTGATTGGCAAATACATTTCCTAGCACACAGAATACAGTCATTAAAGTTGCACATAAAAAAGCCCATATTTTGAGAAACATTTTTTTTTCTTTTTTAGAAACATTTTTTTTTCTTTTCAAATAAAACATCTAAATGGTCTTAGAAAACACACTAAGCAGTATAAGAAAGAGGTAGGACAATAGTAAAGTTTTTTCAGATTTGCACTTCATAGAATTCTAAGGTCATGTAGTGAAATCATCAGTAGTGAATATATTTTCTCTAGCAATCTTCACTGCTATAAAGACACCATGAAATATGTCTTTATCTTGTTTGATGGCACTTGTTAAATATTGCTCACTTAACAGACAGTGTAAATTACTCACTGCCACATAGCAAAAGGGAAGTCAGCCTTTATAACTATGAGGTAATCAAAAAACCATATTTAAAAACTTGGGGGCCATAGTCATAAAATGTGATTGACTGAAGATTTTATGGTATCCTCAGGAGCAAGTAAATCAGGCTTTTCAGTGTTTATCTTCAATTACTTCTGTTTTCACAGCCCATCACTCAGAAATGGGCTGCTGTAATTAACTCACACTACATAGATTCCATAAGCTGCCCACATGTAATAAAAATTATAATGGATCCTTCATATTTTGGTGTCACTGAGGGGCATTTCACTGCTTTTTTGCTTGATCAAGTATCAGATCCAAGATCTTATAGGGAAAAGAAAAGGTATAATATCCAAAATATTGCAGGTATGCTTAAGTTTATATTAAAAAAATTTTCCAAGGAAGGAACCAAAACATAGGTAAATCTTAATCTCATTAGGTCTCTGCTATTAAATAAAAATAATCATTATCTAAGGAATATCCTGACAGGTATTCATAAACATTTTGCTTTTAGGACCAGATAGTAAATATTTGAGGCTTTCAGGCACATATGGTCTCTTTTTGCAACTATTCAACTCTGCCATTGTAGCTTAAAAGCAACTACAGACCATATGTAAACACACAAGCATGGCTATGTTCCAATAAAATTTTATTTATGGACACTGAAATTTGAATTTCATATCATTTTTATGTGTCATGAAATGTTACTAATCTTTTTATTTTGTCAACTATTTAATTGTATAAAAACCATTCTTAGCTCATGAGCTATACAGAAACAGGTGGTTTGCAGGATTTAGCCTATGAGCTATATTGTTTGCCTACCCCATTCTAAGATATCACAGATTATATGTACCATAATAGACAAGGCTCATCTTTCCCGGAATCCGTCCTTAGTCTTTCTCCATTTTATCCAAGTTTTGGAAGATAAGGAAAGAAAACCTATGTCTTGCCACTGTTGTAAGATCTGACTACACAATCATGGAAGCAGTCAATTTGTATGGTAGAAGTATCCAACATTGTAATCTTTTATTGTTTTACATAGTCTCAAACACCGTTGTCCAGAAAAAAAGTTGGTTGTGGCAAGGGTACATCATTTAAATCATTAAATCTTGGTTATTTTCTTGAAAACTGTAAAAATTGTAGTTTGAATCAAAAGTAGCTAAGATGTTTTCAAACTGAAGTTTTATTTGTCTGATTCAACTGCCAATTCTCCAAGCATCAGGAATATTTCTCTTATTAGGATTTTTTTTTTTTTTTTTTTAGAATGGAAGTTGATCCTTTATCTTTCCTCTAGTGTGGACAATGACGGAGCAAAAGTGATTTCATCAGAGTGAGGTATTTGGGCAAAATATGGGACATAGAGTTGGGTTAGCAGAAACTATTATTCTTGGATACTGTTTAGCATGGCTTAACATAAAAGTCCATCTTTCTTATTTCCACACAGGTCAGAGTAGCAGACACTTTTGGCTGACTAACACAATACCTATTCCCTTCTCTACTCTAGGGGCTAAAAAGCCAAGTCCTCAATTTTCAAGTCTTCCTTGCAGTACAAGTAACAAAATGACACAGTTCTGGCCAAGGAGATATATGGGAAACTCTTCTGCAGGGCTTCTTGGAAAATATTTTGCTTTACTGAGAAAGGTGATAGCTGTCACTAACATAGCCTTTTCTCTCCCTTTTGTCTTTGTGGACTTAATGGCTGGAGTTGTGAGAGTCACTTTGGAACTATGAGGAGATAAACATAAGAGCAAAAGGCCAGTAGGCTAAGGATGGTAAAGCAGCAATATAAAAATTCTAGAACTTTCATGGCAGTGCTGATCAATTGAAGAACAGCCAGCAACTACCTCTGAACAACTTGTTATATAAGAGAAATAAACCTTAATATATTAAGTTGCTGTAAGGAGGATTTTCTGTTGTTTTGAGCGCAGCTAATACTTATAACTAATACAGCAAGCTTTGCCATCCCTGCTTGTGGCCACAGGTCTGGGGTTGGCACATCCTTCCTAGCAAATTACCGGAGCTTATTCGGTTCACTTCCTGATTACCTTACTTTCTCTTCGGTCCAAAGCCAGGAACCATTCTCACCGGAGATGCACAAAATCTGACTTGATGGGTTCTGTATTCTAACGTCAGAAATTGTATAATCTACCAGTATTCTTTTTCTAAAGTATTTTTTCTCCTTCATGAACCCACAACTTCCTTAAAATCCCCATATGTCTTCACAACTCTTCAAGCTTCTCTTCCCCTAGACCACTATCACAGCCTCCCCATGGAGAACTTCACACACAGTCTCAAAGGATTCCCTGTGTTACTTTGGGCTCTTCTTGGCATTACTATAAGCGCTATTGCCACCAGACACCAATTCCATTTTTAAAATTTAGTTTTATTGAGATATATTCACATACCATACAATCATCCATGGTGCACAGTCGTTCACAGTACCATCATGTAGTTGTGCAGTCATCACCACAATCAATTTGTGAACATTTTCCTTACACCAAAAAGTATAGAAATAAGGATAAAAAATAAAAGTAAAAAAGAACACCCAAATCATTCCATCTCCCCCCATCCCACCCTATTTTTCATTTAGTTTTTGTCCGCATTTTTCTACTCATCCATCCATACACTGGATAAAGGGAATGTGAGCCACAAGATTTTCACAATCACACATTCACACCATGTAAGCTTCATAGTTATACAATTGCCTTCAAGAATCAAGGCTACTGGGTCACCAGTTGCATTTTGAATACTGAAACATTGACAGAACTTTAGCTATTCTAAATCCATATGTGATTTGAGAAAGGGAATTTGGGTTACACTGCATCAATGTTTTTAAATTAACCTATGTCTCCTCCTATTGTTGAAATTTAGACTTCTTTCAATCATTCAATACTATAAATAACGAATGAACACTTTTTAACTCTGTAAACTAGATTTCTGCAGGTAGACAGATTTCCAGAAGTAGAATCACTTAGTCAAGATTATTAATATTAATTTCTTTAAGGTATTTATTACATATTGGTAAATGGTATTACATTTGAAATCCTGCCACCATTGAAAGTGTCAGTTTTCTACTCTCACCAGCATTGAATGTTATTACTTTAAAAATTCTCTTCATATAAAGACAGATTTTATTTTTAATTCGGAGTTCTTTAAACCTAACGAAGATTAACAATTTTTCATATAGTTAGTAAAAATTTGTGAAACTTATTTTTTTAATTTTATTTCTTAAATTAAAATAGATAAGTTTATTTTAGCATGTTTTTAATCATTAATAAAGAATAATAATTTGTTACACTTATTAGATATTTGCATACCTTTTGTTTACATTTTAGTTATTTTTAAATTTGTATTTCCCTAATGGTTAATGATATTGGATATCTTTTCCTATACTTATTTACCATCTATATTTCCTCTTTGGTGAATTGTTTACTCAAGTCTTTTTCCCACTTTTAAATCGGGTTGTTTCCTTACTGTTGAGTTTTGTGTTTTGAAAGTTCTTTCTATAGTCCTGACACAAATCATTTGTTGGATATGCAATTTGTAAGGCACATCAGTCTTCCTGTGCTTTCGGAAACTAGTCAGCACTTCTGTGCTGTGCTTGGGGGTCATTTTAAACAGCAAAATCACCAAGAAAAAATACAAAAATGCAAAAACATGGCCCTAAACATACTGCAAAAAGGATACTTATTTACAGTATGAGGACTGAAACAAAAAGGCAGTGTTGCCTTGTTTGACCTCAGCTGGGGATGTGCACCTCAGGCCACACAAATTTTTCACTACTCTAACATGCCCACAAATGACTGAAAAGCACAGTAAGCAATGATTTTACAGTTACAAATAAATTTTTAGCAAGTAGGTGAATTCACAAATACAAGAATCCACGAAAAATGAGAATCAACCATACTTCTAAGAGAAATGACATCCAAACATAAACTTCCCCAGTGATGGATGATATGCATCTTGATGGTAGAGATCATATAATACATACCTGTAACCCTTGTAATAGTTAGTCTATTACTTTCAATCTAGATAATACTTCATAAATCCATTGGTGAATAATTGAAAGAATGAATGGATGGTTTATTTGCAATGTAGGCTACAGGTGATGATTCTCAGCTGAATACACCAGAATCAACTGGAGAGCTTTTTTCAAAATGTATTTATTCTCTTTTCAAAGGTTCTACATTCCTTAATTAAGTATATTAAAATTGAGGTAGGCAGAGAAGGGGCTTTTGAAACTATCCAGACTTCCAAGATTCTGGCATAGTCATAAACCAAGGAAAGAGGATGTAGCTAAAAAGAAAATCTTAATATGATCCTGGATTGCAGACTACTTCCATCAGAAATACTTGGCCTTTCTAAATAAGTAAAGAAACAAAAAAAAGGAAGATTGCAGGGAATTGGACACAGTTTATAACTGATTGCTTTATCATTCCCTACTCAAAAGCCATATGGACCACAGTCTCCTTTGTACAGTGTGTGGATAGATGAGTAGAAAAATGAAGGAAAAAAAAAGGCACCCAGTGTTCTTTTTCACTTTAATTTTTATTATTATTATTTTTACATGTGTGGTAATGAAAAGGTTCAAAAATTAATTTTGGTGATGAATGAACAACTATACAATGGTACTATGAACAATTGATGTACATTTTGTATGACTGCATGGTATGTGAATTTATCTCAATAAAATCGAATTGGGGTGGGGGGAGCCTTCCCTGGCTTGCCATTGCCTCCATAGTACAGCTAATAGACATCACAATCTGTATTCTGTGCAATCTAGCCCCAAACCAGTTTTATTTCCCTCAGCTTCCTTGGTTCCTTGGCTTCCTTCCTTTTCACCCCAAACAGTCCTGTATCAAAATGCCATAATTCAATTTTGGGGGGTGAGGCTCTGGCATCCAAATTTTTAAAAACTTCCCTCATGATTCTACTATGCAGCCAGGATTGATAAGCCCCCACTAATTTATTTTAGAGCCAAATAAGATCACCATTTATTATCCAAAAACCTTGAATAACATATCGTATTTTTACCTCTGGAAATCCACACATCCTTGAAGGCCCAGCTCAGGTGTCAAATTCTCCAGAAAGTCTTCCTTAATCACACTAGACTAGAACTGATGTTTATATTGTTTGGGTTCCCATAATATTTATTAGCATCTGTCCATAGTACTTTTCATGTTCTGTATTATAATACACCTCAGGAACTGCAGTATAAGAAAACCATAGTCCCAACATTAGCTCTGTGAATTACCCTGTGATTTCAGTAAAGTCAGTTTTCATTCTCAAAACCTCCAATACTTTGTCTATAAAATTTTAAAAACCCATGCTTATCTTGCAGTATTATAAGGTTTAAATGAGACAATTCAGTGCTTCCCAACCTTCTTCATGTCATAGTAAATTTTTTAAAAATTTGCTCTTTTCATAGCTCACTGGTGGAAGCTGCTTGTGACCATTGGCAACAGGTTGGGGCTCCGTCTGCCTCAAGCCTTGCCCAGCTGCTTAAGGAGTTGAAGAGGTTAGTATCTGGACACATCTGTAACCCACTCAAGTAATACTAGTTGTCTGCCCATTGAAAACACATGGAGAGTCTTAAAACCTACTGATGCTTGAATATCACCCCTAGAAATTATAATTTAATTTTTCTAGGGCACAGCCTAGGACATTAGGGTTTTTTTTTAAAACTCCGCAGGTGATTCTAATGTGCTTCCAAGGTTGAAGACTTCTGTTCATTAAAAAATGTGAATTGGAAATTATAATATATAGGCAAATAAAAAATATCACACTAAACATTAAATAAACTCCTAGGTTACATGTTTCTTAATGGTGGAGAATGTGTATTATTTATTTCTATAGAACCCAGTCTCCAATCTTTATTGCCAACATTTTCCCTTCAGTACAACAGAAATTCAACAAAGATAGTTGGAATTCAATTTCATTCAACAAAGAAATAAAATTGAATGTTGAATGCAATTTGTAAAGGTCATTGGAGACAGCAAAGTGGACAAGACATTGCCTCAGGATGAGTGAACTCAGTATCTTTAGAACTCAATTCCCGTATACCACCCACCTCTTCCCTGCACATTCCCAGTTCCCAGGCTTACTTAGGCAGATCTGTATTGCCTGGGTCCAAATCATCAGGATGTCACTATTTATTGATCAATCTTGGTACAGAGAATAAAATAATAAAACAAATGTTAAAGAAAGGAAAAGTTCCACATAGCCAGGAATGTTTTCAGAACCATTTCTTTAGATATTAGAGAGCTAAGCATCTTCAAACCTAAAGAATGCATCTTTCTCAATATGTTTATGTTCTTGGCTTTCATGGTAAACACGATTATCTCTTGTGGAATTTGCCTCCAATGTTTGGAAAGAAAAGAGACTTCCTGATGATTCTGATTACTGAGATAAATTGAGAAAGCCAACTTAACATAAAACACCCAATTTTATTCATTCATCAGAAATTCTAAAGCTCATGATTAATTCTGTTTATATTCAGAAGATCCCAAATGTATTTCCATAGACGATTTCTCTGCAAGATAATAAGCTGAACTAACCATTAGCTAGTCTCACCAAGAAAAATAAAGGAACAGTTGATTCCAAATAAAGCACTGCATCTCTGTTTAAAAGCTTGAAATGCATTTGGGCAGACCATGTAAATAAAAATTCATATAGTTTAAGATATGTAAATAACTGCCACATACACACACATATATACCCTCACACACACAAACACCTCACAAACCTCAGTAATTTGTGTCTCATAGTTTGGTAGTTGGAATACTTGGGTTTGAGTCTGACTCCTCTTTTAGCTCCCATATTGTACAGGACATGCCATTTAAACACATTTCTGTGCCTCAGTTTTCTTACTTGTATAATGAAGGGTGCTATGGTGTTAATAATGCCTTTTAAGCCCTGATTATGATTTCATGAAACTTTTAAAGTAAATGAAATGGTAACTTGCACATATTAAGTGCCTGTTTTCAGAAGTTAATCATGTGGCTTCAACAAAGAAAAACATACCTAAGCTAATTTAAGCAAAAAGAATTTTATTGGAAAGTGTCAGTAGTATCCAAGGTTGGGCATAAGGGCTGGGCCTGACAAGGCAGTAGGTCCAAGAAGTGGGCATTCCAGACCTGAGGTGACTCTCATCAGAGTCTAGGGTCACACAGGTTCTTTTTGCTGTTTCTCTCTCAGTACTGGCTTTATTTGTCCTCTCTCTACCCAGTGGTTTTCTTTGCATTAGTGAAAACATGGTTTAAAAAAAATTGGCCAGCACATCCCTGGCTGACCACCTGACCTCTCACCCTCAGTGTCCAAGACAACTGACTAGAGTCTCTTTGTCTCAATTCTAAATCACCAAAAGAGAGAATCTGCTTGATCTAGCTTTGACCAGCTGCCTACCACAGTTCAGGCATCTATGGAGGGAAAAAGCCCCATGGTTCTAACATGGAGGTAAGGCCTATCCCAACCCCAGGAGCAGTAAGTTACGGATACTTTCACAGAAGGTACCAAGAGGTGTCTATACCAACATCTGGATACCAGGCCCTTTCACCTGTTGTGCTGGTTTGGATATATTATGTCCCCCAGAAAAGCCATGTTCTTTAATGCAATCTTGTGTGGGCCGACTTATTAATTTTTGATTAGGGTGTGACCTCTCGATTGAATGTTTCCATGGAGATTTGACCCTGCCCATTCAAGGTAGTCTTGATTAGTTTACTGGAGTCCTTTAAAGGGAGCTCACACAGAGAGCGAAGAGATGAAAACGCCCTGAGATATGCTAAACCAGAACTCAATAGACATTAGATGCTTGGGAGCCCACAGAGATGCTTAAAGGTGCTTAGAGATGCTTAGAGATGCAGACAGAAGGACATCTGGAGACGCTAAGCTAAGAGATGAAGCCCAGAGTTTGCCCCGGGTTAGCTAAGAGAGACCCAGAGACATTTTGGAGAACAACACTTTGAAATGCAACCCGGGAGCAAAGGAAGAACAGACACCAATCATGTGCCTTCCCAGCGGAGAGAAGTGTTCTGGACGCCACTGGCCATTCTTCAGTGACGGTATCCTCTTGTTGATGTCTTAGTTTGGACACTTTCATGGCCTTAGAACCATAAATTTGTAACCGAATAAATCCCCTTTATAAAAGCCAGTCCATTTCTGGTATCTTTTATAATGGCAGCATTAGCAAGTGAGACTGTTGTCTCACTTAATCTTTTTTTTTTTTTTCATTTTTATTGAGATTGTTCAGATACCATACAATTATCCAAAGATCCAAAGTGTACAATCACTTGCCCCTGGGTACCCTCATACAGCTGTGCATCCATCACACTTAATTTTTGTTCAATTTTTAGAAACTTTTCATTACTCCAGACAAGAAATAAAGTGAAAGATGGAAAAAGAAAAAAAGAAAAGGAAACTCTAATCCTCCCCTATCCCTAACCAACCCCCCTCAATTGTTGACTCCTAGTATTGATATAGTACATTTGTTACTGTTTATGAAAAAATGTTGAAATACTACTAACTGTAGTATATAGTTTGTAATAGGTATATAGTTCTTCCCTATATGCCCCTCTATTATTAACTTCTAATTGTATTGTCATACATTTGTTCTGGTTCATGAAGTGATTTCTAGTATTTGTACAGTTGATCATGGACATTGCCCACCATAGGATTCAGTTTTATACATTTCCATCTTTTGACCTCCAACTTCCCTTCTGGTGACATATATGACTCTGAGCTTCCCCTTTCCACCTCATTCACACACCATTCGGCATTGTTAGTTATTCTCACATCTTGCTACCAACACCCCTGTTCATTTCCAAACATTTAAGTTCATCCTAATTGAACATTCTGCTCATACTAAGCAACCACTCCCCATTCTTAAGCCTCGTCCTATATCTTGGTACCCTATATTTCATGTCTATGAGTTTACATATTGTAATTAGTTCCTTCCAGTGAGACCCTGCAATAATTGTCCTAATGTGTCTGGCTTATTTCACTCAGTATATTGCCCTCGAGGTTTTGTCATCAACACATTTTTTTTAATATGGTTTTGTTCACTCACCATACATTCCATCCCAAGTAAATAATCGATGGTTTTCTGCATGGTCATACATTTATGTGTTCACCACCTTCACCACTATCTATATAAGAGCATCTACATTTCTTCCACAAGGCAGGAGGGAGAGTCAAAGAAGGTAGAGAGGCAAAAGAAAGGAAAAAAAATGACAGCTAGGAAGCAGCAAAAGGAAAAATAACCTTAAATCAAAGTAGAATAAAGAATCAGACAATACCACCAATGTCAAGTGTCTAACATGCCTCCCCTATCCCCCCCTCTTATCTGCATTCACCTTGGTATATCACCTTTGTTACATTAAAGGAAGCATAATACAATGATTCTATTAGTTACAGTCTCTAGTTTATGCTGATTGCATCCCTCCCCCAATGCCTCCCCATTTTTAACACCTTGCAAGGTTGACATTTGCTTGTTCTCCCTCGTAAAAGAACATATTTGTACATTTTATCACAATTCTTGAATACTCTAAATTTCACCAAGTTACACAGTCCCAGTCGTTATCTTTCCTCCTTTCTTGTGGTGTCTCACATGCTCCCCATCTTCCTCTCTCAACTGTATTCATAGTTACCTTTGTTCAGCGTACTTACACTGTTGTGCTACCATCTCCCAAAATTGTGTTCCAAACCACACACTCCTGTCTTCTATCACCCTGTAGTGCTCCCTTTAGTATTTCCTATAGGGCAGGTGTCTTGTTCACAAAGTCTCTCATTGTCTGTTTGTCAGAAAATATTTTGAGCTCTCCCTCATATTTGAAGGACAGCTTTGCTGGATACAGGATTCTTAGTTGGTGGTTTTTCTCTTTCAATATCTTAAATATATCACACCACTTCCTTCTTGCCTCCATGGTTTCTGCTGAGAGATCCGCACATAGTCTTGTTAAGCTTCCTTTGTATGTAATGGATTGCTTTTCTCTTGCTGCTTTCAGGATTCTCTCTTTGTCTTTGACATTTGATAATCTGATTATTAAGTGTCTTGGCGTAGGCCTATTCATATCTCTTCTGTTTGGAGTACTCTGCGCTTCTTGGATGTGTAATTTTATGTCTTTCATAAGAGATGGGAAATTTTCATTAATTATTTCCTCTATTATTGCTTCTGCCCCC
This sequence comes from Choloepus didactylus, assembly GCF_015220235.1. Lineage (NCBI taxonomy): Eukaryota > Metazoa > Chordata > Mammalia > Pilosa > Megalonychidae > Choloepus > Choloepus didactylus. The sequence continues at coordinate 57,262,577 of NC_051319.1, read as the reverse complement.
TTTCCCTGCTCTTCTCCTTCTGGGACACCAATGATAAGTACATTATTGTACTTTGTTTCATCCTTGAGTTCCTGGAGACGTTGCTCATATTTTTTCATTCTTTTCTCCATCTGCTCCTTTACGTGTAGGCTTTCAGGTGTTTTGTTCTCCAGTTCCTGAGTGTTTTCTTCTGCCTCTTGAGATCTGCTGTTGTATGTTTCCACTGTGTCTTTTATCTCTTGTGTTGTGCCTTTCATTTCCATAGATTCTACTAGTTGTGTTTTTGAACTTTTGATTTCTGCCGTATACATGTCCAGTGCTTCCTTTACAGCCTCTATCTCTTTTGCAATATCTTCTCTAAACTTTTTGAATTGATTTAGCATTAGTTGTTTAAATTCCTGTATCTCAGTTGAAGTGTACGTTTGTTCCTTTGACTGGGCCATAACTTTGTTTTTCTTAGTGTAGGTTGTAATTTTCTGTTGTCTAGGCATGGTTTCCTTGGTTATCCAAATCAGGTTTTCCCAGACCAGAACAGGCTCAGGTCTCAGAGGGAAGAAATATTCAGTATCTGGTTTCCCTGCGGGTGTGTCTTAGAAAATTACTCCACCCTTTGATGCCTCAGGTCACTGTGCTTTTCTGCCCAGCAGGTGATGCCTGTTAGCCTATAATTCTTGACTGGTGTGAGGAGGTATGGCCGTGTTCCCCCAGGCTCTGGGGTCTGGTTCTGAATGGAAAGGGCCCCACCCCTTTCCTCCTAGAGAAGACAGACCCCTCAGGTGGAGGTCATTAGCATTTCACTGGTCTCGCTCTCTGCTTGTGGTGTCTCCACCCTTCCCAGAGTCACAGCCCTGGAAACTGAAAATGACTGGGGCTTTCTCCACAGAGCCAAAAAAGAAACAGATAGTCCCCTTCAGACCCAGTCCAAGGCGACCCTCTGGCTCTCCCAGGTCAGTTGTCACCCAAAGCCTCTGTCTGTTTTTTGGGGCTGCGTACCTGTAGTGAGCAGTTCACACTCACTACTTAAAACCCCAGTTGGAGCTCAGCTGAGCTGTATTCGCTTGCTGGGAGACAGCTTCTCTCTGGCACCATGAGGCTTTGCAGCTCAGGCTATGGGGGAGGGGGTCTCACGACCTGGTTCCACAGGTTTTACTTACAGATTTTATGTTGTGTTCTTGGGCATTCCTCCCAATTCAGGTTGGTGTATGATGAGTGGATGGTCTCGTTTGTCCCCCTGCAGTTATTCTGGATTATTTACTAGTTGTTTCTGGTTTTTTGTAGTTGTTCCAGGGGGACTACTTAGCTTCCACTCCTCTCTATGCCGCCATCTTGCCCGAGTCCTGTCTCACTTAATCTTTGAAACAACCTGACAACATAGGATTTTATCCCCATTTTTAGTAAATAAAATATGATCAGAAAGTTGGAGTGACTTGTCTGGGGTTACATGTCAAGGGGCAGAATTGGAACCCTTGTACTGTCCACTCAAGATAAGCATCCTTGGTGGATGTTACACATTTTGGTTGTTTTTGCCATTTATTTTGTTTAATTAAGCAAAATTTTTTATTATATCATTATTTAATGGTTTTATTTGGGCATTGTAGGCAATGTCTTGAGTAGTAATTTTTAAAAATGAGAAGCAATGGTAAGTATAATTGCAAAAGCCGATAATTCACAATTCACACCATTTCCCTTCCTTAACATGGGCTTTCTACAAAAGTTCTGGAATAATAAAAATAGTTCCAGCTATCTAACACAACTACACATCAGGCAGGGTGCTAACTGCTTTATAAGCACATCTCATTGAATGTTCAAAACACCCCAGTGATGGAGTTACTATCATTTTCCGCATTACATAAATGGAAAACTCTGAGCTTAGAGAGGTTAAGTAACTTGCCCCTGTTGCTTAGGCTTACATTATCCAAGTTGCTCATATTATCTAATACGAGATGGTGGCAGAGCTAGCATTTCACCCCAAGTCCAATTTGACTCCATAGTTCATACTCTCAACCACTGGGTTTTGCAGCTTCTCCACCCAAGCCAGTAAATGATCACTAAAACAGCTATATTTAAAATGTCACTTTCCTTTCATCTGTCTCCTTCTTATATTATATACGCAAATATGTCACAAATGACAGCATATATTAAAACAGAGCTATTGCTTAGCATATATTCAAGAACACCAAAAATAATATTTTGCCAGTTTCTGATTCAATATTTATTAACAGTCTCATGTGCCACTGAGCTAGATAAATCATATTTACTAGAGTTAACTGATATATTTTTTAAGATAGTGATATCATGTCCTAGAAAAAAAAGTTTACAGATCTTTCTAAGGAAACAAATCTTTCTTTTTCTTTGTCTCTGATAAGAAGAAGGAGTAAAATCTGCTGACTGACAGCAGATGTTCCCAGCTTTCTCCAGAACAAATTACTGAGGACTATAACCCAGCCTTTGTCCTGAAACACAAACATCTTGAACACTTACCTACCTGATTTCTTTTTCCAATAATCCCCAACCTGAGACAAAAATTTATATAAACTAGTGGAAGAGAGTAAGAAGACAACAAATAAAATATTGTGTTAGGAAGAAAGCCACCTAATTTAATCTAATTTAATTGGGATCACATTTGAAGAAAGAAAGAAAAAATCTTACTACTGACTGTGATGGTTTGAAGCTGTATGTACTTTAGAAAAAACATGTTCTAAAATCTAATCCATTCTTGTGGGTCTGAATTCAATGTAAGTAGAAGCTTTAATGAGGTTATTTCAATTAAGGTGTGAGTGGCCCAGCCCAGTCAGGATGGGTCTTAATCCTATTACTGGAGCCCTTTATAAGAGGAATGAATTCAGACATGAGAACAAGAAAGCCACAGGAAGGAACAAGCTGAAACAGAGCTCAGAAGAGAAGGAGGAGACATGGAAACATTGTTAGGTGCTTTGCCTTGGGACAAGGGAACCAAGGGTCACCACAGCCAGCCACAGAATGCCACAGTCTTTGGGAGGAAAGCATTGCCTTGATGACATCTTGATTTGGACTGTTTCCCATCCTCAAACCATGAGCAAATAAATTCCCATTTTTAACCTGACCTATTTCCTGGAACGTGCTTAAGCAGCCTAGGAAGCTAAAACACTGATATAAGAAATTTCAAAAACCTTCATTTCCCCTTCCATCTCTTAACAAATTGAAACTTCACCAGCACTTGAGATTTTATCAACCCTTCACTTCTGGGCGTGTATACACAATCTTAGGGAAGTCGCTCAGGTTAATGATTTGATCTCATGAACTGCAGCCATTGGAATCCCCAAGGATATGACTATTTACCAGCATCTGGTTGTAATTTTCCTGCCTGAAACCAGAATTTAGAGCTGTAGCAGAGAATAGTTTCTCATCAGTCTAGAACAAAATTTGCTGTGGCCTGCAAGAAAACCACAAATAAACAAATGTTAGTCTCCCAAATGCTGACCTGAGAACTGGTGCCCGGTTGGCACCATCATTACTATCTGGTGATTCCCATGCACCCCTTCAATTCCCCCAGGGTTCCGATTCATCAGTTCTGAGGGAGGGCTCAAGAATCTGTATCTTTAGAACACTTCTCAGTGACACCAATAGACTTAGTGCAATTGAACACTTGAAATGGAGCTAGAGAAACTGAGGAAATAAATATTTAATTTTACAAAAGTCTAATTAATCTAAATTCAATTGAACTAAGTGAACTTTGAGAGCCTTTGAAATACTCTGATGCTCTAAATTCTCATCTTAATCACTCCTAGTTACTGAACAGATCTTAGAATATACATGTTCCAACACAAAGATTGGAAGAAACGACTGCCCATCTCCCACTTCTGCACATGCGGTGGTGGTGCTTTCAGAAAGTGGGTGGGATGGTGCCTGCAAGATGTTATCAGAGCCGCTCTGTCTTCCCTGCTACCATGGCTCTTGCCCATACCCCAGGAGTGGAAGCTTGGAAACTACATTTCCCAGACTTCCATGCCAGTAGGGTTCTAGCTGTAGTACATCTGTGTCAGGCAGTCATGCACGATTCAGAAGAATGAAAAAGAAAAAAAGACGCCTTTATTTCTCCAGCAGGGACTGATGTGTGGACCTGGGCAGACAGGTGACAAGGAGTTTTGTCAGCATCTTTCAGGTGCTAAAGATATCTGAGACCTCTGGTGGTAGCTTTCCGGAGATTTCTTAAAAGCAGCTTTCCTAATCTGTACTCCCACTGTCATTGCAATGGTTATGTAAGCTTCTTATTCTCTGTGTTAAATCTCTTCCTCCCTCAATCTAAAGAGCCTCTGTATTCCTAACATGACCACATCAGTCTGTGGTTCCACCCCATAATCCTGCAGACTGCTCTTGGACCTGGAGACATTAATACCCAGGTATTTGCACTTTAAACCCACAAGAATTACAACATAGAAAAGACAAGAGCTCCTAGAAAATGCACAATAAACATTCTCAAAGCCCAAAACTCCAGTGAGAGAGCTCTCAGTGAACCAACTCATTGAAATTTCACGTGTTCCCTAGTGTAAGCCACAAGAACTAAGGTGGCAAATCTCTCCCACAGGGAACTTGTTGCTTTCCACATTTTAAAGTTGCAGGAAAGTTGGCTAACTGGGTCCTGGTACAAAGGAAACGCTCATATTACTTCTCATCCTTCAAGGTGCACATCAGAGTTCTATCATACAGGAGTCAGAGGCAACTTTAAAGATAGGTTTGACTCAAATAACACTAAAAATCTGAGCATCTCCAAATAGTAAATTCTTCAAGGTTTGGGATAAAATTATTTTGGTCCCAGTTGACCTTAGAAATGTTCAATAATGACAGAGTAAATAGATATTTTGTTTTACCTTTCATTGGTCAGAGTCAATGTATTTTATGTTTTCAGAAGGAAGCCGCAGTTTCAAAAGATGAGAGAGAACCTGAAAAATGAAATGGTTTAGACCAGCACTGCCCAGTGGAACTCCCTGTGATGACAGACATGTTCTATTATTTTTATCATTCAATATGGTAGCCACTGGTCACATGTGGCTATGGAGCACTTGAAATGGAGCTAGTGAAACTGAGGAAATAAATATTTAATTTTACAAAAGTTTAATATAAATTTAAATTTAAATAGTCACACATGGCTAGTGGCTACTATATTGGGGAGCACAGGTTTTTCAACCTTATTTGTCACAGGCCTTTAATTTTCGAGCAGCCTTACAATGTGTTTTAGTTTCCTGGGCTGCTCAAAGCAAATACCATGAAATGGATCAGGTTAGACAACAAGAATTTATTTGCTCACAGTTTTGAGGCCAGGAAAATGTCCCGATCAAGGCAGCATCAAGGCAGTGGCTGCCAGTGATCCTTGGCTCCTCTGTCACATGGGAAGGCACATGGCATCATCTGCTGGTCTCACCCTTCTCTTCTGGTTTTGTTGATTTAAGCTTCTTGCTTCCATGGCTTTCTCTCCCTTTGTCTGAATTTTATTCTCTTATAAAGAACTACAATAATAGGATTAATACCTATCCTGATTGAGGTGGGTCACATCTTAACTGAAGTAAACTCATCAAAAAGGTCCTACTTCCAATATTCCTACAGGAATAGATTAACTTGTTTTTCTTGGGTGCATATAACTTCAAACCACCACACAACAGTATAAAAATTACAACATATTTATTTAAATACATCTATGAAAAGAATAAAATTGCATCAAAATATAAAGCCCAGTTTATATAAATCCCAGTTTATATGTAATTGGAATCAATAATAAATTAGTTTTTGTGGAAATCCAGAATGGATTATACTTATAGCTATATTCATCTTTCCAATTTAAAAATTAATTATATTTTAATAAAGCAAGTAGTAGATGAGGACATTCTTGAAAACTCTTCAAACAATGCAGATAAACCTCAACCTACCCTCATTCCTGCCATATTACTAATTTCACTCCCCATACCCTCTCCTGGGATATACTTTCAAACTTTTTTCTATGCATTTAGAAACATATTTGTATATAAATATAATATAATCTCTGTATAGATGTATATAAATCAGAGCATTTTGTTATTCTCTATATGCTTTTATTGGTAAAAGTACATATATCATTCTTTTTTCATGGCTGCGTAATATTCCAAAGTATGGCTATTTTATACCTGATTTGACCATTCCTCCCTTGCTAGAATCTTGGGTTATGTAAAGTTTTTCCCCTCTTACAAACAATATCACATCAAGAATTCTTTTCTGTGTGTCCTTGTGTATAGTATAAATTTTAACAGACACTGCAAAATTTCCCCTATTATGACTGTATAAATTACATTCACGATTGCCACCCTTAATGTTACCAAAGGTTTTTTTTTTTTTTGACTGTCTGATGAGTCAAAAAAGGAATCTTATTTTAATTTGCATTTCTGTATTTGCTGATGAGGTTAAGCAACTTTCCATAGCTTGTTGAATTTCATCTTTTGTGAACTGTCTGTTTATATCATTCATTTTTTAAAAAATCAGAAAAACACACACTAATACAGTAGGACAAGGGCTGAATTATTTTTCTTGGAGTATACCATGCCTTGTACATAGAGGTCCACAAATAATTATTGAATGAATGAATGAAATAGTCAATATCATGAAATTTTCCCCCTTGCCCCCCAATAAAAAGGATAAATTGATTCCAAATTATTTTTAACCCAAGTTACATATTTCAGAATATCAGGAGGTAGATGGTAAATGACAGGTTCTTGTAAAAACTACCATCTAGGACTACAAATCATTTTTTTTAATTAATTTAACATACAATTAAATAAATATTCATTCCATATCTCCCTCAAAAAGTATTTCTGATAGAACTGTTATTTTAATCCCAAGTATGTTTTTCTCTAGATCTGATTCTCCATAAAATATCCAAGGCAAAATAATAATGATACTTTCATTGATGTACTTTCCATATTTTACAGTGTTGACTCTTATAATTAGTTGGTATAATTCAAGCCCCTTTCATTGCAAATATCCCCCAAATGTTTCCACTTCTGCTTTATCAACATTTCCCCTCTTGTCAGAGTACCCTATATTTTCTTTGTTCTTCTCCCAGTCTCCATCTATGTGACATCTATGGAGCTGACTCCAACTCGAGCTTCAGGAGTGAACCTGGAGCCTAGAACTGCCCTGAATAGCTTGGTAGAATCAATTAGATGTAATTCCAGAACTTTTGCAGGAGCAAAAGGAGAGGCATTCTCTCTCCAACATCAAGTCTGAAATGACTAGATGCCACTTTGTTACATGGTCTGAAAAGCTTGGTAATGAAGCCAATGCAAAATAAAGCAAAGCATAGAAATTAAGAAGGAAAGAGAGTAGCTGGTATATGAAGGAGGGGAGGAAAGAAGGAAAGAGAACAGATCATTTGAACCTTTAGATCAAACTGTACCTGATGCCACACCTACCCCTAGGCATTGCAGGTATCCCAGCAAAAAATAAATAAATAAATAATTTTAATAAATGAAGTCATTTTTTGCTTTAATCCATGTAATTGGGTTTTGGTCACTTGCAATGGAAAGAATACCAACTAACACTTGTACAATAGGTATTTTTTATTTTTTTGAAGAATCATTCTGAATTATCCACTATCCAGATTACCTCAGCTTTTTTCTGCTTCTCTGCTTGTATAGACATTGTCTAAATTGGCATTTCTGTGGTTGGTGACAGTATCACTTCCTTTATGTGAAACATTTTTTCCATTTTATATTCTCATGGATGTAATTTCATAGTGGCTATATAGATCAAATGCCATTATTCTTGTTTCATCAGTGAGAAAAATGGAAGCACAGAAAAGCTGATGATGTTCAAGGTCTGGGACAATATCCAAGGCTTCCAATCCTTAGCACATTACTTTTTTCCGAGCCAGTACATTTCCCACGTGACACTAGACATGAAGCAAATAAGCAGCAAGACCCAAGATACTGCTGATGGTGTTTGATGATGCCATCCTGGATGTGTCCTAACCTCATACAGTGGAAATTGCTCTCAGTTTTACACTTTGCATGATTTCTTTGCTGTTGAAGGTGGAGTTTGTGTGTGAAAACTCTACCTCCCATCTTAATAGCACACAGCAGAGACTGTCACCAATCATACTCTATGATGATCCCACCAAATGACTAAGTGAAGAGACAGCTCCTTACACACAGCAATCAGAAGTCACCTTGTACGTGCTGCATCCAGCTTTTTAGAGGAAACAGGGTTAACTGTATCCTGGAGAGCTTAAGAACAGAGGATCTGGAGGCAGACAAACTTGTGTTTGAATGTGGGCTCTGTCACATACTGGTTATGTGTCCATCAGCATGTCATTAAAGTCAACCCTCCGTTTTAATATCACTACCTTCTCCAAGGAGGTTCAGCCCTCTTAGGTCTTGACAAATGACAGGGATGAGAGCCATCTGCCAAGACACAAGGAAAGTGAATTTCATCAAATCCCCATCCTGGCTTCCTTCCAGGCAACAAGGATGTTTATGTAGTTTATTAGCTATATTGACTTGTTTTAGAGTCCAAGGAGCATGTGATGACTTACACCACACCCAGAAGCTCTGTAGCACTCAGGCTCACTGTAACACATCCATACCTCATTCTTGGCATCATCACAGACACTCCCAAACCCATGCCCAGTCCTTTATATTAAGCTAAACTATGGAGAATACGTATGTGGCTCTAAATACCATTATTATGGTTTGTCATATTTTTCTCTCATTAGAAAGTCTTGGATTTGGAGCAGGGTTCCCAATGTCAGGGCAATCTGATGCAGGACATGAACAGTCACTCTTCTTGGACCCTTTGTCTCATTTGGCCTAACTTCAAATGGATCAAAAATGGAAACATTCTGTAGTCTCTCCCTTCCCTGCCTCCCCCCCACATCATTCTGTAAGTTTTTCCACAAGGTATGCAAGATGTGCATACCTTTCAGACACTTCACTCATCTCACATATCCTACTTCTATGACTCTAATATCTCCCTCTTCCCCATAAAACAGCAAATCTCCCTGCTAATTAATATTGCCCTTTCTAAATCCTGTCCTCTCTGAACCTTGACTTTATCATCTGTAAAATGAGAATGGGGCGGGGGGGTTGTTCTCACATGGAAAACAATGCACTATCTAGAGGACACCCCTCCAGGTTATCTGATTTTGATTCTATGGAAGTTTTTTATAACTCTATACATTATATATAACTGACAGCACTGCAAAATATTTCTTTTCTGTAGTCATGCAACTCCATCCAGTTAAGTAGCAGTTTGATTGACTTCCCTCACTCACTGTAGGAAGAATAAAAATGTTTTGTTTCTATTTTTACCTTCATCTCAATATTCCTGATCTATAAGTGTATTTGTTCTTTGGATTCTCTTTTGAATCAATTACAACATCTGCCTGGTTCCCTCAGTGATTAATGAATAGAATAAAACCTTCAGCATAGGTTCATTTTCATATCTGTAGGAGAATCATGATTTTACTCTTTTGAAAGTTATTTTTAACAGTGATAAGAACATTACCTGTTTCAGAGGGTTAAATTGAAGATTCAAAGAAATAATGTTTATAGCGCTTAGCATGCATTAAGCATCAGTAAATGTTGCCTATTATTATTTCAGAAGAGAAGTTCAGTCATTTTTCAGCCAATCCTTTTTTATATTTTCATGAGCCTTCAGATAAAAGACCCCATGTTGGATCTGCTAACTGGAGATATGTGGACAAAATGGACTTTCTCTAAAATTATAGATGATGTTGGCTCCCAGCCTGGCAAACCCAGATCCAGCAGCCCCCATTTTATGGATTACTGACTTAATGAAGCTTATTCCCACCTGAGAATTTTCATCATTACCTATAGCAATCAAAACAGTAACAAAGAAATTTGAAAATTGGCAAAAATAGGAAATCTGTGTAAAAAAGTAGAAATAATCATTTCTAACTACAATATAAGAATGTACATACTGCCAAAAATTAAACAGAAAAGCTGTATTCTCTGGCTTCTATCAGATCATTTATTCTCACAAATATTATATTCTTTATATTATTCCAAGGTATAACTACCTAACTGAAATCTCAACAATAAAAATTAGTTCAAATTTAATTCATAAGTTTACAGCTAAAAGGACACGGGCAGACATTCGTTGCTGCTTATTAATGACCAGAGAGAAGGTGAACGATTCGAAAGATTTTTTCAGGTATCTTTTCTTCATAATAAAATAACCAGGTATTGTAATGAGTGATTACTTTTCCTGCCACTGCTGTTATTTAAATATTGTGTTTTATCTTATTTTCCTAACTGCTAATATTTTCAGTATTGGAATTTCTGTTCAGTTTCTCATTTATTGAAGTCTGTTGTCAATTCTTTAACTTGCACAGTAACCTCAGCCAAATAAAGATTTTTTTTTTTTTTTTTTTCTTTTTGTGCCTGGCTTATTTTGCTCAGCATTATGTCTTTTTTTTTTTTTTAATCTTCATTTTATTGAGATATATTCATATACCACGTAGTCATACAAAACAAATCGTACTTTCGATTGTTCACAGTACCATTACATAGTTGTACATTCATCACCCAAATCAATCCCTGACACCTTCATTAGCACACACACAAGAATAACAAGAATAATAATTAGAGTGAAAAAGAGCAATTGAAGTAAAAAAGAACACTGGGTACCTTTGTCTGTTTGTTTCCTTCCCCTATTTTTCTACTCATCCATCCATAACCTAGACAAAGTGGAGTGTGGTCCTTATGGCTTTCCCAATCCCCTGTCACCCCTCATAAGCTACATTTTTATACAACTGTCTTCGAGATTCATGGGTTCTGGGTTGCAGTTTGATAGTTTCAAGTATCCACCACCAGCTACCCCAATTCTTTAGAACCTAAAAAGGGTTGTCTAAAGTGTGCGTAAGAGTGCCCACCAGAGTGACCTCTCGGCTCCTTTTGGATTCTCTCTGCCACTGAAGCTTATTTCATTTCCTTTCACATCCCCCTTTTGGTCAAGAAGATGTTCTCCGTCCCACGATGCCAGGTCTACATTCCTCCCCGGGAGTCGTATTCCACGTTACCAGGGAGATTCACTCCCCTGGGTGTCTGATCCCACGTAGGGGGGAGGGCAGTGATTTCACCTTTCAAGTTGGCTTAGCTAGAGAGACAGGGCCACATCTGAGCAACAAAGAGGCATTCGGGAGGAGGCTCTTAGGCACAACCATAGGGAGGCCTAGCCTCTCCGTTGCAGCAACCGTCTTCCCAAGGGTAAAACCTGTGGTAGAGGGCTCAACCCATCAAACCACCAGTCCCCTATGTCTGTGGTCATGTTAGCAACCATGGAGGTGGGGTAGGCGAATACCCCTGCATTCTCCACAGGCTCCTCAAGGGGGCACTGCATCTTTTTTTTTTTCCTTGTTTTTTTTGTTTTTTGTTTTTTTTTTAACTTTCCCTTCTTTTTTAAATCAACTGTATGAAAAAAAAGTTAAAAAGAAAACAAACATACAATAAAAGAACATTTTAAAGAGACCATAACAAGGGAGTAAGAAAAAGACAACTAACCTAAGATAACTGCTTAACTTCCAACATGTTCCTACTTTACCCCAAGAAAGTTACCTAATATAGCAACATTTCTGTGAACTTGCTCCTACTATAACCATCAGAAATTAACAGACCATAGTCATTCCTGGGCATCCCCAGAACATTAAATAGCTTATCTATTCTTCTTGGATTATTGTTCCCCCTTCCTTAATTGCTCTCTATTGCTAGTTCCCCTACATTCTACATTATAAGCCATTTGTTTTATATTTTTCAAAGTTCACATTAGTGGTAGCATATAATATTTCTCTTTTCGTGCCTGGCTTATTTCGCTTAGCATTATGTCTTCAAGGTTCATCCATGTTGTCATATGTTTCACGAGATCGTTCCTTCTTACTGCCGCGTAGTATTCCATCGTGTGTATATACCACATTTTATTTATCCACTCATCTGTTGAAGGACATTTGGGTTGTTTCCATCTTTTGGCAATTGTGAATAATGCTGCTATGAACATTGGCGTGCAGATATCTGTTCGTGTCACTGCTTTCCGATCTTCCGGGTATATACCGAGAAGTGCAATCGCTGGGTCGAATGGTAGCTCTATATCTAGTTTTCTAAGGAGCTGCCAGACTGACTTCCAGAGTGGCTGAACCATTATACAGTCCCACCAACAGTGAATAAGAGTTCCAATTTCTCCACATCCCCTCCAGCATTTGTAGTTTCCTGTTTGTTTAATGGCAGCCATTCTAACCGGTGTTGGACGGTATCTCATTGTGGTCTTAATTTGCATCTCTCTAACAGCTAGTGAAGCTGAACATTTTTTCATGTGTTTCTTGGCCATTTGTATTTCCTCTTCAGAGAAGTGTCTTTTCATATCTTTTGCCCATTTTATAATTGGGCCGGCTGTACTATTGTCATTGAGTTGTAGGATTTCTTTATATATGCAAGATATCAGTCTTTTGTCAGATACATGGTTTCCAAAAATTTTTCCCATTGAGTTGGCTGCCTCTTTACCTTTTTGAGAAATTCCTTTGTGGTGCAGAAACTTCTAAGCTTGAGGAGTTCCCATTTATCTATTTTCTCTTTTGTTGCTTGTGCTTTGGGTGTAAAGTCTAGGAAGTGGCTGCCTAATACAAGGTCTTGAAGATGTTTTCCTACATTATCTTCTAGGAGTTTTATGGTATTTTCTTTTATATTGAGATCTTTGGTCCATTTTGAGTTAATTTTTGTGTAGGGGGTGAGGTAGGGGTCCTCTTTCATTCTTTTGGATATGGATATCCAACTCTCCCAGCCCCATTTGTTGAAAAGACCATTATGACTCATTTCAGTGACTTTGGGGGCCTTATCAAAGATCAGTCGGCCATAGATCTGAGGGTCTATCTCTGAATTCTCAATTCGATTCCATTTATCTATATGTCTATCTTTGTGCCAGTACCATGCTGTTTTGGCAACTGTGGCTTTATAATAAGCTTCAAAGTCAGGGAGTGTAAGTCCTCCCACTTCGCTTTTCTTTTTTAGAGTGTCTTTAGCAATTCGAGGCATCTTCCCTTTCCAAATAATTTTGATAACTAGCTTTTCCAAGTCTGCAAAGTAGGTTGTTGGAATTTTGATTGGCATTGCATTGAATCTGTAGATGAGTTTGGGTAGAATTGACATCTTAATGACATTTAGTCTTCCTATCCATGAGCATGGGATATTTTTCCATCTTTTAAGGTCCCCTTCTATTTCTTTTAGTAGAGTTATGTAGTTTTCTTTCTATAGGTCTTTTACATCTTTGGTTAAGTTTATTCCTAGGTACTTGATTTTTTTAGTTGCTATTGAAAATGGTATCTTTTTCTTGAGTGTCTCTTCAGTTTGTTCATTTCTAGCATATAGAAACATTACTGACTTATGTGCATTAACCTTGTATCCCGCTACTTTGCTAAATTTGTTTATTAGCTCTAGTAGCTGTATCGTCGATTTCTCAGGGTTTTCTAGATATAAGATCATATCATCTGCAAACAATGACAGTTTTACTTCTTCTTTTCCAATTTGGATGCCTTTTATTTCTTTGTCTTGCCGGATTGCCCTGGCTAGCACTTCCAGCACAATGTTGAATAACAGTGGTGATAGCGGGCATCCTTGTCTTGTTCCTGATCTTAGAGGGAAGGCTTTCAGTCTCTCTCCATTGAGTACTATGCTGGCTGTGGGTTTTTCATATATGCTCTTTATCATGTTGAGGAAGTTTCCTTCAATTCCTACCTTTTGAAGTGTTTTTATCAAAAAGGGATGTTGGATTTTGTCAAATGCTTTTTCAGCATCTATTGAGATGATCAATTGATTTTTCCCTTTTGACTTGTTAATGTGTTGTAATACATTGATTGATTTTCTTATGTTGAACCATCCTTGCATGCCTGGAATAAACCCCACTTGGTCATGGTGTATGATTTTTTTTAATGTGTCTTTGGATTCGATTTGCAAGTATTTTGTTGAGGATTTTTGCATCTATATTCATTAGGGAGATTGGCCGGTAGTTTTCCTTTTTTGTAGCATCTTTGCCTGGTTTGGGTATTAGATTGATGTTAGCTTCATAAAATGAGTTAGGTAGTGTTCCATTTTCTTCAATGTTTTGAAAGAGTTTGAGTAAGATTGGTGTCAGTTCTTTCGGAAAGTTTGGTAGAATTCCCCTGTGAAGCCATCTGGCCCTGGGCATTTATTTGTGGGAAGATTTTTGATGACTGATTGGATCTCTTTGCTTGTGATGGGTTGGTTGAGGTCTTCTATTTCTTCTCTGGTCAGTCTAGGTTGTTCGTATGTTTCCAGGAAATTGTCCATTTCCTCTACATTATCCAGTTTGTTGCCATACAGTTGTTCATAGTATCCTCTTATAATTTTTTTAATTTCTTCAGGATCTGCAGTTATGTCACCTTTTTCATTCATTATTTTGTTTATATGGGTCTTCTCTCTTTTTGATTTTGTCAGTCTAGCTAGGGGCTTGTCAATCTTGTTGATCTTCTCAAAGAACCAACTTTTGGTGATATTTATCCTCTCTATTGTTTTTTTGTTCTCTATGTCATTTATTTCTGCTTTAATCCTTGTTATTTCTTTTCTGCTACTTGGTTTAGGATTGGTTTGCTGTTCATTTTCTAGCTTCTTCAGTTGATCTATTAGTTCTTTGATTTTGGCTCTTTCTTCCTTTTTAATATATGCGTTTAGTGCTATAAATTTCCCCCTTAGCACTGCTTTTGCTGCATCCCATAGGTTTTGGTATGTTGTGTTCTCATTTTCATTCGTCTCTATATATTTAGCAATTTCTCTTGCTATTTCTTCTTCAACCCACTGATTGTTTAGGAGTGTGTTGTTTAACCTCCAGGTATTTGTGAATTTTCTAAGTCTCTGATGGTTATTGACTTCTAATTATATTCCATTGTGGTCAGAGAATGTGCTTTGAATAATTTCAATCTTTTTAAATTTATTGAGGCTTGTTTTATGTCCCAGCATATGATCTATTCTGGAGAAAGTTCCGTGAGCACTAGAAAAGTATGTGTATCCTGGTGATTTGGGATGTAATGTCCTGTAGATGTCTGTTAAATCTAATTCATTTATCAGATTGTTTAGGTTTTCAATTTCCTTATTGGTCTTCTGTCTGGTTGAACTATCTATAGGAGAGAGTGATGTGTTGAAGTCTCCCACAATTATTGTGGAAACATCAATTGCTTCCTTTAGTTTTGCCAGTGTTTCTCTCATGTATTTTGTGGCACCTTGATTGGGTGCATAGACATTTACGATTGTTATTTCTTCTTGCTGAATTGCCCCTTTTATTAGTATGTAGTGGCCTTCTTTGTCTCTCAAAACATCCCTGCATTTGAAGTCTATTTTATCTGAGATTAATATTGCTACACCTGCTTTCTTTTGGCTGTAGCTTGCATGAAATATTTTTTTCCATCCTTTCACTTTCAGTTTCTTTGTGTCCCTGTGTCTAAGATGAGTCTCTTGTATGCAACATATTGATGGTTCATTTTTTTTGATCCATTCTGCGAATCTATATCTTTTAATTGGGGAGTTTAATCCATTTACATTCAACGTTATAACCGTGAAGGCATTTCTTGAATCAGCCATCTTATCCTTTGGTTTATGTTTGTCATATTTTTCCCTTCTGTCTATTAATATCCTTTATTGTACCCATACCGAATCTCTTTAGTACTGAACCTTTCTCCAAGTCTCTCTGTCCTTTCTTTGTTTCTCTGTCTGTAGGTCTCCCTTTAGTATCTCCAGTAGGGCAGGTCTCTTGTTAGCAAATTCTCTCAGCATTTGTTTGTCTGTGAAAAATTTAAGCTCTCCCTCAAATTTGAAGGAGAGCTTTGCTGGATAAAGTATTCTTGCCTGGAAATTTTTCTCACTCAGAATTTTAAATATATCGTGCCACTGCCTTCTTGCCTCCATGGTGGCTGCTGAGTAGTCACTACTTAGTCTTATGCTGTTTCCTTTGTATGTGGTGAATTGCTTTTCTCTTGCTGCTTTCAGAACTTGCTCCTTCTCTTCTGTGTTTGATAGTGTGATCAGTATATGTCTTGGAGTGTGTTTATTTGGATTTATTCTATTTGGAGTTCACTGAGCATTTATGATTTGTGTATTTATGTTGTTTAGAAGATTTGGGAAGTTTTCCCCAACAATTTCTTTGAATACTCTTCCTAGACCTTTACCCTTTCTTCCCCTTCTGGGACACCAATGAGTCTTATATTTGGACGTTTCATATTATCTATCATATCCCTTAGGTCCATTTTGATTTTTTCAATTTTTTTCCCCATTCTTTCTTTTATGCTTTCATTTTCCATTCTGTCATCTTCGAGGTCACTGATTCATTGTTCAACTTCCTCTAGTCTTGTACTATGAGTGTCCACAATCTTTTTAATTTGGTCAACAGTTTCTTTAATTTCCATAAGATCATCCATTTTTTTATTTAGTCTTGCAATGTCTTCTTTATGCTCTTCTAGGGTCTTCTTGATTTCCTTTATCTCCCGTACTATGGTCTCATTGTTCATCTTTAGTTCTTTGAGTAGCTGCTCTAGGTGCTGTGTCTCTTCTGATCTTTTGATTTGGGTGCTTGGGCTTGGGTTATCCATATCGTCTGGTTTTTTCATATGCTTTATAATTTTCTGTTGTTTTTGGCCTCATGGCATTTGCTGAACTTGATAGGGTTCTTTTAGGATTTGTAGACCAATTGAAGTCCTTATCTCTAATTTATCAGATGTACAGCTTCGTGGAGTACACTTTCTCTAACTAACCAGCAGGTGGCGTCCACGAGCCACCTGTTCTCCACAAGCCAGTTCTCCCCTGCTTAGCTTTTTTGGTGAGTGGGGGAGTGAGTCTTGTGGGGTCCAATTGGTGTACCAAGCTTGCGTGTGTAGTTGGTGTTGCCTGCCCTGTATATGGGGCGTGTTTCTGGGCAGTCAGGGAGGGGGGGGGGTGGCTCTAAGAATCAAATCTCCCTGGTGATCCTAGAGTTTTAAAGCTGCTGCAATAGTCTAATCCTTCAGTTCAGTCCTGCCACAGTTTGTCTCTGCCACTGACCCACAAGTCCTTGGTATTGGCGTATGGTCCTGAGACTTGCAAGTGGGCCCGTCTTCCAGGCCATGCACCCCAGGTCCTCTGTTGAGGGATGACTGTGCTATGTCACAGGTGAGTGCCGTCCCCCCAGGGCAGTTCTGGGCTGCTGGGCTGTGTAGGGAGGCTCCCAGTCTGCCTAAATGATGGCTGAATGGGGCTTTGTTAATTCACACTGTTCTACCTTCCCAACTCTGGGACAATCAGCTGAGGTTGCAGGGAAGGCTAATGTCCACGCCCAGTTTTGTGGTGTGTGCCTGTTATTTGAAGCACTTCCGTCACACTGGGTTGTCTGGGGCAGTTCTGGGCTATGGGGCTGGCGATGGGCAGGAGTGTTTCCTGTCCACCAGGATGATGGCTGTGAGCGGACACCCCCCTTTTCTTGGGAAGTTGTGGTGTTTAGAGAATTTTCTCAGCCACTGGATTATTGCATTTTGTCTCAGAGCTCTCCTAGTTCTGCTCTTGACTTGACCTGCCCAAATAGCAAGTCTTTGAAGCTTTCTGTATTGGGCTTCTTAGAGTAATTGTTTTAGAAAAAGAAAAAAGTATTAAAAAAAAAAAAAAAAAATGGGCCCTCCTCAGAGATCTAATGGGTTATTGAAATGCTAAGAGACAAAGCAACCAGGGCCATTAAGGAAAGGTCCACAGGGCAGAGAGATCAGCTTTCCTTTGGGATTTGCATATGCGCCTCCGGGCCCTTCCCCTTTCTATGTTCACCAGAACTCCAAAAATCCTCCGCTTTTATTTTGGAGTTTTTCGTGTTGTTTTTTTTTCTATGCCTGTCTCCTCTCTGCTGGGCTGGCTGCTCTCAGATTCTCTGGTGTCTGGTCTCAGTCTATCTGTGGTTGGAGTTTGAATCAGTAGAATGAGTTTCTGATAAGGGCTGCCACTGCAGGTCTCCCTTCTCCTTCCCGGAGCTGACAGCCCCTCCTCCCCCGGGACTGAGCCTTGCAGGGAGGGGCGCGGGTCCCCTGGCCGCAAAAACTTACAGATTTCGCTGATCTCAGCAGTTCCACGTTTTCATGAGTGTTGTATGAAGTATGCCCAAACGCAGATTGCTCTGTGGTGTCCAGTCCACGCAGTTCCTGGCTTTCTACCTACTTTCCTGGAGGAGTAACTAAAACATACAGCTCACCAGTCTGCCATCTTGCCCCGCCTCGGTTAAAATGATCGCCAAATAAAGATTTAACGTAAGAATAATGGCCACTAAAACTTTATGTTTAATGTTCTAATATTACAAAAGTTTCGGGAAGATTTCGTATTTCTCTCAGTTTCTTTCTCCTCTTTCTCACCTTGCTCCAAGAGACATATCCTGTCTCAAAATTACCTTATATTCTCACCTTATTGATTTAAAACTTTCCTATTAACACAATTTGCTTCTCAATGACTATGTCTAGTCTGTATAACTAAGTCTATTTTTAACTTGTCAGTTTACGTATTTGGGTCATAATAGTAGCCAATAGATGAAACTGCCACATGTTTAATTCAATTAAATTTATGACATGTTTTAAATGTCATAAATACCCTGTTATGTCATTCCAGTTACTCCAGATCTACTGAATCAAATGCATAAATGCACAGTTCATCAATTGCCTCCAGGACTAGCTTTTATTATGACCTAGAAATGGCATCCAAAAGGAAATCATCAATTCAGGCATACCATGCACACCACTGACAGGCTGGGTATTCTGGAACTCAGTTTAACCTGGTGAAATTTAGTGTAGTTGGGAATATCAAAGAGTCAAAGCCACTATCAAAGATTCATAAGAACATTTCCAGTTCAACTTTAAAGTGGTCTATAATAGGTGACTTTGTCCCAATTCCACCCCATTTTAAACCCAGTGTACATATCCATTTCCTAAAGAAACTGGACACCAAAGCAGAGCGTTTCAATGACACACACTGTTTGCAACAGACAATTAACTCTAATTTACAAAGTTTTCCAATAAAACTAAATTTGACAGAAGTTCTCTCCCTTGTCTTCATACTGGTTTCCTCATCAGGCAGATGGGCATATTTGAAAAACAGTATTAAAGAAGAAAAAAACTGTGAAATATGGTAATGAATGACAAAATGAGTAGTTTTTACTTCTTTGCACCTAACTCCTTTCAAAAGAAAATAATATTTAATTGGCCTCCTGTACTGCACCATAAACTCTCTGTAACCACCTTATTCCCATGTTATTGTCACCTCTTAGAAGAGCTCCTGTCACAGGTATAGTCAATGCTCTTAATTGCCTGACCCAGGCCACAGCATCCTGAATATTCCAGACTAGTGACCACCTCCCCCACCGCACCCCCCAGGGCTTGGGTTCCAATCAGTTGAGTCGTATGCTTTTTCCCTCCACACCTGTTTGTGCCAGTTGCACATTTTTTTATGATTATAACTGATAAAGAAATCAATGTGAAAAAAGAAAAATCACTGTAGTACTTATGGAAGTCAAGTTTATGCTTTGGAGAAACTCAGTAAAAGTGAGTCTTTAAGAAAACAAATTCTGTTAAGTTATGTGTGGACCAGACAAGCATAAAACATCAGGGAAAAAATAGTGAAAAATATAGAAGAGTTCTGCCCTCAAATTGCTTTGCATGTATATTTGAGTTCTTGCTCCGTTTTAAACAGACCCTAATCCTGAGAAATCATAGGTAATGCCTTATGGTATAGTCTGTAAGGAAAAGGCTACGTGGGACTCAATGAATAGCCCATAGTCAGACAAAGGTCTTGACCCAATAGCAAATGATTAGTGAATGAACATGTATTTATATTTGTCAGATCAAAACAAAATGTTTAAGTTAAAAGACATTTTTTTTTTGCATGTGATTCTCTGCTTTGACTGTTAATCAACTGACCAACTACCAGTACCTTTTCCTTCAGATAAAAGGTCTCCACTGAAGTCAGTGTGCAAAAAGCTGTTTCTTAAATGAAGGACTCTCTGATTAAATGAATCTGGACCTTAAAGGATACGTAGACATAAGTCAAACAAAAAGATAGGGTAGTAAGATGGCAGAGGTCTCAGAAGGAGGTTCAATAAAATTTGGCAGGACTCTGTTGCCCTTTCCCAAATGCCTGACTCCAAGAGTTTTGCTATGCTCAGCTGACTTCACTTTGAGAGGCAAAAATCAAAGCTCATTTTCTTCCACTCTCATCTTCTTCCTGGGGCATTATTTATACTGGCCTCACTTTAAATTACTTGTTCATTAGCCTGAGTGAGCCATTTAGAGACATTTCAAAATTTTCCTTAGGCATTTCATTTTATGTCAAAATATGCCAAAATGTCAAGACGTGACATGTATGGATCTAGCATTTGGTAACACACTGTATATTTTTAACATTTTATATAACTTATTAAGAGGCAATGATTTGGCTTTGCTCATTAGACATCTTTTCAAAAAATGTGTTCCATATAGCCATATAGTTATATTGATTTTTTATGAGAAATAATTCTTTCAACATTTCTTAACTGGAAATGTTTTAGGAAATTCCAGACCACAGCAACACATAATAAGTTGTTGGGAAAATTGTGCTTTTTCAAGGTTTTCTCTAAAAAATAATTTTTAAAAAACCAACTCAATAGTAAAAGCTTTGATAAAGATTAAATAACTGGATTTATTAAAATCAGCTTTTACCTCATTATGAGCTTGCCTTTTCCAAAATGAATTGGGTTCTGTAATACCCCTAATACATGGTCAGAGCTGAGACTTAAATCCCCTGAAGTTGATGGTTCAGAGGAGACTGCAAAGATCTTTTTCATGTATCTTTTCTATCTATCTTCCATTCTTTCATTGCTCAAAACTGTTCCTTTAAGTATTTACTATGGGCACAGTCTGGGGCATACAAGCAAAACTCCCCAAAACAGTTGGATGTTGGTTTTTAAAACCATATATTTGAGCTCGATCTCTGCCTTAATGAATGTCAGGATACAAAAAACAAAAAACAAACAAACAAAAAAAGGCAGGCTGGAAAGAGAGGACCTGATTCAGCCACATTCTTTCACACATTCATTCACAACCATGATTTTGATGAACTTCTTATACTCTACATTTTTAAATGGTGTAACCCTATTTTGTATGATGCCTTTTTCTCCTTCAAAAATATTTTTGCTTTGAGTATAGCTTATATAGGTTTTGTTTTGTTTTGTTTTGTTTTCAATCTTTATACAATCCCACCTTTTGTATAACAAGTGGATCAGTTGCACCATTTTGGAAAATAAATAGATTAGATATATTTATTAGATAGGAGAGAGAGTGAGTGATGGATGGGTGGATGGATGGATGGGTGGATGCAGAATTAGAGGTAGAGATATGTAATTTGTTATTTTTGTTTCTAAGAAGCACCTGCCTACTGTATGAGTTTGAATCCCAAGTATATTCAAAACATAAGTAACAAAGACGTCGTTAGCTCCAAACAAGTTGCTCTTCTGAAAGTATTAGGATCCCCATATTATATGATTCTTCCAACAATAGTAGACCGATCAAAGTTGAAGTGAGACCATTTTGATAGATGACTTCAGTAATCCTCAGAAACAGAATTCTCAGTAAAACTTTAAAAAGAAAAGGAAAGAAATAGAAGGAAACCTCCTAGGGAGGAGCTAGCATCTTCAATTACATCTGTAGCTGTGCCAAGCCTTGTAGAGGAGTTTCAGTGTTCCTGCCTTTGCCCCAGATTAGTTAACTGGCAGAGAGTTCTCTGGAGGTAGCAAGACCTTGACCAAAAGCCTCTGCCCTTCCAGAGGCACTGGCTTTTGCCCTTTTGTCTAATGTTTTGTTCAACAGTTTCTTCAGAAAATGGCATCCCAAAACATCATTCCTCTCCCTCAGTAAATGAGTAAACATGACCTTACATGTGTGTAGTAGTTTACTGAAGTGAACTTTTGTGAATGAAATATTGGCCTAGGGTATTGATACCCTGGGGCTGTAGCAGGCATTCTCCCCTTCAGCTCAGACTCCCTTCAGTCCCTCTGCTGTGGACCCACAAGTCCCTGGGCTTCTTGTAGGGCTCCTGTCACTTCCAGTGCAGCATCCCTGCCTCTCAGCTGTGGAGGAGTTTAGCACTGTTACATGCCAGCCAAATCTCTGGTATCATCTCTGGTATCATCTCTCTCTCCCACATTTAACAAGCAATTCTTGAAAATTCCCAAAATCCTCCTGGGATTTTTGCACATAAAAGGGAATGTCTACTGTGATCTAGTCCAGGCACTTGCACTTAGGCTTCTAGTTGGCCCCTGACCTTGAAGAGCACTGCCTCCGAGCAGAGTCCTAGCTGCTGTGCTTGCAGCCAACTAAAGCATCTTCCTGGAAGTTTTTGAACTTCCAGCTTAGGTGAAATCAAAAGCAAAGTATCTTAGACTCGGCCAAATTGCAATTCTATTAGAATCTCTGGGATGTCCTGATAGGGTAGCATGTGATGTTTGAAAGACTCAGAAAGGGAGAAGAACAAAGACAGGAATGGCAAATGCATGATATATTGATAACCACTACTCCCTCTCCTTCCTTCTAATCAGAGCCAGGATGCAAAGTTCTTCTCAAATTATCTGCAGGTAGACTCTACCAACTGACCAAAGGTGGCACTAAAGATAATATCTATTTGACACCCTTCACAAATGGCATTTAATGACACAATAATTCCACAAAATACTGAAAAACAGTGGGTGAACCAGAGCAGAAAAACTTTCATGATCAAGAAGAGGGGGAAATATTGCATCCTGTATCCCACTTTGGGGACTTTCAGTGTCCACACACTGGCATTTTAAAGGTCTAGAAAAGCTCTTCAGTAAGGAAATACCTTTCCTTTGTTTAGCTTAGTATTTCCCATACTTTTTTTCAAATCTCAGAAGGTCCCTTAGAACGTACTTTGCAAACACGGTCACTCAGAATCTCTCTGCTCTACACTTTTGAGGCGAGTTAGCTTGCACACAGTCTCTTCCTTGGGGTAGTTGTAGAATGAGAATACAAGTATCATCTCTCCCTCCCACATTTAACAAGCAATTCCCGAAAATTCCCTAAATCCTCTTGGGATTTTTCCACATAAAAGGGAATGTCCGGAAGTCCCACAGTGGCCAGCAAGTGTAGCTATACAGCCTGTGTCCCGTTGGCTTCCTACCCCAGCAAGCACAGTGGGGCTCTCTGTGCTGACTCTCTAAAGAGATGGTACAAGCCCTACTTATTCCAAATCTTCAAGTTACTATGTTTGTTTTGAATTGTTGAACAAATACCAAAACGTCATATTCAAATCTCTGAGAGCTGCATAATAATCTAAATTAAATTGGATAAAAGGCAGGTTGAATTGTGAAAAATTAAAGAGAAATTAAATCAGAATTTTCTGGCTGATAAAGATCTCAGAGATCTAACCCATCATTTTACAGGTGAGAAAACAGAGACCCAAGGAAATGAAATAAAAGTCAACAAAAATTGATTTAATTGGTTTAAGTACCAAGAATAATGCAAACTAATTGCTGGCAAATCATTAGCAAATAAAATGGATGTTTAGTATATTAAATATTAGATTAAAAGCACTTTGATGGTGAGAAAAACCTTGAAAACAGCTTATGCAAGTAAATTAAACAACTCTACTTCAAATATATTTATTCTAATTATATTGAAAGCATTTTTATCTCTTTGCATTCTATATATATAGGGATATATGTAATCTAGCATATCCATGGTAGGCTTTTAGAGTTTAGCATCTCAGTTTATTCACATATAAACTATCCTGAGCTGTTAACTTTCCAAAAGCAATACTGAAGAATTTTAATTTATATTTATTTTCCTTTCCCATGGAGTATATGTACTGATCAAAGTTATAGGTTTGCTTTATGATGAGAAAATTATAGATGGGTGATAGATACATAACAGAGAGGTAGATAGATAGACAGACGTTAGGTAGATAATATATTTGTCCATTGTAAATAGTAATGCTTAGGGATGATTTAAGTTTTTCTTGAAATTTCAAACATTATATGGGTTCTTAGCTTTACAATTTGCAAGTGATTATAAAATCCACAGTATTGTCTTTGAAAATAACAAGGCAAATATACTGTGAACTCGCTGCCACAAGAACATAGTAACTGAAACAGCGGATTGCAAAGCAGAACCTCAGCTTTAGTTTTTACACATTTCATTCAAATCTATGACTGTTCCATGTTCAAAAGTGAAAAGGCATCAGAAGGTGGGGTTTCCAAGGATCAAACTTTCCATTGTTCTTTGAATCAGCAATTGTGAGTACAGAGCTTTGCATAAGAATTAGTCCACTTCCTTGTACCAAGTCAGCTATTTTCAGCTCAGCCTAGCAATTTTTGATTCCTTGGTTTGTAACTATGGCAATAAGATTAAATGGCATTCAGTAAAATTCATTTTACAAATTAGCTTGAGAGGTGTCCATGACAATGTTGAAGGAGCAATGCAAAAAAACTAGGAAATGAGAGAAAAATTAAATAAGGTTTTGTCGTACTCTTCTAAATAATCCTCAAAAACATCTAGTGCCATATGGCGGTCTGTGAATGATTTACCGTGACATGAAATAAAAACGATCAGATAACAGTTTGATAGATTCCTTGGCTCTGGCTTAAGCCACCTCACCTCTCTACTTGTGTCTGGACCATGACACAAAATTCTTCGTCTGTGATTGCCTGGAAGTACGTAAGATTGTGGGCTTGCCAGAGTCTTTGATCTGGGAGTTTTTATACTAAATAGCAGTCAAATCAATTTCAAACACCTTCATTACAGTACACAGCTCATTATGTTCTAGAAAAATGTTTAGCTTCAAGCCCCAGGCCACGTTATAATGAAGACAGGAGTGTACAGTAGTATACACACTCTATAGCGTCTCTGTATTTCTAGGCAATGGTACAATCACCACTGATTTAAGTGAAAAGCGGGCATTCATTTGCAGCCTTCAAAGAAGGTTTCCTAAAGTTTTAAATCTTTTGTCATAAAATATAGTTTTAATCTTGTTATGGTGTTAATGCTTTTCCTTTCCATTGATAGCCTTTTTAAAAAGAAAAATGCATATGCATACATGAAAAAGAAGGCGCTGGATAAATATTTTTCACATACTTAATGAATGACTTTTTCTTTATGCACAGACTACTTCCTTTAAAAAAAGATTTAAGAAAATTACTTTGTTTGAAAAAAATGGACATATATTTCCATCTTCTCCATTTTTGGTTTAGAAAGAAACCCAAGTGCATCTTTAAAGCAATAGTTTTACTTATATTTGCCCTTCTTACTTTGAGAAAACAGGAAAATGAGCATAATCTCTCACATCCCCATTTCTGCTCCCCAATCCTGTGCTTTTCCAATGCCTGAGTGACCATCTATGAAGTTTTTGACATTACACTTGCAACAAATGTGACATAATCGAGGCTGCCAGCATTTTCTTTTGCTGATTTAATTATAAATTCTTGCTAAAAGCCATTAAGAGGGGCATTACCTCACTGGACATACAAGGCATTATCAAAATGACTTGTGTTTCTCTATTGTTGGAAATATACGCTAGTGGGTAGAAATCCTTTTAGCTGTCACGATTGATTATCATAAATTAATTGTTTGCAACTCTGGATGGAAACAAATGTGGACTGGCATATAAATAATCATAACCTGTTTCCTTGCCAGCAAGCTATAGTCTGCTTGGTGTCTGAGAAAACACCAGTATTGCAGAGAAATTGCAATGTTGTTTTTTTAGTAAAAGGATTGTTACAAAGATAAAAAGGATTTTTATGCAGCATAAGCAAGTGATAACAGTTTTCATGTTTCCCTTGAAACTCTACTTGAGAACAGAACTCAGCAGTATTTTTAGTCAGCCATGAACGTCTTAGAGGGCTCACTTGGAAGAAAATACTTCTTTTGTAAAATAACAGTTTAAACTATCGGTCGTAATGTAGTATGACAGCCAAGTTCTGACACAGGGTCCAGATTACTAAAAGCAGTATGCCTTCTGCATAATACAGGGCCAGCAAATGGAGATGAAGCAGAGCAAAGGGAAACCTGAAATCAAGGCTTGCCCTTCAGCACATGTCATTAGAAGCCTCGGTTTCAAGTGACGGAGGTGATAGTATCTGAAGAATGAAGAAAGCTTCTCCTCATTAAAGATTCAGCTTCAAATTGCTCTCTGCCGATTAGCTGGGCCCATAACTTATTCACAAATGTTGAAATTAATGTCCACATAAGAAAGAATTGAAGAGTTCATGAAATACCCTTCACATTAAGTAAACCCAATAAAAAAATGAGCTAGATTTATGGATAAAGTCATTTGTCTTATAAACAGGTTTATCTTATAAACATACATAGCATGTTTATGAGATAAGGGTTTACATATGGAATAACTTTTGAGTCACTAAGATTCATTTCATACCTCACATTTTCAGGTTAGGTACAAAGGAAGGATACACACATTTCGATTCCAAGGATTAAATGTTAGTTTGCTTAAATTAACTGTTTTAAACCTTGGCCTAAAGGTTTCTATGGATGAAGAACAGAATTGCGTTGAATTGGTATGAAATAAAAGACATGTGTTGAAATGCCTATGCAGATTTGTTTGTTAAACAGGCATTAATGACCTGTAATCAAGGTATTAAATATTAATTAATAAAACAGTAAGGAATGTGAATTTTAAAAAGAAAAGAAAGTTAATACTCTAGAGCATGTATATAAACTGAAAGCTAGACCAATAAATATTCTTCTTTAGTTACTGAAGATTGTGATAAATCAAATAAGAAATTAGTATTGCTGCTTCGTTAGCTGCTAGTATCTGCTCATTAGACAACAGAAATATTTGCAGTTTGGGAAGAGAAAGGAGATTTCCTAAATTGGTGCCCAAATGAACTGCCCGCTACATTTCTGGCCTTTCATAGAGTTTTGAATCCTTTAAGCAGGAGAATATTGCAAAAAGCCAAGTTTTGCCCTCATACATTGCTGGAGGAACTGTAAAATGGTGCAACAGCTTTGGAAAATGGTTTTGCAGTTCTCCAAAATGTTAAACATAGAGTTACCATATGACACAGCAATTCCACTCCTAAGTGAATAACAAAGAGAAATGAAAATAAACGTCCACATCAAAACTTGTACATGAATGTTCATAGAGGCATCGTTCATAATAGCTAAAAAGTGGAAAGAAAACAAATGCTCATCAATTGATGATTAGATAAATGAAATGTGGTTGAATTGCATTGAATTGGTATGAAATAATTCAGCAATAAAAAAGAAATGAAGTACTGCTACAACTTGGATAAAGAAAGGAGCCAGTCACAAAAGCCCACATATTACATTATTCCATTGATAGAATATCCCAGAATAGGCAAATATTGAGAGATTAAAAGTAGATTAGTAGTTGCTTAGGGCTGGGGGTGGGGGAGGAAGGGTGTACTGACAATTCATGGGTAGGGGTTTCTTTTTGGGGTGATGAAAATGTTTCAAAATTAGATTACAGCGATGGTTGCACAACATAGCTATAATAAAAACCACTGAATTTCACACTTATCACAAGTGAATTTTATGGTAGGCAAATTATATCTCAATATAGCTGTTAAATAAAAAAAGAAGGAAAGAAAAAAAGACATGTCTCACCCGTCTGAAGAACAGTATACTTAAGTTAGCAAGCAAGCTCCTACAGAAAAGAGGCGAGAAGTTTCAATCAAAAGCCTGATTTTAATCACCAGTTGTTTCTTTCCACCTAAATTTCTTTCATTAGCAATAGAACTGGCTGGCCTATATATTTCTCTTTCTCGCTCCCTTTTTTATTGCTGTTGTTTTTTTTTTTAATTATACAACAATTCTCACACAAAAACCCAAGGTTTACTGGGACAGGGTATATCAGCAACTTGGGTAAATGTTGGCTGTTTCTCTTCTTTTAACTTGTGAATGTGCTGACTGTTGAACAAGCCCACCTCTGATGGGAAGAAAATGTCTGGTCGTAACTAGAGCCTGTGGATAAGGTTTATTCTCTCCCTTCTGTTTAGCGCTAAGAGAACAATACACAAATGGAGTCATTACTTAGCTGACAATAGAGCAGATCAGAAGAAGCTGATGCTTATCTGTGACTGAGAAGACTCCACCATAGTTCTTTATACCAAAGCAATTTAAACACACACACACACACCACTTTTTTTAAAATCAGAAAAAAAAGGAAGCTCTCCTGTTAAATGGAGGGAGCAACATCTTTAGTTTCCTAAATACCCAAGGCTTAGACTCTCCACCTGTCCTTGAAAACAGACAGGTGTATTCTGCTCTTAACTGAAACATTTTGGGTAAGAATATTTTGTCATAGTTTGTTATTTTTTTTTACTCTTCCCTCATGGGACAAACCTCATACATTCCATTCATAGAAAAGGTTTCCCAGGAAACTTCCATTCAGAGCTAGAAAATGGACAGAGAGATGCAAAGTGAGACTAAGAGGGAATGTTAATGAAGAGTGTGAATGTTTCTGCTCTGTTGTGGGATTTGCATGTGGAAAATGACCAGGAATATCACTTAACGCAGCCTTCAGAAGAGTGTTTCTTTGGTACTCCACTGTATGGACCACTTGACTAAAATAGTTTGAACACTCAGCTTTATCATTTGGGCTGCAAAATGTCTGTTCTCAGCTGTCAGCATGGAGACTCAGACCTACCTCTTCCCCTTTTTCCATCTCAGAGTGACATAAACCTTGATCGTCTCCTTCCAGCATATAACGTCCTGACCTACAAGAAAGAGAACCCCACCCCCACCCCACCACAGCACCATTCTGTGTACATCCTTGTGTATTTTGATTCCTGGTTTGAAACATTAAGGTCAGATATCAAAAAATCAGATCTTCATATTTTCTCAAGTGAATTCCCCTCCTTCCCCCCAAAATTAAGGATTACATACTTGGATAATACCCAAGTATTTGATTTACTATGAAAATTGTGGTTATAATTGGTATTTAAGGTTCTCTTTTTTTCTCCTGGAGATAAGGAAACTTGCCATGATGAATGAATATCCCGAGGCTATTTTTATCAATATTTCCTGAGAAAATAATAAATGGTAATAACTCCTTACATTAATGTGGCCAATCCCAAAGCACTCTCACACTCCTTGTCTTATTGGAGATGACCAAGAGTTGTATGAGATCCAGAAGGTGGAGTTGTTTTATAGATGTGGAAAAGAGTCTAGAGAAGGTGGAATACTCATCCAAAGACATGGAAGGAAAAGCCAACACCACAATTCATGTCCCTGACCCCTTATCCTAAGCCAGTCTGCCTCTCTCACTGAATAACTTTCACACTAATCCTGCCCCCAATTGGAGGCTGGAGTCCCTTAATTCTGGTAAGGTCAGTCCTGCCTTAGAGAGTATATCAACAATTTAGTCAGTAGGAAATAGGATTTCCAACTTGTAAAGTTGTTAAGAATAAATTTTAGAATTAGGGGGGAAGAAAGAGCTAGAGGATCACCCATAACCCACCCCCCCACCCACCCCCGCCGCCATGCTGTTACCTCTGTCCACTGCAGTACTGCATGTTCAAATATGTGCCAGGGTACAGTTGAAATACCAATTTTGCCATAAAGCCTCTGCAATTCTGCAGCCAGAAGTAACACCCCTTCCCATGGGCTCCACATGTACCTCCCCTGGGTGACATATTGTTCAACATTCAGAAAGAAAGTCCTGGGGTATCTTGGAAAGACCCCTTGGATATGGAGCCAGAGGATTGGAGTTCTAGCTCCAACCTTGGGCATGTTACTAAACCCACTGAGCCCCTGTAAAAAGGAATATAATTCATAGAGTTGCTGTGAGAATTAAATTAGCTAATGCTTGCAAAGCACTTGGCAAACAGTACATAGGCAGGAAATGTTATCATTATTTATCTAATGAACCCATTTTACAGATAACAAACTGAAGCACAGACAAAACAAAAGGCTTGCGCTGGAGCAAAGGTTTATAAATAATCAGACCACCAACTTACAGGGTTGTTGTGAGAATGAAAATATATGTAATGGGTGCTATAGGAATTGCAAATTATTTGTGTTCCTATGCAAATACACCGTTTGAATTGCATACTCTTGAAGATAAGAGCAGTTCCCTTGTCCCTCTTCCAAAGCCTTGCAGAGTCCTTCCCCAGAGTTAATATTAAATAAGTGTTCACTGAATTAACTCCACCTTAGCTTCCAACCACTTCTGAGGACATCAGATGTCTTATCCAGAAGCTATACACTATCGAATTTATTAAATGTATTGAATCTGTGATTCCACAGATTCAGCCAAGACCTACATTTTCATTACATCTTTAACAAAACACTCCTGGTCATTGATTTGGTTCCCCAACTGGTCTGCCTGCCAGCGTGGGAGCCCTAGGCATGGTCTGGAGCACTTCAGTTGCTAAGGAGACAGTTTTTCTTTTATAGATTGAGTCTATATGTCTTTTCTCTCAAGCATTCATTTACGTATAGTAGGAGGTGTTTTTTGTTTTTGTTTTTGTTTTTTCCAGAAGCTCAAAAAATCCAATGGTCAAAGGGAGGGCCAGGTGAAACCTCCTCAGCAATAAATACTACTCTGAATTACAGTCCTCCTATACTTGCAACTCTGATTTCTTCCAAAATCCATGGCTCGCTTCCTTTATTTGGCCTCTGTCCAACACATTTTTTCCTGTTCAGGACGGTTCTCGATTGAAAGTTTTCCAGTGGGCCTCACCATGGCAGGGAGACCACAGGTTCCAGTGAGCACATCAGGACAATTTCTCAGAAGGGTCTCTCCTAGAGCTTTTCCACCAGAAAACAGACAGAGACAGAAAGGCTTGGGAAACTTAATGGGTCTTTTGTTCCTTGAGATGGGTCCTGATACAAACCATTGTAAGAAAGGTGTGAGGGAGCTGGCCTTGCTCATTCCCTAGAGTTGGTATTGCTTATTCCCCTTTTCATATCTGATCCATGGAAATTTATCTTAATACCCTTTTGAAAGCCATAATTTGGTCCAGGAGGAAAGCAAAATTGGAGATATCTACCCTGGGTGTTCTAGAAGTTTCAGATTCAATGTTCTTAGTGGTTGAGAATGACATTTTAGATTTTCATCATACCTTTCCTTCTATGTTGTCAGAGCTACAGCAGCATCTTAGAGCAGTGGTCTTTTACCCTGTAGATACTGATCCAGACACCTTAGAAAGATAAGTCAACCAGAATTTGGATATTTATGAACACACTGGAAATATGGCCTCAAGTCACCGGAAGAAGATGGAACCTTATTGATTCAATTTCTTCACAAATAACATCATTCCCTGAGTTTCACACTCTACTCCCTCCAAGAAATTATTCTGGAAACACAATGCCAAATTATGGTTATCCAAGGACACCCTGGCTAGACAAAAATGAAGAAAACTAGGTGAGCAATGAACCTTATTAGCATGTGTCCTCTCAGGCTGATGACTGCCATTAGGCTGCTGGAGAATGACATCATTTTCTCTGAGAGGCAGTCAGCTCCAAAATGTCAAACATCTCGGTGAATTAATTCTTGCAGCTGCTTTATGTTGCCTTCTGCTCCTTGCTAAAAGAAATGGGCATATTTCATTTCTGGAATCCGTCTGACATGCTGCTGTTTTAAATAATACATTGTAAGCACGATCCAATCTGGACACATTTTGTTTTGAGAAACCTGGTGAAAAAAACATTGACTTCATTAAAGTAAAAAGCCAAGGTGTAAGAGTGTGTAACCTCGTTTGAAAAGTAATCCCTTTTTTGGTTTAAATTGCTCTCATTTTATAATGTCATTGTTTTCAAAGGCTTCTCCAGTATGAAGTTGATAGGTGCATTTATACTACACCGATGTGGACATAAAATGGTCTTATAGGGAGGCAGGTGTAGGAGTAAAGAGAAAAGTAAGTGGATTTGTGGGGACAAATAATATAACTGTAATACGCAACTCATCCAATGGTCTCATCTCTGAATGTAGACCTTTTTCACTTCACCAGCAGCATAAGGGAAAAATAGTATCATTTATTAATTTATTCAATATACATTATTGAATGCCTATATTTTGCAGATTCTGTGCTAGGTACTAACTAGGGAAGCAAAATAAATTAAAGACACTTCCCACCTTTGAGAGCTCAAACTTCAGTCAGGGAGAGAGACATGTAAAAGGAACTAATAATAAAACAGTTTGGAAGTGCCACAAGACTAAGAGATTCAGCAGAAATTTCTGAGAGTGGGTTTTTAGGTTTACCTTTTGAAAGGAAGATTCTGTATGTTTACACCCACACAATTCTGCATGTAAGGATGAATGAGAGGAAATACCATAGAAAGACAAACAGAATACTGTCTTTAAAAAATAATTGCATAAGTCTGAGAAATAACCTTGATGAATGAATAAACCACCTGACTGTGATGTCAGACACACCAAAAAGAGCCCTGCAATCCCCTGCAAAGTATCTTTCCTGTCCTCAATCTGTCTAAATTAGAACTGGAAACAAATACATCAAATCCCACTGCTAGGCTTGGAAACTGGAAGACGTAAACCTCTGATTTAAATAAAGTGCAATTGGCTGATACTATACTGTTTTTCCAACATTAGGTTTGGAGAGAGGTGACAGGGAAAGCATTATGCCTAAAGTGAGAGGAAAGAGCAAAACTAAGGGAAAAAAGAAAAAAAAAAAAAAGATTGCTTTTCCTTTCATGTTATTTTTTTATTGAGATTTAATTTACACACAGTGAAATGCCTAGCTCTTAATAGATCTTATGTGTGACAGTTTGATTAGTTTTCACAAATACAAACAATCATGTACCCTACACCCGTCAAGATACTGAACATTTCCATCATCCCACAGAGTTCCCTATCCAGAGGGGATCACTGTTGTGATTTTTCACCTTAGATTAGTATTGCCTGTGTTCTTAAATTGTGTTTAAGTAAAACGTTCTCTATGTACTCATTTCTGGCATCTTTCATGCAGCACAATGTATCATGTGTGGTGAAAACCAGTGGCTGGCTCTTTTTTTATTGCTGAGTAGTATTCTGCTATATTAATATACTACAATATGCTTATCCATCAACCTGCTGATGGACATTTGGGCTGCTTCCGGTTTTCAGCTAGTATTAATCAAGTAACTGTGAACACTCTATTCAAGTCTTTTTGAGGATATGTGTTTCAATTTCTTTTAGGAGTGGGATTTCTGGGTTACAAGGTAACAGTGGGCCAAAACTGTAAAACAGCTAAGCCATTTTTCAAAGTGGCTGTTCAAATTTACATTCCTGGGAATAATGTATGAGAGTTCCAGTTACTCCACAACTTTGCCAATATTTGCTTAAAAATATTTTTTAAATTTCAACCCTTCTAAAAGGATGTGGTATATCATTGTGGGTTGAATTTTCATTTTCCAATGTTTAATGGTCTTTGAATTATAAAATTCTTTTTTATATCCTTTGTCAAATATATATATTTCAAATATTTTCTCCCAGAGTAGTTTGCATTTTATTTCTTTTAAAGTAAATTTTGATAAGCAAAAGTGTTTCATTTTGATGAAGCCTAACTTACCAATTTTTAGGGGGGAGGGGTGGGTTATTGTTGCTTTCAGTGCTCTGTTTAAAAAATCTTTCCTACCCCCAAAGTTTTGAATGTATTTACCTAGATTTTTTCCTAAATACTTTACAGGATTAGTTTATAAATTTAAGCCAACAATCTATTTCAAACTAATTTTTGTGTATGGATTTAGATGGGGTAGAGTTTTATTTTTTTATGTGGATATCCAGTTTTTCCAGCATTGTTTCTTAAAAATGCTTTCATTTCTCCATCAAATTGCTTTGGTGCCTTGTAAAAAAAGAAATGAACAATATATGCGTGAGCCTATTTCTGGAATCTCTACTGTGTTCCATTGATCTATTTGTCTGTCCTTATTCCAATACCAACCATACTCTCTTGATTACCATAACTTTATATTGTGTCATGAAATCAGATAATGTGTGTTCTCCAATTTTGTTTGTCCTTTTCAAGATTGCCTTAACTATTATAGGTTCTTTGATTTTCCAAATGAATTCTAGAATCTGCTTGTCCAGTTCTAGAAAACACACACCCAAAGAAACAAAAACACCTGCTGGACGTTTGATTAGGGACTGCATCAAAACTCTAGATCAATTTGGGAAGAACTGACATCTTAACAATTGTACAACTATTACTTATTTAGGTCTTCTGTAATTCTTTTTAATAGTGCACTGAAGTTTTCAGTGTACGTGTTTGAAAATTTTGTATTAAATTTTATCCCTAAGCATTTTTTTCTTTCCTTGCAATTTTGAGATATAGTCACATACCATGGAATCATCCCAAGTGTGTAATCAGTTGATCAAAGTATCATCATATAGTTGTGCATTCATTGCCATAGTCAATTTTTGAACATTCTCATTACTCCAAAAAAGAATCCCTAAGTGTTTTTAATTTTTTGTGGCTGTTGTAAATGATGCGGTTTTAAAATTTTATCTTCCAATTTTAAGTTTTAGAAATACAATTCATTTTTGTATAATTTTGATAAAGTTACTTGTTTAATCCAATAACTTTGTTTTTGTACATTATTGGGATTTTCTTTGTTCAAAATCATTCCATCAGTGAACAAAGTTTTACTTCTTCCTTTTCAATCTGAATACCCATTATTTCTTTTCCTTACCTTTAAGTGGTGAGAGTGGATATTATTGCCTTGTTCTACATCTAATGGGGACAATGTTTAGTCATTCACCAGTCAATATGTTAGCTGTAAATTGGGTATTTTCTTTGCTTGTTTGTTTTTTATAATTACCCTTTATCTAATTGAGAAAGTTTCCTTCAATTCCTAATTAGCAGAGTTTTATTTCAGAGTTAAATTTTATTAAATGCTTTTTATGAATCTGTTTGAAATGATCATATGGCTTTTCTCCTTTATTTTGTTAATATGGTTACACTGATTGATATTTGATTGCTAAACCAACCTTGCATTCTTAGAATAAATGCCAATTGGTCCAGTCACATTATCTATTTTATGTATTTCTAGATATAATTTGACAATATTCTGTCAAAGATGTTTGCATCTATTT
Source organism: Choloepus didactylus (assembly GCF_015220235.1). Lineage (NCBI taxonomy): Eukaryota > Metazoa > Chordata > Mammalia > Pilosa > Megalonychidae > Choloepus > Choloepus didactylus. The sequence goes on along the minus strand of NC_051319.1, from coordinate 57,227,529 downwards.
TCATGAGGAAAATTAGTCTGTAACTTTCTTTTCTGTAATGTTTCCATCTGGTTTTCATATCAAGGTTATGCTGGCCTCATAAAAAGAATTGGGAAGTGTCCCCTCTTCTATTTTCTGAAAGGGTTTGTGTAAGATTAGTTTTATTTCTTCTTTAAATGTTTGATGGAATTCACCAGTGATGCCATTTGGGTCTGGATTTTACTTTGTAGGAAAGTTTTTAAATATAAATTCAATTTCTTTAAAAGACAGAAGGCTTTTTAGATTTTTCTATTTCTTCTTATGTTAGGGGCAGTATGTCTTTCAAGGGATTTTTCTTTTTCATTTAATTTATCTAGTTTATGGGCAAACAGTTTTCTCATAAATTTCTCATCTTTCATCCCCCATATTGAAATTTGTGGTTTCTTTTTTTTTAATTTCTTGATCAATATAGCCAGGGTTTGTCAATTGTATTGATCTTTTCAAAAGAACTAACTTTAAGTTTTAGCTTTGTTGATCTTCTCCTATGTTCGTCTGCTTCCCACTATTATCATTATTGTTTACTTCCTTCTCCTTAATTTTGATTTAATTTGCATTTCTCTTTCAAGTTTTCTAAGGTGGAAATTTATATTACTAGTTTTAATCTTTTCCTCTTTTTTCATATAAGCACTGAAAACTATAAATTTCTCTCTAAGAATTGGTTTCATATTACTTCACTTTGTTTTGTTTTCATTATCATTTGGTGTAAAACATTTTATAATATCTCTTACAAGATTTTCTTTGATCTATTTGCTATTTAGAAGTGTATTACTTAATTGGGGATTTTCCAAATATCTTTCCTATTGATTTCTGAATTAATTACATTTGATCAGAAAACATGCTCTGAATGATTTCAATCATTTTAAGTTCGCTGTAAAGCATTTTATGGTTGACCATATGGTCTGTCTTGGTGAATGTTTCATATACATATGTGAATAATATTTATTCTGTAATTCTTGGGTGTGGCATTTTATAAATGCCAATTAGTTTAAGGAGGTTTTACTTTTGATTTTTTGTTTGTTTGTTTTATTGATTACTCAGAGATAAGTTTTGAAATTCCAGCTATAATTGTGTATTCATCTCTTTCTCCCTTTAATTCTGTTAATTGGTGCTTCATGTATTTTGAATTTCTTTTATTAAATGTACACACATTTTGTATTATTACTTCTTGATGAATTGACACCTGCATCATTATGAAATGCCCCTGTTATATGTTTGTAATATTTTTTTGTCTTAAAGTCTACTTTGTCTGCTATTAATAGCAAATACTAGTGTAATTACTCTTTGCATGTTGTATCATTTCCCATCCTTTTAAATATGTGTCTTATACTTAGTGTGTATACCTACAACCATATATGGTTTAAGTGTAGCTTTCCTGTCTAGTCTGACAATCTTTGCCTTTTAATTGGAATACTTTCTCCATTTACATCTAATATAATTATTTATATTGTTGGGTTTAAATATATGGTTGGGTTTAAGTATATATTCGTATTATGCATTTTATATTTGTTCCATCTGTTTTTTGTTCTCTACTGAGATTCGCCATCTCTATCCTCATTATGCCCATCTTCTCTTTTTAAATCCATAAACATATTTATAATTGCTATCTTAAACAGCTTCCAACATCCTTGTCTCTACTAGTTCTGTTTCTGTTGACTCTTTTTCTTGGGTATGGGTAACATTTTCCTGCTTCTTTATCTTATTTCATTTTCTTTTATTGTATACTGAACATATGCAACTTCCAACACCCTCAACATTCCTGAATTACAACTTCTACCTTCTCAGCCCAGAAAGTCCACTGTAAAATGTTTAATAAATAATGTAGAATGAATGAATTAGGATTCCCAGCTGAGAAGGAAGCAAGAAGACCGAAACTGTTGAATGACAACTAAGGAGAGAAGATTATTAAAATGGTAAATTGTATTTGTCCACCTAAGTGTTTCCGAATAAATAATTCCTTAATTCTCTAGGGCTACTGTAAAAATGTACCATAACCTTGATGGATTAAAACAAGAGAAATTTATTTTCTCACAGTTCTGGAGGGTAGAAGTCCAAAATCAAGGCATTAGCAGTGCCATGTTCCCTCCAAAACCCGTAGAGGAGAATCTTTCCTCACCTCTTCTTAGTTCCTGGTGTTACAGCCCTGCAGTCTCTGCCTCAGCCTCATCATGGCCTACTCCGTGGTGTCTGTCTGTACTCTTCTCCCTTTCTTATAAGCACACCTGTGGTATTGGATTAAGGGCCTTCCTGCTCTGGTATGACCTCACTGTAACTTAATTATTTGCACCTGCAAAGACCGTATTTTAAAATAAGGTCATATTCACAGAAGGACTTCAGCATATCTTTTGGGGGGACATGATGCAACCCATAGAATTATTCTCTGAAAATGTGGGGTAACTGTCTTGTATAACTCATATCTTAGAGGTATCCTTCAAGCTAATCATATTAGAGTTCATTGCTATTCAAGTAAACCATTTTGGTGAATATAAAAAAAATGTATTCAGAAAAATAAAAGCCCAAGGTAATTTCCCTAAAGTCTGGAATTCCCTTACTCCAGACACAAAGAAAACTAATAGTTGTTTATTTGTTTTTCTTCTGGAAGAATCTTCTTCAATGTTGTCCCCTTTTCTTTGTCTTGAATTCTCTTCCAGGTGACAATAGTTGCAATATGGTTAATATTTTGAAGGTAGAATGACTTGTTGCAAATATTAATACCTGGTTTTTATTTTGTACATCTATTTCGAGGAATTCAAAGTGCTTTACTATAGAGCAGATCATTTGTTATCATAACATCTGATGCATTTGCTAAAAGAAAATGCCCATTTTACAGTGGGCAAACTAAAGTTTGGGTAATATATTATGTGCTCAAGATCAAGCAATTACCTAGTAGCACTGCTAATTCTGGAATCTACAGTTTGCCATTGACAGTTCAGTGTGTGTTCATTCAGTTATTGAAGATACCTTAATACATGTGCACATCATTGTCCATACACGAAGAGAATACCAAGATAAATATGGTATACATTACGCCTTTAAGGATCTTACAATGTAGTGAAGGACTCAACATATGAAACACTAAGCATAATACAAAGTTGAATTAAACAACTGCCATACTAGCATCATAAGCAATGTGTGTGGAGGCTTAGAGGAGAGAAGTCCACAGAGTCTACTGGCAAAGGGTAGGGTTTGGGGGATTATGAAGAAGGTGGGGACATTTAAACTCGGCCTTGAAGGATGAGGCGGGAAAGAAATAAGGCCATCCAGGCTGTGGGAGGAAGATGAGCAAAAGCATTGGGGTGTGAAAGTGCTCATGGAATTTTGGGATGGGGAACAGTCAGATGTGAATCATAAGGTGCATGCAGGGTATTCTCTCTAGCAGACAGCTCCTGGGATGTTTCCAATGTCTGCGTTATTGTTAGCAGAGTTCACAGAGTCTGCAATAATTACTGGAACTTCTGAAAGTGTTACTAAGCTTTTCAGAAAATGCCATTGTTTCTGGGAAGCCAAAGAACATAGCTAGAATAAAATCTTACCTCCTGTTCAAGTGTCTGTTACCTGCAGACCTGATTTGGTTGAACAGGTATCCATTGAGTAGTGGGTGTTGGTACCCCATTGTCATCCAGGCATCTTAAGAATAGAACCCGGACTGAACAGGTCCTCCCTTAGTGGGATCCAATCGTGGCCACTTTGGGGCACGAGCCAGTCCCCTGTCCTGTTTTGAACACTCAGGTCTGGACCCAAGAACTGTGAGATCACCAGGGATGTAGCTAAGGTGAATGAACTTGTTGGCTGGAAGTTCATGCCATTCAAATACAGTCAGTTCAGTTTATTTTGCCAAAGCTCGCCTTAAGCATAATGCCTCTATATAACAACAGTAACACACACATACACCTACCCACCCACCCATCCACACACACACACAACACTCACTCTTATCTTAGGAGTTTGTTAAACAGTGGGACAACCCACAGCTGACCAAGTAAACAAGAATTTGAGTGTTAGCCACCCTTCTCCTTTGCAAAGGGGTCTTACATATGTATAAAACTCTGTAATTTATAAAGCTAGACATACACATGATCAGACAGCCTGAGCTCAGTTATGCTGGAGCTACAGGAGGAAAAAAAACTCAGTGACATATTAAAACAGAGACATTTCTCTCATGATCATACTACTCAACCATAGCAGGTTAGCTGTGGCTCTGCTCTGTCTCGGCTTCATACTGGGACCCAAGCTGAAGCACCAGATCCTAGTAGGACATTAGCCCTATAGCAGAGGAAAAAAGAGATATATGACTAAACCACATGGTGGTTCTTAAAACTTCTATCCAAAAATGGTACACATCATTTCCACACATGGGTCAAAGCAAATCACATGGCCAAGACTGACATTAATAGGGGCAAGAATGAATAAAATTGATCCCCAGGAAGAAGCAGCAGATTTTTCAACAATAATGCAATCTATGATATGCGCTCACATTTAATCATCACAACAAACTTGAGATGTGTAACTTATCCATATTGGAAGGATCTAAATCTTGATAAAATACTTTGCTCAAGGAGATTAGGAGCCTGGGGACCAGTGTTTTTGCCACTAGCCATGTGCCCTTGGTCAAGACATTGATCTCTCTGAACTAAATGACTTCATTCATGAAAAAAAAGATATCATGCCAAATACTCTCTAAGACCCTTTCCAACACTGAAATCGTGTAATTAATACAGGAAAATTACCAAGTTACAAGAACACTTGTCAAATAGGCACATGTTTAGTGGACTGAGCCACAATTTGGCTGCTCCAATTATTTCGGTCATCTCCATGATCAATATAATGTTCCCGGTGGCCCAATCAATTATGCCACTAGCAGAATGGTTCATTAAGGTGACTGAGATACCCTAACCACTGTGCACAATCCATCCCAGCCTCTGTGTTAGCTGTGGCTGAAGGGGAAAATGGTCAAGCATCCCTCTGAACCAGTCTTGTTTCTTTTATCATCTATGGTCTTGGTACCCTCTTATTTTTCAAATTGAAATGAATAAATAACAAGGCTCCATAAGTAAAAGAAAATGAAGAATATGGAATCCACATGTAAGGTTGGAATCTTGAAAAACTTCAGCAAACCTGCATCAAATACTTCTTGCCTGGCAGACATTGTACTAGGCAGAGGGAAAACAAAATCTAAGTCCCTGTTTTTCCCTTCCTCACTGACTCACAGTCTACCATAGAAATCAGCAAAGAAACAAACAATTCATCCATGATATGTTGAGGATTAAAATTAAAAATTCCCTCCCTAACTCATCTCTTTTTTTTTTTCTTTTGTTTTTTTACCATATTTTACCATCCATAAAATGCACCTTTTGCTTTGTCCTTTCTAAGGAACTCCATACTTGTGTATCCAAATGACTACCTGATATCTCCACTCAGATGTCTAAAAGGTATCTCAAATTCAGCACATCCCCAAAATAGAACTCTAGATTTTCCCCATCTCCAAAACAGGTTCTTCCCCAAGTCTGCCATCCCTCTAAGTAAATCTACCATTTACTCAGTAACTCAGGCCAAAAACCTGAGAGTCATCTTTGATTAAGTTTTCCTCTTTACTGCCCACATCTAATTTCTTACTTCCCCTCTGGCTCTGCTTCCACTGCCTATCCCAAATCTGCCCACATCTCTCCATTTTCACAATGACAACCCTAGTGTTTCTTCTCTCCTAGGCCATCAAAATAGTTTAACCGCTCCAGTGCTTCCTTCTCTTCTTCACCTAACAGCCAGATTAATCTTTTTTAAATGGCAGATTATATCACTCCCCTGCATAAAACCTTCAATGGCTTCTCTTTAAAAGAATGAAGTCCAAATTCTCTCCCATGATCTGTTAGGCGTTATATGAGCTGGACCTTGCTTATCTCTCTACTCTTGCCTCGTAGACTTTCCCCCTCGCTCACTGTGCTCCAGCTTCATGGCCTCCTTTCAGATCCTTGAACATGGCAAGGTACTTCCTCCTCCAGAACATTTGCAGGTGCTGTTTCGTCTACCTAGAATGCTCTCCCTCCAGATCTTCCTATGGCTGCTTCCTTCTTATCACTGGGGTCTCAGCTCAACAGCTACCAGCTCTGAAAGGGTTTTCCCATAGCTACATCCAAAGTAATCCCAACTCACACTCAGTCATTACCTACCCCAGGAGTTCAGCAAACTATCTGAAAGTGACATCCAACCTGCCACCTCTTCTTGTGAATAAAGTTTTATTGGACCACAGCTATGCCATTCATTATACATGGCTGCTTTGGTGCTGTGATCAGAGAGCTGAGAAGATATGAGGGCAAGAATGCATGGCCCACAAAGACTGAAACATTTGTTATCTCGCCGTACACAGAAAAAGTCTGCCAACTCCTGTTCTATCCCATCACCCTGTTTCTCTTCCTTCTACTCCTCCTTCCTCTTCACACCTAACACTGTATGAGATTATTTTGCTTACGTATTTTTTTGCTGGTTTATTAACTGCCTCCTTTTCCTACATTGTAGACTCCAAGAGGTGAGGCCCATATCCTTTTTATTAACAGCTCTATTCCCAGTGTCGACAGCAAAGCCTGGAATATGTTAGACAATCAATAAATAGTGATGGAGTGAATGATTAATCTTATTTGGCAAATCATCCTCATATGTAACTATAATTGTCATAATACCAAGACAAGAAAAGTCTTGACCTACTCATCTCTTGAAACACTTAGCAATACCATGTATTTTTCATTGCTATATCCCTTTAAGGCCTTAATTCAAGACATTGTTTATAATAGACCTACCCCCCCACCCCACCCCCAAAAAAGTTTGCTGAATAAAAATAGTGCTAGGAGCAAAAAGTGTAGAGAAAAAGAGTGACAAGGCAGGACACCCAAAACCCACTTCATATTTTCCACCTCACTTTCCAGGAGCCTATTGTCAAGGCTCCCAAGACTGAGTATGCCTGGTCCATACAGAACGCTGTTGGCAATGGTTATTCAACTTTTGGAAAAGTTGTGTACCAACCCCCACCACCCCACCCCAATCACAGTGGACATCAGCACAGCAAAGGCTCTGAAAAGGACTGCAACAAAGAAATCTGTCCAACTGTATTTAACTTGACTCTTCACAAACTTATTTTACAATAGAAACCTTAGTAATCCTCACAGAACTAGTGTTTTATGGAAAACACCTTAGAAGATACTGTGTTAGAAACATCAGTATTTTGCTTTCTTGCCTGTTAATTTTTCTTGAAACAGTAATTGACAAATGATGTCTCAATTTGATATGGTCTTGTGACTTAATCTTTCACTTTCTTGGGATTTAGAGCACAAGTTCAATTAACGACTATTTTTTAAAATTCCCACAGAAATCATGAACTGTATATACTATTTTTGCAACTTCTTAAGTTGAGAATTATTGCAAAATAAAAAGTAAAATTACAAAAAAGAAGTTTAAAAAAATTTTTAGAAACCCCACAGAACCCCCAATGCTGATGACCTGCTTAATTATCTATTGGGGAATGAAAGGGGTGAAGGTATGGGGCCAAGTGGAGAAAAAGGGCAGTGGAAATGGATGTTGAAGACTAAGTTTCAGGACCTGCCTTAGTAATAGAGTGCAAGCAAGGTCTTGGCCTCTGAAATCACCCCCAGGCTTCAGTCCTGTATGTAGCCACATTCCTGCCGTGTTAACCTGTACAAGTTCCGCAACATATCCCAGATTCGGTTTCCTCCTTTTTAAAATGGGAATAATAAAAGTACCTTTCAAGAGCTCCTGCAAGAATCAAATCAGATGATGCATGTAGAGTACATAGCAGAGTAGCATATAATAGGATGTCAATAAATAACTATTATCACTAATAACCAAGGTCAAATCACTTAAAGATTTTAAGCCAGTTGCTTTGTAAGACTCATAGGAAATAAGGTGCATGAAGCACTCTGCAAGTGGCTTCATCTTGACACTGGCCGTGGCCTAGGTAATACTTCCGATTTTTGTACTGATACTTTGTCTTTTAGAATCAGACTGACTCTTTCTTGACCTCTGGCCTCTTTATCAGCAGCACTTGCAATTTTCACTTTTGTCATGTGGGCTATTCCTTTCCATAATCAACTAAACCCTGCCAGTTTGTGAATGACTCTCTGGGAACAAGTTAGGCCCTTTTGCAAACTGCGTCAATCAAGTCTTTCAGGCTGTGTGGGTATTCACAAATAAAATATTCCCACAGTGCACTAAAGAGTATCTTTGTAGCTTGGAAGGGTCAGTTACCACCACACTTCATACTTATTCCTACAGAGTAAATACTATATACACTCAGAAAACATAACATTATTTTACGTCACTGATAATCAGTACAAAGTTAGAAAGATCCCATTTTCTACAGATGCATGGCCAAGTTCTTTCAAATACTATATGTTACTCATTTTATTAAAATAAAATAAATTTAAAATAATTGTCTCTAACTAGAACCAAAATAGCCAGCTGTCAATAAGTAACTCATTATTTTTAAAGGAAAGTTACAAATGAAAAATAAATGAATATCTTATTTCGGGAAGACCTGGATTCCAGCTTACCATTGTCATTCATCACACAACCTCTGGAACTCATTTTCTGCCTCTCATAATATAAGAGATAGGGCAGATCTTTGAGTGTGGGGAATAAGGGACAAGTTGCCATAAGGTTCAGAAAGGAGGGCATTTGGAGGAAGGTGTAAGCAAGTTAAGAAATCTATAAAATAGGGCTTGAAATCTACCAACAGATCAATATATAGGTTCCATGGCCCTATATTATAGCCTTAAAACTACGCACCAGTAATAGTTGTCCAGAAAAACCTTCCTTTAAGCCACTACAGACTCTATGGGGAAAAATTTCTTACACTAATGCTGCTAAATTTCCTAAGACAGAAAAGTAAACAACAAGAATCGAATTAACAAAACCATTCTAGTAAACACAAGTTTGTCCTAAATCTGAGAGGACTAAATGATTCCTAATTACAGGTGAGTAGTTTTTAACCACTCAGCATGTTTTCTTTCTAACCATACAAAATCATGACATTTCTCAGTCCTTTTAAAAATATTTCCTTTTAACAAAGTCATATGGGATCAGCTCAGTCACCCTATTGAAAACAACTAATTAGCTTTCTGTGCCACTTTTTATAAATAGCTTCCAATACTAATCATTATCACCCACTCTCAAATTTGCAATCTTGTTTCCTCTTCCATGACATGAAAGATTTTGTTGAAAGTGCATGTGCCTTATCGTAGACTCTGAGTCATTTATCACCAAGAAGTATGGCTTCTTTAATTAACCAGCCTTAGCAGGTATTGGATTTGTTACAGGAAGTAGCTATGCACTTTCATCCTCTTGGCTTACCATTATCTAATTAGGCAGAACAAAGTAGAAGAATATAGAACTAGAAGAATATAAAACTAGGGGAACTAATTTAAATCATAACATTTCTCTTTCTCAAACATAGATCACATTATTTCTTTAAATGATTTGGACTGATATCTTCTACAGTCTATAAAGATCAAGTGCAACATTTGAAAAGTAAGAATAAAAATGAATTCATCCAAATACTTAACACATTGTCCAAGGAAGTTAACAAAAATTGGGAGGATGTTCCTTATAATTATACGTCCATTGCTTTAAGAAGAAAATGACACAGTCTTAAGGAGCTGAAATTGAGGGAAGTACCTTGGCCTTTAGCTAAGGTTATTCCAGGAGCAGATGGAAAATGTACTTGCCATTGTCCTAGCATTTATTTTTATAATGTTAGAACACACTATCCAGGATGACTTGAATTGTTATAACCATCCTTTCCTGGACAAATGCTCTATCTTTTTTGCCCACTGGATGTATGATGATGAGCAGACCAGGCATCCAACTGAACAGAGGAAACCAGTCAGTGTGCTGTTAGGTAAGATTAAGTAGGAAAACAATTGGAGCCAGTCGATTGATTTAAAAAGAAGTAAATGAGCTCAAGAAAGCAGAGTCAAAGTTCCAAAACTCTACAAAGTTTCAAAGAAATAAAAATGTCCTGTGGGTCCCAGGTAGGTAAAGAAATCCCAAAGTTGTAGAAGACCAGCAGTCAAAGACACAGGAGAGAAGGATCAGGTCATAAAGTGTTGAGCTGACAAGCAGGGTTAATTTTTTTCTAGGCCCAGATCATTGCCTCACAGCAGTTCTCAACATGTTGCCATGAAAGTCTGGCAACTGAGAGCCTAAAATACACCAGATCCTGAGATACAGCAGAGAACAAGACAGAGAAAGTCTTTGCTTTCATAGCATCTATATTATAATAAAGAAAAACAGATAATAAATGAGGAAATGAATAAATAACGTAAGGTATACAAATGCATCAGATGTTGTAAAAAGGCCATGAACATCCCGATTAAATATTTTTGATTGAAGATGGCTCAGAGCTAGTGGGGTAGAAGGTAGGAAATAGAATTAAATCCAGAAGTAGGTCTGTGCTAGTTTGGATGTATTATGTCCCCCAAAATGCCATGTTCTTTGATGCAGTCTTGTGGGGGGCAGATGTATTAGTGTTGATTAGGTTGGAACCTATTGATTCAGTGATTCCAAGGAGATATGGCCCAATCAACTGTAGATTATTTCCACGGAGGTGTTACCCTACCCATTGAGGGTGGGTCATAATTGGATTGATGGAGTCCTATAAAAGAGTTCTCAGACAGAGGGAGGTCAGAGCAGCTCAGAGAGACATTTTGGAGATGGCAGCTGAAAGACTTTTGCTGACACTTTGGGGATGCTAGCCCAGTGTTTCCTGCAGAGAAGCTAAGAGAAGACAGAACACCCCAAGAGCAACATTTTGAAGAAAGCACAGGAGTTGAGAGAGGAGCTGGAACACAACCCAGGATCAGCAGATGCCAGCCACATGCCTTCCAAGCTAAAAGAGGTTTTCCGGATGCCATTGGCCTTCCTTCAGTGAAAGTATACTCGAGCTGATGCCTTAGCTTGAACACTTTTATGGCATTAAGACTGTAACTGTGTAATCAAATAAACACCCTGTATAAAAGCCAATCCATTTCTGGTATTTTGCATAATGGCAGCATTAGCAAACCAAACAAGGTCTCAGAAAAAAATCTCAATGCTCCACAGATATGAATACAGTACCCTGAGGTCAAGAGATAAGATAGTTTTAGACAAGCACTCATCATCCCAAAGGTCAACATGTTGTAATGGAGTGCCTGCCAAGGCAAAGCCTAATAGCAGGTAGCAGATCCTCAACCACCAGTATGAGAATCCAGTAGGAGACAACCATCACCTAAGGGAGGGCTGATTTCAGGAATTCAGGTGCAACTCAAAATGTGTAAGAGCCCTACTATACTACATTTTCTCCTAACAAAAATATAATAGCTACTACTCTTTAGTGAGTGCCATATTATGTGCCAAGCATTCTTCCAAGTGATTATTTAGTTTATTAAATGTATTATTTCATTTACATAACATGCATTATTTAGTTTAAACCTCCTACCAAACTAAGACAAGTATTGCAATTATCCCAGTTTGACACTTGAGGAAGCACAGGGGTGTTAAATAACCACTCAAGGTCAAACAACTAATAATTCGAAAAAACAGAATTTGAATTCAGGCCCTCTGGTCTAGAGGCACTATACTAACCAATATTATCACAGACATTTATAGGGAAAGAAACTTGAGCCCAGAGATTCACTTATCAGAAACTGATACAAGCTGAAGGGCAAGTCTTGGCAATAAGGCAGAAATCCATGTGTCAGAGCATAAGTTCAGTAATGGGCTAGCATTAAAAACAACTTAATATTGCATCCTAGCATGCTGGGCTAGACCTTGACTCAGGTCAGGAACCGGTCCCAGACATGGACAAGGCTAATTCGGCATTGGTGATGGTGAGGCTGCAGTGACAGAAAACCATATAGATCCTGCCAATAAAATGCCTCTTTCCACAAGTCTTCTCAGGGACTATCAATTAAGTGCTGTTATTTTCAGAGAGAAAGAATACAAACTTAAAACCTTCAGTGAGCATCAAAATGTCAGAAGTTTTCTCATCAAAGTTAGGAAGAATACAAAAATAACTACAATCATCATCCTTAATTGACATTGTTTTGGAAGTCTTGGCTAAAGCGATTAGGCAAGAAAACAAAACAACAAAAAAGAGATTTTCCTATAAGAAAGGCTGGTCAAATTTATCATGTTAACAGACTGTATCATTTAAGACTCGAGTCATCTCAGGCAACCTGGTTTAATGTAGACGCTACGTTTACAGGGTTCTGTGTGGTTCCTAGTTGACCTGTACTAGAGTAGCCATGCATGTACTGTGACAACTAGGAGTGATCCCTGCTCTCCACTGAGCCTAAAAAGGAATATGCTGTGTAGTCAATCGCTAATCTAAACGAAATGAAACCAACACTGAAAAGACAATCTGACATCTGAGTAGTTCATTCATCCAAACAATGCTCGCTAAAAGCAATTGACCCTTTACCATACCACCCAAAAGTAGTTCCCGTGTTTCACTACTTTTAACTACCGTCTTTAAGACCTCGATGTGGAAACATGAGGAGCTTTATTAGTCACATTTCTAGTTAAATATTATTGTATTCTTGGATTTTCTTCTGGTAATAGTTCTAAAATTAGATTTCTTAATAACAATAATGAATGTGCCTTTCTTCTAAATACAGTTTAGTAATCTCAAACTGATAGCAGGCTAATTTAAGAGTTGCAGCGCATTGTAAATTTGGAAGCTAACCCTAAGCAGTCATACAGAACAAACCTAATCTTTCTTCCTCAGGATGGGATATTCCTTCCTCTTGACCCAGACCTTCCTTTTCCAGGATGCTGATTTGCACGGGTAGCAGCCAATTCCACTGCCCTGAGCTGGGCTGCCGGGGACTGTGGGTGGAAGCGAACTGCCCTCTTTCTGCAGAGCATCCTGTACGTCAAACTATTGTGCTCCACCGTGTTTGTGTGTGTATGTGTATCTGTGTTTGGGGTGGGACCTGGTGTATTTGCCTGAGTTGAAAGAAAGCTTCTTTCATCCAACTACCTGCAGGTTACCAGCTGGAATAGCAGACAGAAGCAAAACATTTAATTTGCGTCAGATCAAGAGAAGGAAAGAAAAAGTTGGCACCCAGCTGGTTAAAAGAGGGGGGAGGGGGAAATAAACACTTTTCCATGGATTCTGAAAAGAAAAATACATTTAAAACTCACTCACTGATTGAAAAGGAAGGGGTGACAGTGGATCATTTTCAAAGAAGCCACATTTCTGTTTTTAAGATATATGTATCAAAGGCATATTATGTTTGCAAATAGAAAAGTATTCCAAGCTTCCCAGGTGTGAAAGGAATGCATAAGGCAGGGTTTGTACATCCTCACAAGACAAAATTGCTGTCAACATGAGAATCTTAATCCGATTCTCCCTGCCGAATTTGGCATAGAATCACTGCTCCATGAGACCGGGCATCCTACCTGATGCTCAGAAAGGGAAGGACTGAGCCCAGGAGAGGTCAGGGCCACTTCAGGTCAGGTTCCACATTAATCTTTGCTATGTTCTTAAATTTGGAAGGTGAGCCTCCAGCTCCATGGGGAACTTCATACAGCTTTTGGGGAATTGCAGCATAATTTTTCATGCTTTACACAGCCTCTTCAGAAAGCAGGAAGCAGTGGAAAGAGCACCACATTTGGAGTCCAGGGATCTGGGATCTGCCACATAGAGGCCCTTCGCTTTTGACAAGTGTGCAATCTTCCCTGGGTGTGTACGCTCTTCCAAGTCACATTCAGGTGAGGATCCTGCCGTATCTACTCTACATGGTTTTGTGAGGATTGCATGACATGAAGGATGTAAAAGTATTTTGCAACCAATAAAGTATTGTATAAATGCAAAGTGCTACTATTGTTGCTGTTATTATTATTATTAATTTACTAGATTTTAAATTCCCTTTTCCTACATTTACGATACTAAATATATGGGGAGTATACAGTGGATGTTCACTATATGGGGAGTATATGGTGGGCAATAGTAGCTCTTGATGGGCTAACATAAATATTTGGGAAATTCACCCTCTGCAAAGGAGATGTGTATGGCCTAGTCTTAGATCCTTCGATAGCCAAGTGTGTGACCTTGGCCACATCATGGAAATCTATAAAATGAGAAGAATGGATTAGAGGGTGTCTGGGGTCCCTTTCTGTTTAGATTGTCTGTGGTCCTTATCTACTCTTTCTCCACACCACCCCCAACCCTCTGGAACTTGCCCTTACTGCCATCGTCACTTTGTTTCTGCCCTCATCCTTCTCCATACTTTGTCCTAGAATGGTGCTTTCTTTTTCACTTTCCCTCCTCGTGTCTGATCTAAAGTTAAACTCTTAATCAAAGGATGTGTTTGTTTCTAGAAGAACAAATCAAGACAATAACATTGCTACAAAATTCTCCTCAGCAGGCAATGAAAATCTTTCCTTGTGTGTGTGTAGGTAGGGATGTTGGCGTACACAGAGGTAGGTTCATAGATTTTGCAAATGGTCAGGAATTTTGGAGGACACTATTAAACATCTCATATAAATGCATTTAATGCTTTCTGCCTTCTTGATACTGTCATCTAATAGAAAGCACACTGGGTTCCACTGGGGCTTAGCTGTTTTGACAGGTAAATCCAAACAAGTCCCATCAGTCATTCATTTAATATAAATTATTAACTCGTATGTGCCAGGCAGTGCTCTAGGCAATAAAGATATTATGGCAGACACAAACAGATATGGTTCCTGCCCTCAAGAAGCTTAGCATCTAAACAGAATTGCAGTCTTTAATCAAAGAATCATACAAATAGGTACAAATTTGTCACCATGATAAATTCCATAGAAGAGAGTAGTTTGGTGCTAGAGGTGACCGACCTGGTCATAGAGGGTCAGGGCTGCCATATCGAAAGATGTAGCCAGTGAGCTGACATCTTAAGAGAAAGTAGGAGTTATCCAGAAAAAGAATCAATGGAGTAGTTGGGAAGGGCATTCCAGTCACAAGGAACAGCAAGTGCAAAAATCCTAGTGAGGCTGAGAGTGTTGCAAGTCGGATGAACCAAGAGAATGTCAGTGAGTTTGGGATGCAGCGGGAAGAGCAAGGTGTGAACCGAGGCTTTTTGGCCACATGCTGAGGATTCTGGTCTTTACCTGAAGAGCAGAGGAAAGTCACTCAAGTGTTACAAATCAGTGTAGCATAATCAGATTTGCATTTTGAAAAAATCCTTTGGTTGCTGTGTAGAGAACAAATTCAAGGAGGTCAAGTGTGGATTGCTGGCACCATCTAAAAGTGTCACTTACATGAAGGATCCAGCTGCATGACTCAGAACACTCAGGCACAGTTTTGGGCAGGGCAAGTACCCGGCACCTTTGAGATCCAAGTTGAGATGTCAAGTTGGCAGTTGAATATAAAAGTTTGCAATCAAGAGGAGAGGTCAAGCCTGGCAATATGGTTTTGGGTTAGAGCTTACAAACTATGAGACATGGGCTGGAATGAAATTATCTAATGAGAGAGTGGAGAGGAAGATAAATAATCTCAGACACTATTTCTTCCACTGCAAAGTAGGAATTGAAGTAACTGCTTTACAGAATTTTTTGAGCTGAGATGTAGTAAGCATTCAATCAAAGTGCAGATTATACTATTAAGAAAAGCCAGTTATAAAGCAATTTACAGTATGATCCAATTTTTTAATTAAAAAATAATATCTGAATTCATGGAAAATTGGACAGGGGCTTTACACACCATTTAATAATGATTATTATCAGGTGATCAGATTAGAGTGATTTAGATTTCTTCTTTGTTTCCTTCAATCAATAATTCCAGATTTTTTTGGATGAACATCCTTCCTTTCTATGGTGAGAAAAAAAAAAAGTTATACTTTTTCAACTATATGAAAGTACTACTTTTCCAAGGGTAGAGCCAAAGGCTATGAAACAACAGGCTGAGAGAGTGGCTCCATCTAGCACATTTGGTCGAGTCGTTCTGTTTGAAGTCAGTTTGTGTTTCCATGTCTCTGTCATAGAGACAGAGAGGTGAATCACTGGGCATCAGACCAAATGAATGTTTTGGTCTAAGCTGACCTGGCTATGTTTCCATGGCACATGTGGCCTGAGAACCACTGGCCTTGCCAAACCCTAACTGTAATTCTCCACAAAGAATCATCACATCACAGAGGCCCTTAGAGTGCTGGACAAGCCATGCCCAATCACTACACGTGTGTGGGTTTACAGCAATGGCTAAAATCTGCTTGCTTCCTCCTTTTCTAACCAATAATCTGGAAACTTATGATAAACTGTGTCCATGTTCACAAGCTCCAGGTGAGAGCACAGTCAGAGAACGTGGCTCTGGGCTAATAGCAAGAACAGGATGTTTGTCTCCCTGCTTGGGTTTCCCCAGCCTCCAGCATGAGGCAGCAAAGACCAAGAACCAGCTGTGCTGCTGGGTGGAAGGTGCAGCTCCTGGAAGGAGATAAATGCTACACGGTGTGGTGGAAGACACTCCATGCTGAGATCAGCATTCCTAGATCCTGGCCCTAAACCTACACAAATAGGCTGTGTGATGCTGACCAAGTCCCTTGACTGCTCTGTCTTAGTTGCTTTCATCTGCAGCATGAAAAGCATTCCCTATGAATGATCTCATACAAGACATAGGCTGAATCCATTTGTTGGCCAGCACAGAACCTATAAAACATATGAATTTGAATGTCTTTAGGCAGGCTGATACTGATCACCCTACTAAAAACGCAACCTCCCACACCACCTAAGCCACCACCAACTATCCCCCCAGCCACTCCTTAACACTGTTTCACTTTCTTCATAACACTTAAAATGATCTGTGATTACCTTTATCTTTACGTTTTTACTTTATTTTTCTATTTGTCCCACCCAAGATAAGGCTTGTGCACTGCGCATTCCCAGTTCTTAGAATAGCCTGGTTCACAGCTCAAAGATGTCAAATGAATGAATTTGAATGTCATAGTGTGCTTTTTTCGGTGACGTGGGACTTGAAAATTTCTGAGCACAGAGTGTGTAGGATTCTGGCTAGAGCATCAGAATAGGTGTACAGAATGAGCACTGCCCCACCCTACTCCTTTAGCCATTAAGCCTAGATACACTGAAAGAAGAGAAACACATAATATGCACAAAGATTTAGAATCAGAGGATCTCATCCTGGCTCACTTACTAAACATGATTAATCTCCGTGAATCTTGGCAACCACATCTGTAAAATAGAGGTAACAATAGAACTTACCTCACAGGGTTGGAGTAAGGCTTAAATGATTAAATAAAAGGAGAGAAAGGTTAATGAATAGAAAGGCATTATTCAAATATGTTTGTTGGACCTTATAGAGCCTAAGACATTCTACCTTGTCAGAATGAGAAGGTCACACCAAATTAGAAACAACTGTCAGCTTTGACTTGACGACCCATGGATGGACACAAAACTAAACAGGCTACATTGTATTCTAGCCCTGAAAAAACTAAGAGTTTTCGTGTCTTGCTGGCATTCCCAAGATAGAACTTGTTTTTTTTTTAAGTTTTCATCATTTATCAGAATCTGTTATCAAAGTATTCCACACAGGGTATACTGGGGTACCCCATTTTCTTCCATAAATTTGCTTTTTCATTTGTGTCTGGATAAGTCCAGACACAAATTGAATTTTCAATTTCAATTCTCAATCAAATTATTGGAATTTTTTCCATAATATAGATATTGTAAATTAAAATAGCTGTAGATTATGATGATCACAGAAAATGAATGCACCTCACAGAACTGTAACCCTGCCACAGACAGCTGTCCAGATGGTTCAGCAAAGATTTTGTCCATGTCTTATCAACTTAGGGTAATAGAACTAGCCATTATAATGTGATAATCATAATATTGATCAAAAGTGGTGGGTTCTCTGCCAGATGCACTCAAATGACCAATTCCCAAGACACCAGGGTTTCAAAGAAAGAAAAAATCTATTGCTAAGCATGAAACAGAAGATCAGATGGCTTATCAGCCTAAAATTCTGTCTCCCTGAACTTCAATAACTCTGGCAATTTTATAGTATCAAAAGATGGGCAGGTTTTAGGATAATGAGCACAAAGGCTCTAGATGATGTAATTGGAGGTGATCTGCTTATTAAGCACGTGCGGATTGATTACGTGCTTAGCCACAGAACATATGTAACAAAATGGCGGCCTTAATATTATGATGGGTGTGATTTTTAGCCATATATTTTTAGGTTAAAGTTTAAGCTACTGAGTGTGTCAGGCAGGCCAATTTTGGTTAGATCCAGCTTAATCTAGTGAGACATTTAGAAATTGGGATTGGTTAGTGGTGGGCTGACTCAAATTCCTTCATTAATAAATATTAATGGCTGTCTTTTATTATCATAAGACTCTGAAGTTGAGAAAACAGACTAAGGGGATATAATTGGGGGCCAGTCACAGGTTTTTATATTCACAAGATAAAGGCTAAATAGTTATACAACCATTATCAGAGATCAAGGCAGCTGGGCCACAGTTCAGCAACCCTAGGCATTTCCCTTCGGTCATTTTACAATATCCGAGAAAGTAAGAAAAGCATCTATGTAACGATTCTGTAACCATAATTTTTTAATTATCTGTTAATTCTTAACTCTTGGTTACAACTACATTATAGATGAGATATTTCAAAGGAAAAAGAAAGTTGATCTGCTATTCTGTACATATCAGTAATGTTAAACTTGAATCTTCAGAAAAATTAACAAAGTAGGCATTTGTGACTAGACCAGTTGTTAAATAAGATATTTACACAATCAATATGGGGTGTCTTGGTTTCTGTTTTTGCTTTTCCAGATAAAAGAACTCACCAAAAGTAACCTTTTGGGAAACTCAAAAAAAAAGACATTTGTATATTTGGCCAAAAACATATGCAGTTAAAAGCCCTTGACTTTTGGCCTTTGTTTTTTCTCTCTTTATCAAGGGAAGCTTCAAAGCCAGAGGCTGGTGGCTTTGGCAGAGCACCTCTTTGAAGAGTGGGGAGGAGGGAAGTCAATTAAAAGCAGGTCACAGGATGTAGCATTTCAACTAAATTGGCTGCTGATCTTTATGCATAGGAATCTTCAAGCCATCAGCCTCAACTTCTTAACTGCAGTAACAAAATTAGCAGTTGATCATAACATCTTATCTTTCAACAAAAGTTTTGACTTGCTGTGATTTCCCCCTCCACTTTGTGCTAAGCATGGTTATTAGTATAAGAGATCAAAGTAGCTACTTCCAGGATGCAGTCCGATCACTCTCTATAAACCAGTTTGTCATCTGAGTGCCTGGGCAGAGCTCCCTCCAAACAACCCCTGCTGTATTGCAAAGGCCCCTCCCAGGCTGCAGGAAAGACAGGGGAAGACAGATCAGAGGGCATCCATATGCAAATATTTCTTTAGAGACAGTAATTTAACATAATTGTAGGGGGAAAGAGAATTTATTGTTTAAGCTGAAAAGAATCAAACCAAGAAAGCCAAGAAAGCCCGACTCCTTCTCACCCAGCTGACTCAAATAAAAACATGAAGTCTAATTAGACATGCTGTTGCATTCCCATTTGTTCTGGTCCACGTGACCCAAGGCCATATAACTTGAAGGTTTCATCAATGTTTTTAACAATCCCTGCTTCCTTTTGCCGTCTGAGGATGGTCTGTTTACTACTCACATGGGGCTCCCAGTTTTATTAGGTGTAGTTAATTTCAGAAGGGTTGGGGGTTGGTTTGTTTGTTTGTTTTCTGTTTGGTTTTGCTCTGGGGCCAATAATAAAGAACTTCCTCTCCCTCAGTGATGTACGTACCAGCCCCCACTGACAATCTTGATAGCAACTGTGTCCAAGGCTCCCACAAGGCCACCTTGTGCTCACAGTCGGCCTTCCTCTCAGCAGCAGGTGGGCTCCGAGCGGCGACAGACAGCCCCGCTGTGCGCTGTGCGTGCTAGCTAACAGGTGCCACGCAGGCAGACAGCACTGCCTTGCCCGTGGGTCGCTGAGGAGGGTCCTCTTGTTGGAAAGCTGCCACCAGCCGTCTCTCAGGCAGCAGAGCCTCTGAGCTCCTGTGGGCTGGTGGGAATATTCCCAGGGGCGGTGGGGACTGGAGGGAATAATATGTAAGTTCTGCCCTCACTTGGCAGCTTCTACCCAGATGCACATCTCTTCCCCCCTAGGGCCTGAGACCGCACACTGCTCAAGTCAGTCAGCAGGGCCCCTGCTGCGGAGAACCAACAGGGCTTGGTGCAAGCATGAAAATGGAGATGTTTGGTAGTCAGTAACTCCCCTTGCTATGGAACCATTCAAAAATCCACCAAGAATCAGTGTCATCAGTATTTCCTAAGTTCAGGAACAAAGTGAACATGGAAACTAGTCTTTCGTCAATATTCTGTCTGAATTCTGGGTGCATTTTCTGACATCTACATGCTTATCAGAATTCCTTGAATTAAAAATAAATAGTCTCATTCTCTCAGACGGGCATTCTTAGAATGACCTTG
The DNA here is from genome assembly GCF_015220235.1 of Choloepus didactylus. Classification (NCBI taxonomy): domain Eukaryota; kingdom Metazoa; phylum Chordata; class Mammalia; order Pilosa; family Megalonychidae; genus Choloepus; species Choloepus didactylus. The sequence continues at coordinate 57,207,040 of NC_051319.1, read as the reverse complement.
GGGAAAGACATTGGGAGAGTAAAAGTCCAATCTGAGGCCCCCTAATCACGTGTCTGATGAGGGGGTTGTGAGATGTTAACTTTTTCTCTTAATGAGGAACAAGTTCCCTGGCTGACAAGAAAAGCAGCAAACAACTGCCTGATTCAAGAATACGTAGCAGAAAGAAGCAAAGAAATTCATAGATACACTTTGAAGGAAAAGAAAACAAAATTTAGAACTGCCTGATAGAAGCGACAAACTAACATAACTAATATATGGTCAGTAATCAAAATTGGAAACATTTTACATGATCCAGTTACCTTTTCACTGTCACTTTATATGCCCTGAATGCTCATTCCTAGGGGGACTTAAAGTCAACCATGTTTACTTATCTATAATCTTACTGTGACTAACTATGAAAACCACAGAGTAACATGGAAAATGTTCACCACGTCATGTTATGTGGTGAAAAAAATACAAAAACTCTAGCCATAAGATGTTTACAAGTTTGCAAAAATCATGTCAGTGATCTGTTTATATTATTGTTTTGACTACAAAACAACATTGTTGTTGTTTTCCTTAAAATATTGTTACAATTTTGTTTGTTGGTCCCATAAGTGATGTTTTAAATGTCAGTGTATTTATGTCTCAGTTTTAGGAACACGTTGGTCTCCTGGCCCCAGAATAGGAACAATGCAAGGCCCAAGTACTCATGGAGTGATTCAAGGCTGGAGGTCACACTTTGCCCTTCTTTAATGAGGTTCCCCGGCAGATACAGGGACGTGTCCTTGGGCCTGCTGGGAAGTGACCATGGCAACAGAGAACATCATCCTCCAGGCCCACTACCGACCATTACACATCACTGCTCCAGAGAAGCCAGTCCTCCGGGAGGGGAACAAAGCCTTTCCCAGCTTCCAACAGCCACGCAGACAAGCTAACCTGGCTGCCAGAGACAATATCAAGATTAGAAGAAAGCACATATTACCTTACACACATTAGGAGCTTAAATTTAAAAAGAGTCAGTTGATTAATTGTTTAAAAGCAAGATGGGAGCTGTCCATTCCCTTGGACAGGGCAACTGGGGCACTTGCCCTGGGCCTTGCTTTGGTGGGGGCCCATGGGGCTCTGCCCCTTGTGGCTTATTTTATTTTAGGTAGAGAGACAGATAGACAGAGAGAGAGAGAGAGAGAGAGAGAGAGATGCATGCATGTATACATACATGCCCACCCATACACAATAAGGTAGGCCTCCACGGTTCGAGTTGTACATATCTGCTCCCTTCCAGGGAATGCTCCGGATGAGGGAAATATTTATTTTTACCAAAAAATGGGAAATGATGTAAATAAATATGGATCCAAAAGCTTTTACCTTATCTTTTAGATTCAAAACAAATCATCAAAAGATAAAACTATGTCAACAGAACCCAACTTGGAGGAAAAAGCTATAACTTACCTTAGCAGGCTTTTGTAACAATGGAAGAATGCTGCTTCTATGGATTCACTGGCAGAAATAGCTTTAAGTTCCCGACTGGGAAGCAGAATGAGTGAATTAGTGTCTGTGTGGGTTGTAATAAATTGGCTTTGTTTTAGGAAATGACTTCCTAGCCTCAAACTTCTCTTTGCAACATTCTATCACTCTCTTGCCTTTGAAGTCTCTTGGCAGTCTACCACTTCACATTCTTACTTCTGAGCTACATTAAATTCATCAGCAAACGGATAACAGATATGCACATTTCAGGCTTGGAGGGACCTTAGAGATCATCTAACTAACAACTGGGAAAACTGAGGTCCAGAAAGATCAAGTGACCTGCCTGTCCCAATTCACAGTAATTGCTGGCAAATCCGACCCTGCTACCACTCAAAGGATCTTTCTTTCTGCACAACCAGGACAGTCACATACATGAACCAAAATGAGAAGAGAAACAGACAGATAGTAAATGCTCTCTAAAAAATAGCAACAAAAATATAAATAGTATCTAATAACTATTAATTGTTACTATCTAAAAAATAGTCAATATCTCAAAAACAGAAAAGGAGATTAAAAGCAAATTCATGTCTTTCCTTCCATTCTGTTTGCCCTAGCATTAACCAAGCCTCTTCTGTGCTCTGGACACTTCCACATACTATTCAATTTAATTTAATTCCTACACCAATCTAAAAGATTTCTATTTCTTAATCTGAAACATATAAAAAAGGGGAAAAATCCATAATCTCACTATGTAAATAAGCTCAGTTGACATTTAAAAAATAAAGGTATTATACAGACTTAGCTAGGAAATTCTAACAACATAAACAAGTATAAAATAAAAAGTGCAACCCCCCTCCTCACACCCAACCTTTCATTCCTTTCATTCAACCATTTCTTGTGCCTCCTCCCCCACTGTCCCTCCTCCTTGTTAGGATGTTAACTACCTATGTAAAATTATTTTTATTTACAGAAAAGGAGCTCTAATATATACATTGTTCTACATCTTGTTTTTATCCATTTTTAGACATCTTTCCACATCAGCACATATGCCTCTATTTTTAAAGTTTGAGTTGCACACCATCCTGTAGAAGTCCCATAATTTACTGAACTGCTCTCCTCTTGGTTGATCTTAGGTTGATTCCAGTGTTTTCCTATGCATTACTCGTCCCATCTTACAAGTAGAGAAACCTGGGATCAAGAAGGATAAGTAAATTAATTGCTTGATATTGCTCTGCTCAAAAAGCACTGGAGCAAGAACCTAAATCTGTGTTTGTATAATTTCTAGTCCTTTCTTTTTCCTTTATTCTGGATATTTCTCCAGTCAACCCAAGGCAGCAGATCTGCTAGCCAGAAAGTAGAGGGCTTTGGCTGTTCTGTTGACAACTCCCCCTAGGAATTCATTTTGTTTTTTAGTGAATCCATAGAAACTGACTCCAAAGCTAAGTGACTTGTCCAAAGATATACTGTTAGGACAGCTCAAGCGTTATCAGAACAAGTCTAGTGAGTTACTTGTGGAAGACGCCCCCTCATTGCTTTGTACTAAATCAAAATTGGCCCTCCTGAATGCCAAATATCCGTACAGGAGTTCTTCTTTCAGTCAGAAGAAGAAATGTAACTTCCTTCCCTCCCCTGTTCCCCATGGTGGGGAGTTGTGGAGAGGATGGGAGTGGCCAGCATTTCTTCCCAAACTCAAGGTGAGAATATTTGAGAGTTTCACTTCCCAGCAGGATGTGAAGCCTGGGGCTTTCACAGCAGCCAAGCTCGGCAATTTAGTGTCACAGTAGCTCGGAGGGAGGATGCGGAGGGAGTAGCTCAGAGGGAGGATGCGAGGCCCCAAGGCCCCAAGCCCCGTAATTACATGAAAGAAGGAGCTCAGTTCACCACCGGCCAGGGGGAAATCGCCTCAATAAGGCCACACAAGTTAACCCAGCCCTCAACACAGGATAATTTCACACATTCCCGTAGGGGGTTAATGACTTGTGTGTGACTGTCCCAGAGAATAGTTTCCCTTTCCACAAGCATTTAACTCCAGTCAATAAGCCTGCCATTGCTATGCGAAGCCATTGAGCCTCTTGAATAACTCCAAGCAAGGTAAAGTGCCCTGCCTTCCAACTCTTTTGTAAGATATTGTGCTGCTGCTTGTCCTTGCTACAGCAGATTTCACCTTCTCCTTGTAAATAGCTACCGCTTTAGAAGGCTTGTCTGGCAATCACTCACAGCAAAGCTACCGGATGGCCAGCTGTATTGGGAGTTGCCGTAACATTCACTGGCCTTTATGTTCACAGCCTCCTGCTGGGCTCCCAGCCTCTCCATGCAAACCAATAACACACTTTTCACAGCATGGGCCTTTGCACACCAAAGAAGTCAAAGAAACTGGCGTAGGAGCTCAAGGTGTGATCACTATTCCAAGACAGGATGGGAAGCATAACAACTCCAGAGATTCTAGTGACAGTGATATGTTAATGTACGTTGACTAAAATTGAATAAAATTCAGGCATCGTGTGACTAGATCATTGAGGGAAGAATAGAGATTTGCTCGCTGCTTTGGAAACGCATCTTCGAAGAATCTAAGTGGTTTCTAACTTACAATCACCCTGAAATAGGCAATTTGTGTGGGTCCCCTCCCCTCCAACAATAATAATCTTTCATAATGATTTTCAGTTTTACAAAACTTCCATGTCATTTGATTTGATACTGAAAAAAAAATTGTAACATTCTTTATTAAGTGTTTACTTGAGACTCTTGTGTTGGAAAAACACAGCTCAGAATTTTCTCAAGTAGATGGGCTGAGAGATGGTCCCTCAGCTTTCTAATTTTTGCTCACCTCCTCCCCAAGCCTCTGGGAAAATTACTTGTGTGCTGGAACCTACCATAAAAAAAGACATTCTTACCCCCTCTCCCTGCTCTGGGATTAACTCCCCACATGTAAGTACTGGAAAGAAGTGAGAAGATATTTTGCTTCAAACAGGGCTATATCCCTAAAGAGCTACAAATCCTTGCTTTATACAATCCGAGGCCCATCAGGGGTCTGAGTAACACTCAAAAGCTGCTCTTGTTGAGAGCATCTACATTTGCCAAGAGCTCAAACGTGTAGACAGCAGACAAACTGAACAGTGCCAAGAAGGACGGTGAGTGGAATGAGCGAACCTGGGACAAATAACACAATACTTGAGTAGAAAGGCTGGGAGTTTTAAAGACATATGGTCCTTGCTGTCAGATCTTTATTACTTATCCACTGGGCTTTTGTCTGTTTATATGTGCCATTTACTCATTGTCTTTCCATTTATATTTGGTTTATGTGTAGGGGTCTTGACGCCTATGTATTTATATGGTTGGCAAATCTCCCTTTGGAGTGTCTGTTTTTATTCTTCAACCTAAAATTCTTCTCAAGACCTTCCCATTTTAAGTTCCACACTAAAATCAGTGGCTAAATGAAACATCTTTTTAGCAAATGCCCTTCTCTGATTTACGCTGGGGTTAACCTACTGCCTGTTTTGAACTGGGATTTGGAAAATATGATCCATAAAGTGGGCAGAGAGGGAAAAGTATTCAGATGTACAGCCCGGCACCTAGTTCCCAAACAGCACAGCAGGCTTTGCAAATGTCCCCAGAAGGCCTCAATAATCTAAATTGCAGATAAGAAAAATCGCTCTGCGGATTATTAGAGAGGAAAGTTTTGCCTTCAAAGTAAAGGGAAGATGATCTCTCAACTTAGAAACGCAACTAATAAATCCCATCTGCAAATTCAGCCAGCCAGAGGGTTCTCGGGGGCAGCCATTTTCCCCTGTCTGAGACCCGGTGCAGCAGATTTCAGCTGGAAGGATGATGTGGAGAAGGAGAGAAAATAAACAAGTGGGGGATCTAAGTTCAGACATGTCTGCCCAGCACCCCAAAAGATTTTGAAAGTAGAGAAAAAAGAAGAAAATAAAAGAACAGTAGAGTGAGCTGGTGAGTTGGTCATTTAACCCCAAGAGTCTGGTAGTCCATCTTTATTCCTATTTCTAGTCACTCACACTTCAAACCTTTGAGAATGATTTTGATGTATGGGGCCTTCAATCTAAATCATCTGTCATAATAAGACTACATTACTTTTTAGTAAAAATGTCAAGGCTACAAAACCTCTGAACCACAACTTCACCCATTTTTTTTTTCTGCTTTGTTTTGATTTTACACTTCTAACAGGTTTTCTAAGGTTGGGAGGTTGATTATTTGAACTTATGTACATACCCTTTATATAGAATTGACCCCTCATGCTAACATATCCTCCTAGACACTGTCCATGAATGAAACCTGCATATTCACTTAAGTCATCACTAGGGAGTAATGAATCTATTCTACACAGAAAAGCAAAGGTATCGCTGCGGCCTGGCCTTCAGCCGTTTACTGCCTCAGTCTCTTGGGGTGTTCAGGAAACCACTGTGTTGCGAATACATTCCTGGACAACAGAACTCACATTGTTCCCTGGCTTCCAGAACCAGCTTTGGGTGTTGCTACGGAATCTTCACCCAGGGTCTGCAGCTGCTCCCTTCTCCTGACAATCACTTCCACATGCCCCGTTTCAGAGCTTGAGGGAAAAGAACTTCCAGCGCGGTTTGGCCACACACATTGAAGAGGACCCTCTCTCACGCTTACATGGCATTAAGAAATGTTTTATGGTATTTACTTATAAGCTAGATTTTCACAAAGGTCTTCAGTCTAGGCAAACCCTAATGTTTTTCTTATTGAAAAAAAATGGAATCTTGTAGCAAAAGAACTTTACAACTTGTTCCAGAGAACTAACTGAGAAGAAAATCCAGTCTGTAAGAGAAAAACTAATTGACCCAAGATGTGTTTTGAACAAAGCCAGTTACAGCCTGTACCTGTAGGGGGAATTCGGCTTTAAGTTAGAGCAGAGATTCACCATAGGAGCTACTGGTTACCAACGTTCAGGGATAAGTAATAATGTCCCTGGATAGCTAAAAATGTTGGTTTCCAGCAGATTTCAAAAAAGCATTCACAGCCACTGTGTACCTGACACTACAGCACATTTGTCCGGAACATGAGGCTTCTGCTCGGCTGCCATCAACTGCTCCTTCCAGGGCAAATGCAACATGCTCACTTCTGCCCTTTGCTTTCCCAGACAGTCTAATTTACCATGAAACAAAAGATGCCAATGAGAAAGGCTTAGTAAGTATATGGATCTTTTCCCTGGGATTCTAGAGATGTAAACTTCTGAACCAGACATATCTTGTGTCTTCTCTATCTTTAACGGACTTCTCTAGGTGAATTCTAAAAAGGCGGGTATAAAATGTTGGTGTACACGGCTGTACCCTATTTTAAGCAAACATGGTTTGTGAAAATACATGTGGACATGAAAAATAAATTGGTGTGAGTTCATTTATAAATGGATCTTGGCTGCTTTACCCACAACATTTACAATAGGTGCAAGTTTTTCATCATTTTTAAATGTTGAGTAGACTAACCAAAATTCTCAAAAAAAAAAAAAAAAATTCCAAATCTATTTAAGTATCCTAAGCTAGATCTACCTATCCAGAGAAATATTTTTCTCTTCTTATACCAATGTCAGAAACATGGAATAAGTAATTTTTTTTAAGAATTAATAGCAGAATCGTATAGTTATTGGACCCCTGCCATAGGCAGGCCTTTGTGCTGGGCACTGTGTGGACAAAGAGACAGTGTAATTCACAGTTGCTGCTCAGGAGGAGCCCATGGTTGGTTGTCTGAGCAGACACAGCGGCAGACAATAATCTCGAAGATACCGCATTTAAATGATTTTTCCCAAGATCATGAGGAAACCAATTACAGTCTGGCTTTAAATCAAAGTCCCTGTACTATGATACCTCTCAAACACTTCATGTATTTTATGATCATTCTTGTTTGTTTTGGTCCTTAGTTGGCATTTAGCCATAGCAAACATTTACACCTGTGTCACGAACATAAGGAAAAGTGAAAGTGATAATAAAAGTCTAAATGGCTGGTGAAAGGTGAAATGGAGATGCCGGTGAAAAGAATAAACCATCAAAAATTTAGTGAAACTGTGAAAGAACTTGTGATTCCCTTTCAAATGAATGGAGGAAATTTTAAATAATGATATACCCTAACGGAATCAAGTAATTTCTTATTCATTTACATATTTATACAAGTCGCTGTTTGTTTTAGCCTGTCAACTCAGGAGGCCAGATTTCTAGGTCAAATCCTTTGTGTCATCTAGCTTTGCTTGAGATATTGTTTTCCTAAGACTCTTAGACAACCAAATAGACTTTTTTTTTTTTTTTAAACTCACTAAGTCATAACGTTAAATAAGAGAAATGTGTGTGAGCAGCGCACTTGGGTGAACTACTAAGGAGAGGCCCCCAAGCCCTAAGTTTTCTGATCTCTCAGATTCCTCATTTACCTACATTTCTGTTTGAGGAAAGGAAAATGAAACAAAAACTAGCCTGGGTTTGTCATCTTCCTAAGTTATGTCCCATTTAGGGAGAGCCACTCAAGCCATAATGTCAAATGTCATTTGGTCTGAAATACATAATTGTACTAAGCTACTATGATGTGCTCTAATGAGACATTGAATTTCCTCCAAAAAAAATCAGTCACCAAGCACATTTTCTTCTGATGAATTAATTAATAAAATACAAGGCTCCTTATGCAAAATATATGCCAGTGATTCCCAAGTGTGTTGATGCCCTAACCACTCTGAATAAAGAAGCTGAGGCTCTGGGATGATACAGTAATGAGCACTGGGATTCAAGCTGATGCAGACAATTTCACAAGCCTTCTCTTACAGAACAAAAAGCCTGTTCTATGCTGTAAGCAAAGCAAGCAGAGCACGGGCAGACCACTGCCAGGGGGGCTTTCAAAACTGACATTGAAGAGGAGTCACTCAACCTCCCCAATTACCTTCTTTAGGCTATAAACAGCATCTGCCAACATTGCTTTCTGGTTACTGTTGGCCAACTTCTTTGAAGATAGCAATTAGCAAAGGTTATTTTTGGAGAGTCAAATATGCATAGATGAACGTGTTTTACTGGAAAATACCCGCTCTGAATTATACTCTGATACAATTGCAAAGGAGTTATACATATAAATCCCTGTGAAACAAGATGAAGTTACAGCCTAAAATATTTATCAGCCCTTGTTACCCTGGAGCAGAATTAGACCCTATTTGTTCCAAAGTGCTTTGCAAAGTAGTGAGTTGGACCTTGGAAGAGCAGTGACTATGCAAGTAAAAATTCAGCAGCCATTAGGCACTCAGTAACAACACGCACAGCCTTGGACCCTGGATGGTTTCTACTGTGGGAGGACCATTTCCATGTTGCTCCTCAGCCATGCAGAGCTCCCACCTGGACTCCAAAAGTTGTTGATAGGAGTGCCTGCCCAGGCACTGATTCTCATCCTACCCTTTTGACACAGAAGGATTTGGAGTAGAGGAAGCTCTGGAGTCTGGCTATCAGATGTAGAGGAGCCCCTATATCTCCCAAAGTTTTGATTTCATCCAGTTCTTTGCAGAGTCTTGTTTTCTCATTGGACAGGACTATCAGGCCACAGCTGTCCTCCTGCAGCATCAAATGACCTCAGGAATGGATGTGAAATCAGCACCAGAGGCCGCCAGCTCTTCGCATCAGAGGTGAGTAATACTGGCTGAGTCATTGTTTCCTTCTGACTTTTCAGTGCTCTCTCCAGAAAGCACCTCATAATGGACCATCTCAGAGTTCACTGCTTAATGTAATACTTTTTATTTAATATTGCTGATGGTGAGCAATGTGCTGACATTATTCGATGACATCAACACTTGCCATGTTGCCTTCACCTTGATTTATATTAATCATTTGCATACCATAAAGGTGCATTTTATTTTTTCTATTATTTCTTATATTTGGAGTGAAAGGTATTGTTTTGCAATCCTTGTTTTGATTTTTTTTTTTTTTAGAAACCTAGCCATAACGAGGTTAGGCAATTTCTCAAAAACCATGTAGTCTATGAACTTTGAGCCCACATGTCTCTTCATTCAGTCACATCACATTACATCAGTTTAAAATTTGCTTAAATCAGATTTGAAGGGGGGATAGAAAAAAATGGTTTCCAGAAAGGCAGTGTAGCGTGGTGGTTATGAACACACAACAGTCATTCAATCAACTAATGTTATGGACCACATATTACGTGCCAGGCACACAGTAAACAAGACAGACAAGATCCTTGCTGTCAGGGGGTTCCTACACTGGCATGCAGGTCAGGAATAGGGAGAAACAGCCAGATGGACAGATAATAGAAATACATTTCCAGGAGAGAAAGAGAGAATGTGCAATGAAGGGCACCACAGTTGGCTGATACGATCAAGAATAACCTAGTGGTTGCCCTCTTCAGGGTTTCACCATGAACTGAGCCCGGAAGGAAAGAAGGAACCAGCCAGGCTCAGAATCAGAGGAAAGAACATTCCAGCTTGAGGGAGCAGCAAGTACTTCTGGGTAAACAGACTGGACTTGAATCTCAGCCCCAACTCTAACTGGTTGAATGATCTTAAGCATGCTATACAACCTAGCTAGGGAACCCTTCAAAAGAGGGACAAAATCTAACTCACAGCGACTTACAGGAATTAAAGGAGAATGGCACACAGTGATTACTCAGTAAAAGGCAGTTGACTTTCTATTTTGTCTTGCTATATCCTTTGACATTTGATTTTAAAAACCCTGATTTTAAAATTCGCCTGTGCCTTGCAATTTTTCTGAGCAGAGGGCTGCAAAAAAAACTACAGGGAAAGTGAAATCAGAGAAAAGCCCAATTATAAGTTCCTGGAAAGCTTATGTCAGAGTTAAATTTCTTTATGGCGGAGAGCAAGCAAGGTGCCACTCGTTTTTGGCCAGGGTTGACTTCATCAGGTACCGGAGCTATATGAATAGTTTTAGGGGCCACAAAAATGTTCTAATATCTATTTATATCAGAAGGAAAAAAAAATGAATGTTTAAGTCAAAGAAAGGGTTTTGGTGTATAAAATTTTATATTTGTCTTTATATCAATACGGTTGTAGAATATAATCCTAACATTGTTTTATGGGGGAAGGGACCAAGCAGGCGAAGTGCCAAGAGCCCACAGATGTCGTCAGGCATTCATGTTCTTGGCAGTTCCAGAATGTCAACCTAGGGGGCACTGGAGGGTGGCAATCTGGTTGAAAGGCCATCTGGGACACTAGTCTTGCAGCTGGACTGGCAAGCCCCGTGTGGCTACTTGGGAGTATCTGTTTATTTAAGTAGTTTTGGGGCATGGTGATTGATGTGCTGAGGTAGAGGATCATCTAAAGTGAAGATGACCTGAGGAGGGATTCAGGGAAGCTCCCATCTTCTTTAGGTCAAGGATACGGGGGAGGAGAACATTACTTCTCTTGTCCCTGAACCCTTCTCTCTCCAGATCCTTGGCAGGTGCCAGCACTTCCTTCACCAGCTCTGCTGAGCACTCTTCTTTCATTCCTCTCATCTTACTCTCCAGCCTTATTCCCAGACCCTACTTTCCTTACACCATCCAGCCCAGGTTTTTACACAATTGCCCAGTTCCTTCATTTCCCCAAGCTCAGCGATCTAGTGGAAAGTCCTCTCTAGGCCATGTGAGCAGAGATGCTGTCAACACACATCCCCACACCATGCGGAGTGAGCCCAGCCCTGAAGCCAGCACGCCCTTGAGCCAGCAGCAAGTCAAAGGGGCACATGGGCCCTCTACATTATGGCCATTTCCACAGGAAGTCCCCAAAGGCCTAGCCCCTGTCAGCCTCAGTGCCACAGCAGGTTTTGAAGTACTGGATTGTATTTCAACCAAGATGACTTATGTTCTTGGCCATAAGAATCCACAAATTGTTAAAGTCATTATCAATGAGACGCAATGCCACCAGTGCAACGTTGGCTGTTCCATGGCTTGATGTTTTGCTTTGCTTTGGTTTCCCAGCAGTGTCTCACACTCCAGACTCTCGGAATTTACCAAAGAGGTCAGCTGATGGAACAGGGCTGTAGGTGTAACATCCAGCAAAAAAATAAAAATAAATGAAAATGAAAAGTTTAAAAACAGAAAAATTCTCCCCCAGAAATCGAACTCTCACCGGGGGCACACCGTCCTCCACCCCTGCAAATGAAATTGCAAATCTGGTTAAGAGTTTCACATCCCTAGCACAACTGAGGCTTCCTCAGCTCTGAGCCTACTGCTCTGCCATCTCCCAAACAGAACTTGATCTCAAGAAAATACTCTGCTGGAAGTTGAGCTCTCCTTGTTACCTAGCCCAGGGGAATTTGCATTTTGATTTTAACTCTGATAGTGAATAAAAGGCGGTAAGGGATTATACGCACCAAGAAATAAGTTGAAGTCTCCCATTTGGGGTCTATCATGACCTTCCCTAGAAAAGCTGCTTATTAATTTTACCTTTTATAAATTGATTTTTAATGATATAAGAAATATGATAACATTTTCCTTTTACACAATTAAAACAATATAGATAAGGCTAAAATCCCCTTTAACACCCTCCATTCCTGGTATCCTCTTTTCTCCCCGTCCTGGGGGGATTGGTAGGGTTTGGAAGTCACCTTTCAGTTATTGCTGTATTCATTTGCATCCCCATATATGTACTCACAGGGAAAAGATACAGTGTTGCTTGGAGATTGTTTGTTTATATAAATGAAATGAAAAGTGCTTTTATACATTTTACACTTTATCTTGCTGCTTTACCATGTGAGAACTTACTTTATACCTTAGCATTTTAAAATATACTTTCATATTTATAGTATAAACCTACTAAAGTCTATTTAGTCATTCCCCTATTAAAAAAGCCTAAACTCTGACTGCACAGGTGAGTGTTTTTCTCAGTGTTATTCCCAAATTAGGTCCTCAGCCACGGTTATAGCACAGAAAAAATCTAATCAATATACTAGAAACGTAAGATTTCAGTGTAGGGCTTCCAGGGCCATATTTTGAAAAAGCAACAAAGAAAGTTCCGAGAAGGGATTCTCCTCCCATTTGTTACTAGAAGTCAACATGGGGACAGGACACCAGGTGTGTTTTCAGAGGGGGATTGTAAAAAGAGAATCTTGTGAATGCAAAATGAATTGCCAAGGTTTAGAGCAGGGAGGAAAGTAGGGGTGAGGTTGGGATAACAACCATTCTAAATCAGTGGGAGAACTAATGGAAGAAGTTCGGTTTATGGTTTTTATGGGACCTGAGCTTTGTTTTAGCTCACCCACCTCCCACTGTTTGAGAGAGCAGTGTCCCTACATATATTTCCAATAGTCACATAGATTGATAGAATAGACCCTTCATTAACTTACTCTGAGCTTGTCTTTCATGTTAAACTTAATTCAGATAAATGATGCTGGATTGAAACAAAAATGTGTAGAAGGCACAGCAAGTACAAAGCCAATTCAGTGCTACTGGTATTTTGGATATTCTCACTGTAAACAGGACATGCTCAGGCTCAACTTGTCTTAGTCTCTGAGTTTGCCCAAATAGCGAAACTAAAATTCTGAATAGAATGCATAGAGCCAGGCCCAGAGAAAGGGCCTAGAGTAATAGAAGCACAGTGAGGGGTCCATGTTCCAATCAGAGGCCCTTAGGGTGCTAATGAGGTCCAACATCTCCACCTTTAGCTGACATCCCGGGGTTTGAATCCCAGCTCTGCCTCCACTTGCTGTGTGAGGCCCTGTGGGAGGCTGAATTACGTACCCCAGAAAGAAACATGTTCTCAATCTTAATCCATTCCTGTGGGTGTGAACCCACTGCAAACAGGACTTGCGAAGATGTTGTTTTTAGTTAAGGTTGGACTACTGAATCAGAATGGTTCTTAATCCTATTACTGGAGGTCTTATAAAATGGGAAGCTAGGACAGGAGGAAGAAGCAGGAATCAGTGTAACCAGAAGAGAAATGAGAAGACATTACCATGTGATGGGAAAGTCAAGGAACCCAAGGGTTGCTGGCCAGCCAGAAAGCTACAGAACTCAAGACTTCTAACCTCTGAAATCATGAACAAATAATTTTTTTTGTTAAGCCAACCCATTGTGTGGTATTTGTATAGCAGCCTGGAGACTAAAACAGACATGTTACTTATTCTTTTCACACTTTAGTTTCTTTATCAGCAAAGTAGAGATTATGATAATACTTTCCTCATAGGATTGTAAAGATTAAATGAGGTAATTTCCATAAAGTGTTAACTCAATGCTGTGCATGACATAGTAAGCATTCAATTAGTTGGTATTAACCTAAATAAAGCACTTGTATTAGGAAACAAAAATTCTAATATTTGGATGTCTAAGTGATTTTATGATGAGTAGGTATTATTTCTGAAAAAGAAAAGGGGGGGGGGATTTTTTTTAAATTAAAGAAAGAACTAGATAACATTTACTGGGAGAAGCTGAATACTAACTTTACATGGCAAGACTCAGTCACTCTATCTTGGATATTCAATTCCAAAAATCCAGAACTGTATTTTGTAGAATTTGTTGTTTTCTTAAAAAAGATATTTTTCATTGTAATAATTTCCCCCTAGATGCAGTCCCAAATTCTCCAATATTCTCCACCATTTCTGACCCAGTTAGCTCTAAAAATAAGCTACAAGTTTAGAATTTTTTTTTAACAGGTCTGGACTAAGCAACAGTAGGACACACAGACTCCTCAAATGAGATCTCCAGCCACTATGTGAGCTGTAAACCATGACCAATTTGCTTTTTCAGGATGGGGAATATATTCCCCAGAAGTTGGGTAGGGGTAGAGTTAAAAAAAAAGTGAATAACCTGTTTGTCTGCCTTAGCCATTAACACCCCTTGACTTCTCCCCATTTCATTTGCTGTCCCCTTCCACAAGGCCCGGCATTATTACGGGCATATTTGAGTGCCGATTCTATGTCTTTGAACAAACAAAGTTGCAATTACAGTTTGCCCCTCAAGAGCAAAATCTGAAAATTTTCAAGAAATAGCGAATATTGTTTACCAGTGGATAGAGCTCAAATGTCAGACTCTGCTTTTGTACTCTTGGTCCCTGACCACACCAGACAGCCTGTGTTTACTCAGTGCCTTGGTTTCTCTTCTCTTGCAGCCGGGGAAATAGAATGTGTTCCTCACTGCTGGGTTTATAAAGAGCTATGAAATCCCTGAAATTGAGTTGTTTGAAGTATAGCTCTCGGGGTCACAGAGCGCCAATGTGGAGAGGGAGGGGCTGCTACTGAATCCCAGCTCGATCACTTCACAATAAAGTTGGAGCTGCCACTATACACACTTAGGAGTTACCTTAGAAGTTTCAGCCAACAGAGTCCTCTGAGATGTGAAAATAAGAATCCCCTTTCTCCTTTTCTTTTTTATGAAGAACAGAGTAGGATTATACCACCAGCTGTTACCTTCTTCTTCATTTTTGTTTACGATTTCTTTAACTAAATGACACAGAGCATTGGAAGCATAAGGTTCTGCCACGGCATTTTTGCTGCATCACTTGATTCCATTAATCTTGAAACAGCAGGGCAGGTGGTTTCTAGGGGATCCCCTCCAGCCAGGCTGCTCATTAGGCTTTTGGAGGGAAGCACAATAACTTTAGCCTCACAAAGTGGCTTCCTTTGTGCGAAGAGGAGACTTTGCAGCCCTGCCTCAGTCCCTGGGGGGGATGATAGCTGAGTACTCCTTGGAATGCAGCTCTAGAAGGGGAGGGCTGGCTCCCAGGCACTGGATGCATAGAGGAGAATTTGGTTCTATCCCCCAGACTCCCTCACTAAATACACAGAGTCAATTATTCCCTAAGTACCCGCTTTACTGCCTTAGTTATGAGCTGTTCTTTTACTGCAATGCTGAGCCCTGTAGTACCTCACCTAGGCTGAGATGGCAGAGAATGTTTACTGTAAATTTACAAATGCAGGAAACAGAGCGAGGCAGCACAACGTCTGCTGGCCAAGTTGTTTAAAGTCCTATGGTTCCAGCTTTCCTGATGGGGACATTGACAGAGTATCGGGAGAAGGGGCCAGAGCCTTCCTCGGGTTCAGGGGGTCTGCAGCTGCCTGCAAGGTCAGACCCGCGGCCTGCCCAGGAGCCACCTGGTACCTGAGACTCTACCAGGAAACTTCAACAATAGCCTCCCTGACAGATGTCTCAAACCAGGAATCCAAAAGCTGTTGTTTGGATCTTAAAACGTTTTAATTGGGGGGGCAGGTGGTGGGGGGGAGAGGATGTGCTGTCAACATTAAAAGGGAGATTTTAGAAAATATTCAGGTTTCTGCTGAAAATCATACCTGCCAAGACCCTTTTCCTCTGGGGCAGCACTCATCTAGAGTTGAACAGGGGCTACCCCACTTAGATCTTGCCAGCACTCTCTTGTTCCCACAGAACCCTCCAGCCCCTCACTGCTCCCCCTGGTCTCCACTGCTTGCTATTGTCCTGCTGGGGATGATTTACGATGACCACCCTGTGGTGCTTCCTACATTCTGGTTTTATTGTAATTTGAATATTGTGTTATCTACATCTAATTTTCTCAAGTAGACTTTCCTTTTACAGGGGTGATGGGGTGAAGAATCACTATATTTCTTCTGAAACTTTTACCAAGTTTTCTAAGTGATTGCTTTATTTAAATTCTTGACCATTTCTAAAATAAATGAGCCATGGGCAGTCATTAGCAAACAGCACTTTAGTAAGTGTTTTAGCCTAGGCTGCTATAACAAAATACAACAAATGGGTTGGCTTGAACAACAAGAATTTATTGTCTCATGGTTTGGGGCTGGAAGTGCAAAATCAAGGAGCCTCTGGATCATGCTTTCTCCTGGAGTCTGTGCTCTGGTGCCGACTCTCCAGCAACCCTCGGCCTGCAGATACATCCCTACTTCCATCTCAGGGCGAGCTCTCTCTCCTTCTCTGGCTTCTCCTCTAATTTCTCCTGATGTGTCCCATTTTCCCATGTATAAGGATTTCAGCCATAGTGGATTAAGGCCCACACTGATTCAGTGTGACCTCATCTAAGTAGGATTGGTGAAGCTCCCTTTTACAAATGCATTCACACCTGCAGGACCAGGGTTAAAACGTCAACATTTCTTTGTGGCAGGGTAGGATTCAATCCAGTACAGTGTGAGAAAACAGAAAGAACAGACTGAGATTGAGAGGCCAGGAGCAATAGCACAGATGGTAAAAATGGACTCATAAGAGTGAGGCTGAGAGTTTGGAAAAAATATCTGTGAGGCAGGAGTCACACACAGGCGGTCCACAGCTTTGGCCTGGCCACATTTTTTGTTTGTTCTGCCCATTGTTTCTAAAGGGGGGATGGTTTTAAAATTCAAGATAATACTGGGGCATCTTGTAGAGACAGAGTGTAAGGAAGTACTCACAAACAAACACACACAAAAAAACCCACAATGATAGGGATATGTCAGAAGAACCCAGGAGCTAACTGAAAGAGGGAAAAAGAGTAACAAAGACTACTTCAGGCAGGTGATCAATGTTAACCTCATGAGTGACGAGTCATGTTACTATCACTTGTCTTTGACATGCTGTGATGAGAAGGGCGCTTCATCTCTGTGGTCTTCCTCTGAAAAACCATAAACCCAGTCTCATAATGAGAAAAACATTAGACAAACAAAATTTCCACAAAATACTCAACCAGTCATCCCAAAATTGTCAGAGTCATCAAGAACAAGGAAAGTATGAGAAACCATCACAGTGTAAAGGAGCCTAAGGAGATATGAACACTAAATGTAATGTGGTAAGCTGGCGGTAAGAGAAAAAGGACATAAGATAAAAACTGAAAAAATCCGAATAAAGTATGGTTAATAATGATGCATCAATATTAGTTTATTAATTGTAACAAATGGACCATACTAAACTAAGGAAATCTGAAAAAAGTATGGATTGTGGCTAATAATGATGCATTAATATTTGTTTATCAATCGTAACAAATGGACCATACTAATGTAAGATATTAATAAAAGTGAAACAGGACATGAGGAATACGGGCACTCTCTGTACTATCTTCCCAACTTTCTGTAAATATAAAATTATACTACAATAAAAAAGTTTATTTAAAAAATTTGTAAAAATAAACTGATCCCATGTTAAAATCTTGATTCCTAGCTTCTCTTCAAGAACAAAATGTTGTCTCTCAGCTATCCAGAGATCAGAGGGCAAATACTTCCTGCTACAGCTGCCTCTCTACAACCTGCAACCTTAAATGCCAAGTAAGACAGCAGGTGAAAGATGCTCCCAATCCCACCCTCCAAATCCAAATTAGTGCATCGAATTAGCAGAGCCTAATTCGCATATACGGCCCTAGCTGCGGCACAGAAAGGTGCGTACAAGAAGATGAAAATACATGCCTAGTGCTGAGTGAGAATATTGGACACAGATTCATCACACTGGCCCTCCCCAACCTTGAGAGCCAAATGATGTGAACTGTCATTTATCAATCTGCTTGTATTGTTCTTTTCTTACATATGCCTCTGTCTGATCATATACGTTACCTGCCTAATCCCCATAGACATTAGTGCTTGCCCCTCCTACTATAATTAAAGAGCCATGGCATGATTTAGAAAGTGTTCTATACATGCTGGTAGGAAAGTTTGGGAGCAACTAAAGTTCTGAGAGTAGAACTTTAGTAGTTCTGATAGTAGTCATATACTCAATTCAAAAAAAATTTACCAAGCTTAAAATATCCAGCCAAGGGCTACAGGGGAGAAAAAACAAAGAAGATACATTCTTTTGCACAAAAGAACTTCCATCCTGGTGGGATATGATGTGAACACAAATCATTCTACAACAAAACTAATGCTGTAATGCCACATGTGTTCATTGAGCAACTAGAACACTACTGTTATGCAAATTAAATCTGATGGTGGATTGAGGTTTTGAAAAGTACAAATAAAAATTGCAAAGTATTATTATTTTTATTATAGATACATTGTGTCAGATATGTCTACATATTTAACTATAAATGCAGACAAATTTAAATTTAGTTACATAAATTAAAAGATATTACCACCACATCATATTTATTCATTGATATTTTATAAACAAGAAAATCTATCTATTGAATCTACAATTAATCTTCCTGATTTTTTGAGCTTACCTAATAAGGATTCTCTCTAAACCATTCAAAAATTCCAGTATTAGATCTGTTCCATAAGCCCCCTTTCCCTGGGAATTAAAGCATTATTCATAAATGCCCACACTTAAGAAGCTTGCAATAGCTTACAGGAAAATTAACTGGCAGCAAACAATTTCCAACTACTCAAAGGCAAACAAAATCCTGACAGAGTAAATATCTTAACTACAGTTATCTGCTGTTTCTAGCCTAAACTGTATCATTAAGATAACAATACCTACTTGGTGGGGAACATGCAAACACAGCACCAATTTTCTTTCCCGTTTGATGGGTATTATTTTCCTGGAAGAAAATTGACCTGCAAGAAGATATTCCAGCCGGGACTTTGAAATCTAAGGACGGATAATAGGGATCTATTAAGTGAGAGTCAGAACAATAGGATCTTAGAGGTCACCTACTCCAGTCTCTACCTTACATAGAATCTCTGACTGATTCAAACTCCACTTGATTACTTCTGCAGATGGGAACCTCATTGCCTCATGAGGGTCTTCATTTAAATGCTCAACATTAAACAAGCCCTTCTACATGTTAGAAAGGGCTTCTGCTGAAGGCATTAGCCTCATCCTACTCACTAACTTCTGGAGCTGGAAAGAGCACAATTGTTCTTTCCTTTTCTACTGGGGTCAGGCAGGTAACTTAAAGGAATGAAGTAGGCACTTGTGGGCAATGTAATGACTGGGTGGGCCCAGACCTTTCAAATGGGGGAGATGCTCTGCTGCTCCAGTGACTAAAGATATAAGTCTGATGTTGCCTGAAATTTTCAAGAAAAGTAGGAAATAAGGATTGTTATGGAAAATTCTCTTTAAAAAGTAGTGAAAATTCTGTGACCTGAACAAAGCATATCTTTGTAAGACATTTATCCAGAAACCAGAAGACAATTATCAGGTTTTCCCCAACATCTCATTTCCTTGAACTCATCCTGAAGTTCCTTTGTGAGTTGCAGGCAAGCCACAATCTCCTGGGTCCTGGCTGGAGACAAGGTCCTAGGTATGGAATCCCAACTCTCCATATCTTAGCTGTCTGACCTTGGGCATGTTTCTTGAACATCTCTAGGCTTTCTCTTCTGTGACTGAGTGCACACCTGTTAAAGCCACTGTGAGAATTAAATTATACAATGCATGTGTTCCAGTTTGCTAATGCTGCCAGAATGCAAAATACCAGAAACGGATTGGCTTTTATAAAGGGGGTTTATTTGGTTACAAAGTTACAGTGTGAGGGCCATAAAGTGTCCAGGGTAAGGCATCAACAATCGGGTACCTTCACTGAAGGCTGGCCATTGGCGCCCAGAAAATCGCTGTTAGCTTGGAAGGCACGTGGCTGGTGTCTGCTTGCTCCCAGGTAGCATTTCAAAATGGCATTCTTCAAAATGTTGCTCTTGGGGCGTTTAGTCCTCTCTTAGCTGCAGCTCCTATTCAAAATGTCACTCTCAGTTGCTCTGAAGTCCCTCTCTTTGTAAACTCTTTTTATAGGACTCTGGTGAACTAATCAAGACCCACCCTAAATGGGCGGGGCCACATTTCCATGGAAACATTCAGTCAAGTTGTCACACCCTAATCAGAGGTGTCACTCACAGTTGGGTGGGTCACATCTCCATGGAAACAATCAGAAGGCTCCAACCTAATTCACACTCATATGTCTGCCCCCACAAGATTACATGAAAGAATATGGCTTTTTCTGGGGGACATAATATATACAAACCAGCACAGCATGTAAAGCCCTTAGCTGAGCCCTGACCCAGAGTAAGTACTCAATAAAGAGTGCTTCTCTTGACACACTCTCATTTGTACATGTTTATTTTAAAAATATATTGTCCCCCCAGTGGGGGGGGGGTGATATATATATTCCTGATAGGTTTTGAATAGCAGAAAATGGCAGACCTATTACTTAATAACATTACAATTCTGGACTTCTTTTAAAGCAGTGTGAGACTGTTGTTTTAATAGCTACATCACATGGTTGACTCAGGTAAAGCTCATGGTCATCTAAACCCTCAGCAGGTTTTCATATGGCTGTGGTCCAATCTGGGCGTGCCTCATCATATACTAATGAGATTGATTTGGGGGAACCCAAATATGCTACTTTACGTTTATCACTGTTTGATTTCATATGGTTGGTTTGAGCCCTACCAAACCTGTGGTAACAACTAGCCTTCCAAGTTTATTAAGAATGTGGGTTCTGGAGTGAGAAAATGTGTACTTGAATCCTGGCTCAGTTTCCTTGTCTGTAAAATAAGGATAATAATAAAACCTACCTCATAGGGTTTTATGCAGATATAATGAGATAATGGGTATAAAGCTTTTAGCAGAGTGCCTGGAATGAAACATAATCACTCAATGCAAGTTAGCAATGATGAAGATGATGATGGCGACTCGGATGTTATCAAAATACTGACTCTTTGAAACTCTAACAGATCTGGGAGATGTTTGTTCAAAAAAGTATAAGCCGTCTCACAGAACTTGCCTATCTGTCATGTTTCTTGAGTCACTCCACCTAATCATGGCTTAGCAATATTAGAGAATGTCCTGATGAGACAGTTTCCACTTAAGGTGTAAATGGCTTAATAGAATCCCTCTTCTAAGAAGTCATTCCTTGACTTAAGATCCCATGCCCATCATATCACTGCTTCATATATTGGAATAAAATCCTCTAGAATTCTCAGAGTCCTGCCTGTCGTCCCACATCCAGGTTGCACACATGCATGCATGTGTGTGGTGTGTGTAAGTGGATGTTTGGCAGAGGGAGAGAGGAGGGTTGCACCTGGCCTTTGTCCTCCAGATCAGAATATCCTGGAAATATCTGATCCAGGTATGTTCCTGGGAACTACGGCCACAAAGTAAGACTTTTTTGGTTGTTAGGAACATAAACTAAACGGTTGTTGAGTGGAAATGTTATTGTTCCTCAGGAATGTCTTACCTTCCTCCATTTATTCCTGCTTCCTCTGCTTTTACAGCAATGTTTGGAGCCCCAGAGCTTGTGAAAGTAACTATCATCTCCATCACAACTGTCCCAGGAACCCCCACTGTTTCTACCCATGTCAGGTGTGGCACTCCAAAGGCTTCCTCCCAACCATGCCCCAGGCACAGAGTCCCCATAAAATGTTGAAACCCCCACTCTTGGAATGTTTACAGCATTTCCTTCCACTCTTCACTTTGTGCTTTTAGATTTTGTTTATATTTTTTAATTTTAAGACTTACCAAAGCAATGTGTGCTTTCAAAACAAGTGAAACAAGCCAAAGAAACAAAAAGAAAAGAAAATCCATAATCCCTTTGCCCCTACATTCTTGAGGCCACCACTGTGAAGCCCTGGGTATGATCATCCCTGGTTCTCCACTCTCACTCCAATTCCATATCACACATACCTAGAGAAGGGGAGGCAGGGGATTCTTTTTGGTGGTGGTTAATGATGTTTTATAAAACCTGGTTTGAGACATATAAATATTCCTATAGAATTATTTTCCCTTTTAACAACATCTCACAAACACTCCCTGAAGCCAAGAGATAAAATTTGAACTAGAATTTTAAATAACTACATACTATCCATATTAAACATGTACCATAATTTATTTGCCTATTGATGTTTACTTATGCTGTTTTCTAGATTTTGGTACTAGAAAACAGTGTGTGTGTTTTAAAAGAAGTGCTTGTGATTGTGTGTTTGTGTCTCCTTATATATAGTCTGTTTTATTTTTAAGGTTAGATTCCTACATGTGGAACTACTGAGTCAAAATGCAGATGTATTTGTTATTTAATTTTCCTACAAGTGGAACTGGTGAGTCAAAGGCAGATGTATTTTTTACTTAGTTTTATTATGTTTTACTGGATTCTATAGTCAGACTGCGTGTATGGCTCCAGGTTCTGTGTTTCCCATGACACTGCCTTTCTGAATATTCCCACAGCTCTATGTACAGCAGCCAGCAGCAGGTTCAGCCTGTACTTGGCACAGGTCAAGGCTGGAAACTACACTGTAGTCAGGACCCTGAGCCATGGGCCCTTAAAATCTGGACTGAGCAAGAGATGGTTATTGTCACTGTGATGGTTTGAAGATGTATGCACCCTGTTAAAAGGCCTGGGATGTAAGTCTTGTATCTTGAGTTGAAACACACAGCATTTTCCCACTGAAACAACTTTAACACAGTGGTTAGGTTTTGCCAAAACAACACCACAATAGTAGCAGCACCAAACGGCAAACACATTAGGGCTAAAAAGTGAAGGCTATTGTGGGCAAGTGTAGAAATCTAACCAATATTTATAACATGGCTTGGTGGGAAAGTGTACTTCAAGTGCCAAACAATAAATGAACTTTCAAGACCCTGCTGGTTTCTGAGTTGGGAACTTATTCTGTTATTTTTAAAAGGGGTTTTTTGGAAATAACAGAGCTTAACTTGTGACATGAAGCTAATGGTAAGCTTTTAGGCACAGTTGCTGACATGGTGAGCTGACAATTTTGACAACTATTCTACCTACATGCCAGTCTGGGCTCATAGTCCTACCTTCACATGCTCCCTTGGGATCAGTGGGACAATGAGTCAGAAGGGTCCCTGGGAGGGAGGGGAGGCCCACAGTGTGGCTCCCACAGGCCCAGGAAGGAACAGGGAATTGGGACATCTCACTTTGGCATCAGGTTCCAGCAGACCCTAGAGAGATCTGGGGGGAAGTTCAGGGTGGGGAGTCTCACACTGCAGAGGAGTTTCAAGCGCAAAGGAATTTCTGTACTTGGCACACAACTCCCTGAACACTATCATAGAATGACCTAAGCTTTGAGTAAGACCCAGCAGAGCATAGCTTTTGACAAATTATTAAGCTCTCTCGCTCTTTCATTTTCCTTCGTCAGAAAAGGCAGAAAATATTGATAGCCACCTCATAATTATAATTTGGGAACTAAGGGAGGCAATGCATGTAAAATGCTTAACATTAGATCTGGTACCTGGTAAGTGCTCAATAAGTGTTGTATATGACAATGCCTATGACTACCATTCCTCCACCTATTAGTTCCTGCCACTCCTGCTCGTCCTCCTCCCCACCAGAGGCCTCCCAGAGTACTATGGTTCAAGCTGACTCCAAAAGAAGGTGTCAATGTATCTCAGCAACCTTGTCACACAACTGGGCCTCTAAATGACCAGGATCTGCTAGGTGTAGGGGTTGGCAGTGACGAGGATGACAGTAATGATGACAAGTAGCAGGTGAAAAAGTTTTCAGGACTTCAATCCATGGATAAGTATGCCTCCAGAAAAATACTGAGAAAAGTAAAGAGCATTACAAAAATAATTATGGCCAGGATAAGGGGAAAGAAGCAATGGGGAAAGATGAGTCATGGTCAGAGTGGTTCTTGAAGGAGGTGGTGTTCCATGATGACTGGATTTGGATTCTGAAGACTGGCTTTGGGTCCCTGGACAAATCAGTCCACCTTTCTGGACTTGCTTTCTAATTCACACAAAAGGAAAACTTGGACCTGTGTTCTTAAGAATCTCCTCTTTCCTAACCACCTTTAATTCTGTTTCTCACACAGGTCCATCAGGAGGCTGGCTTTGCATAGGTTGTTATCTTTGTTGGCTAAGTCCTAGCAAAAATAAAGCAAAGCATTGCCCTGCTCTTCTCAACCAAACTCACTACCATTTCCCAGAAGGTGCTGCAAGCTGGCAGAAAGTGAGGGAGAAGAGAATCATTTTGACTTGATTCTAGGCTCATTTCCCCTGTTCTGATTGCAGTCCATGAGGGTCAATTATTTCTGGAAAGAGAATGACTCCTGTGACCATCTTGTTTGTAACCACTTGGATGGAAAGGGGACAATGTTTTCTCTAGTCTTCCTGCCAAGTTTCCAGCTCCAGAGATTGTGGCTTTTAGGATTTCCCACAAAAGCCCAAACTGGCAACAGAGATAAACTTACCACTACAATTATCCACCTCCCTTCCCCAGCTTCCCAATGGAAAATCTTATCTTTCTTCTCAGTAATCATCCTTCACGGAGCTCTCTCAGATTTATTACCTGTGTGGGGCAATCCAACATCTAGGATAAATAACACCTTCTTCCACTGGGCAAATCTGGGCTTAAAGTGGCTGTCATTTCTTAATGATATGCATAATTAAACTTGGGGCTTGGAAGAAGGTGCCTGTTAAGATAATAGGCTGTTTCTTTAGAGTTATGTCCTCATGAAAGAAGCAATTCATGGTGTATTAGTTAGGGTTCTCTAGGGAAACAGAATCAATGAGAGGTGTCTCTGATTATCAAATTGTAAAAGTGACTCACGCAACTGTGGGTTTGCACGAGTCCAAATTCTGTAGAGCTGTCAACAAACTGTCAACTCCAAGGAAGATGTCCGATGAACTCCTCAGGAAACCAACCAGCAACTTCGACGAACTCCTCAGGAAATGCTTCACTGGGTAGCCGAAGAAGAAGTGAAGGTCCTCTATCTGTCTTGCTTATAAGTCTTCAACTGATTACTTGGATCAAATCCAGCCAATTGCATTCTCTCATTGTGGAAGGCATGCCCTTTGATGAGTCATCAGTCACAGCTGCAGTCAATTGACTGATGATCCAATAAACCAGCCTGTTGGTTTATCAACCAGCCTCAAACGTCCTCACAGCAATTGTTAGGCCAGTGTTTGCTTGACCAGACAGCTGGGTCACCTGGCCAAGTTGACACATGAACCTAACCATCACACATGGTAAGCTTTATTTTTTTCCTACTTACCTATGCTCCTGGGTCCCTGGCAGAATGCAACTACA
The DNA here is from genome assembly GCF_015220235.1 of Choloepus didactylus. Classification (NCBI taxonomy): domain Eukaryota; kingdom Metazoa; phylum Chordata; class Mammalia; order Pilosa; family Megalonychidae; genus Choloepus; species Choloepus didactylus. The sequence goes on along the minus strand of NC_051319.1, from coordinate 57,181,791 downwards.
ATATTTTGAGACAGTGTGGTATGGTGAAAAGTACTTGGGTTTTAGGGTCATGTGGCTCAAATACTTGGAAATTGTGTGGCCTTGGGCAAGTAAATTAAGTATCGCTGCACCTCGGTTTCCTCATCTATAATGCAGAGACAGAAATTCTTACTTGCAGGAATGCTGAAGGACTAGAAATAATGTTTACAAAGCATCTAGTATTGTACATAGTAAGTACTCAGTCAATAGTAGGTACATTGTAGGTACTTAAGAGGAGTTATTGTGACTATTTTCATATGATAAAAAACTAGATCATGGTACCGTGAAATATGAGAGAATTTACAGAGCATTTGTTTGATTTTTAAATATTATTTTCTACAAACATTGCAAAGACTAACACAAATTTTAAAATACGCAACAACTAAGCCAGAGGTGGGAGACTCATTAGAAGACAGTCAGGATGGAGACTCAGGTCTTGGTCTTGTCCTTAGCAAGGGGCTTCCGAAGAGGAGCTTTGACGTAGGTCATCCCAGATGGGAGAGCCATGCCCAGAAGAGGAACCAAGATGCTGGCAATTTGGCCAAGTTCTGGAAATGAGTTTTGATCTAAGACTGGTAAGTGTGATTGGTTGTCTTTCTCCCTCATTAATCAAGTAATTTAGTCAGCAAATATGTATTGAACACCTACCCTATGCCAGGCTTTGTTCCAGGTCTCAGAGAGAATAAAACAGATGAAGTCTCTGCTCTCAGGGGGCGTCTGACTTCCATAGCACCCCACACACACACCAGGTCAGAGTCAGAATTCCTAAGACCAGATGTTCAATTTAAAATTCAATTCCTCAGTCACATTAGCCACATTTCAAGTGCTCAGTAGCCATGTGTAGCCGCAGATACAGAACATTCCCATCATCACAGAAAGCACCATTGGACATCATGGTCTCTAGAGCCTTTGGAAGCTGAAATCATGTACATGGTCACAGACCTACAGGATCTGGGGCATAATCACAATGCGTCCACAGTCATCCAGTCTGCCAGAAACTGTCCCAACCCTGCTCTCCATTGAGGACTATGGGATGGATGTCTCTGCCAACTCCCACACTAGCTCTTCCCATCGAAGGATCCTCAGGCTATAGGAGATGTCCTGGCCCATCCATACTTGCCTTCACATTTTCTTCCCTGGCAAAGCATCCCTGATCCTCTCTAGCCCTTCCAGCTTCCCCTTCAGATCTTATCTGCATAGGCACCAAACAAACTAAAAAGAGGGTTTATTACTGACCTTCACTCTCCTCAGACTACTCTTTGACCCACTGTTTGGTCCCCCAATTTCATTTTTTCATGCATCCCAATCATAAGGCTCTCACACTTAATTTCCGATACTCATCCCAGGTCTTTTCTGCCTTGCTGCTGTGCTAGGACACACATCACCAGCTCTGACCCTTGGCACGTTCTCTCAGAACCACATTGTACATGCTCTCTGGCCCTCACTTCTCACTTGGTATGGAATGTCTCATATCACCAGGGAATGTTCAAGGTGGATCAGTACTTTCAGAATACCAGGGTATCACAAAAGTGCTTGGCAATTGGAGACACATGCTTGAAGTGCTCTTGAAAAAATAAGGCTAACCAGGTAAAACTGTACTTCTGTCTCATGTGAACTCACTGTTTATACTGTACTAACTTACCTGTTTATAATTAGTAACTTTAAAACAATGCAAAAAAAAAAAAAAAAAAACAACTCATAATCTCTTCTAGGGGAAGAGTGCAAAGACTTAGATAAAAAGAAAAAAAAACCTTTGGTTTGACTTTGGAATGAATACAAGGATTCATTCTTCCATTCAGAGTTATCTTCTGAATTATTTTATGCTTGGGCTAAAATGAAAAATAGTGCCCCTTGTCATTCATGAATCACTGCATACGCGGTGATAGGGGAAGAACGTAAAAGCCTATCAGCAAGAGACAACTAGCACACAATTTTAAAGTTCCCTGGGGAAAACACGCAAAAAGTTGATTTGTACAAGGAAGCAAAGAGCAAATAGTATGGAAATAACCTTATTTGTCCATTATCCTTTTTCTGTTGTTCTTTTGTCAACTGTTTCATCACCTCCTCCTCTAAATACCACTTTCACACTCTCGCAGATGGCTTTACCTGTTCATCTTGCTTTCTCGGTTCCTTTCTTCCCTATGGATCCTTGGGCCCCAGTGTACCTCAGCATATCCTTTCACCCTGAAAACAAGATTCACTGTTTCATCTTCTGCAGTGAGTACTGGCCCCTGGCTGCTTCACAACTTCATTCCCTACCTTCTTCTCTATCCCAGCATCTAAAACACTAGATGGCTCAGAGCAGGCATTCAATAAATATTTGTTTAATGAATTAATAGATGCAACTCCAAAGAGTTAAAAATCAGAAAACACAAAATCTGCCAGGACACCATTGCTACTGAACGCCACTGTATGCCCACTGTATACCAACTGTCACCACTGTGTACCTATCATCACCCCCACCCCTGCTGCTCCCAGGAATGGTACACACTGAAGCTTTCTCTTTGCATTCCTGGCTCCAGGAGTTTTCACAGATCGCCCCAACCCAGGTCACATGACTTTCCTGACACTTGGGAGATTGGGAAGGGAGGATCGGGTTCCAACTACCCATACACATTGTGAAACTTCCCACAAAATAAGAAGGCAATGGATGCTGTAGAACCCAACCCCACCTCCCAAACTCCCAAGGATTTCCAGTACAGATAAGCTATTTAGAAATATCCTAATGGCCTATTTTTGTTAACTGATACCAATGGCTAATATGTATCTGGACCGTACACATATTGAAAATCAATTTGCAGAGGAAAGTAACATTTAATTCAACCAAATAACAGCTCTTTCTAAAAACAGCTGTTTAGTGAGTGAATTGGTTATTTTGTTCTTTTAGATTGCATACAGAGGCTGCAAACTTTTCCAGAATGTTTTCCAGAATGTACAGAATGCTTGCTAACCATTTGTCTTAGAAAGGGATCATCAGGATGAGTAGATAAAAAAAGTTCTCTGCCATTTAAATTAGTCATATAGAATAAAACACAAAGACCCTGTTCCACCGTCACTTGAATAAATATGTGCATTAACAAGTAGAGTACCTAAAATTGGTTACTGTCATGCAGAGCAGTAGACATTACAATTGTGTTATATAAAGACTTAGAGGCAATAATAGGATCTCCCAGCCTTTAAATCAAAACTACTTAAGAAAAGGGAAACTATAGAAAATATCTAAACCATATAAAGCTGATACAATTTTTTCATTATTTTCTTCAATGTTCAGAAGACAGTTATATAAATCCCACCACCCACACCCACACCCACACCCACACACACACACACACACACACACACACACACCTGTACCCGCACTGAACACTGAAAACAGTACGACAGTTTGGATCCAGTAGCACTCTTTACTCTTTTAACTATCTACCTTGAAGGGGCAAAGAAAGATGGTGTTCCTGGAAGCCAAGTCGGAAGCCCCATCCAGGATGAAACTCCTAGCTTCAGGGTGTCCGGCTTCAAGGACTCCAAGGAAACTTTAAAGCTGATTGGGTCATATCCCAGTCCCCTCTGCATATCCTCTTGCCCTTTCTACTCCCATGGGTTCTGGCCTGATTTCCAAGTGTCAGCATCTGCATTTCTTTACCTGAGGGCTTTCTCTAGCCACGGAAGCCCGCTCTACTGCCCAGGTGGCAAGACAAAACCAGCAAGGAATTAGCACTCCCCACCCCAGTAGCCCTCAACCAATGACAAGGAGTAGTGAATAAATACATGTTTCTTTGCCCCTTCAAGAGGATAATTCGGAGGTGTAGGTTCTCCCAGAGGAACAAATGGTTACCAGGTCTCCCCTTTGGGGACTTATCTCTGGTAGGCTATAGAGGTAAGTGCTTGATAAAGTAAGATTTAGAGGCTGCCATCCTTTTCATCTTTTTATTCCTCCAATCACTCATCAGTAGTTCCTTCATCTCCCAAATACACTACTTGCACTTGAATTCTTGACTTAGCTTCCAATGCTCTCCACTCCACCCACCCACCCCCAATCCTCCCCTAATGTCATGGGTTGATCCTTGGAGCTCAATGGTTTAAGTCCGTGGTCCAAGTGAAAATGCAAAACTCCTGATAGAAGCTCTTGTCAAGCTCTGTATGCTTTTTATAGTTTAATGGGCATAAAGGACTTGACAACACGCTTGGTTGATGAGTGTGAAGAGGGAGCAAGAGCATGGGATGCCAAGAGTCTAGGCTATGGAGGAGGGCACACCCAGGAAGGAGGAAGGAAGAGGCTCATCCATCCTTCTTTCCCTTGGTTGGGAAAAAGGTATGATAGAGGAGACACATCTCTATCTCAGATCAGAACACTTGCAGATGAAAGCCAGATCACCTCAATTTCACTTGAGCAAGTCCTTTGCTTTCTAAAGCTTGATTTCCTTATCTCTAAAGTGAGATGAAGAATATCTACATCGTGGGATTGTTAGTGTTCAGTGAAATAGTCTCTAAAACATTTAGCATAGTGCCTGGCACATAATAAAGTTTGGCTATTATTTTATTATGAATTAATATCTTCTCATTTTTGTCTTTAAAATTTTAAGTAATATAATTAAATCTTGACATTTTGATTGGTCCTCCTGACCTGCCAAGATCACAAAATTGCCATGAGGATCATATTTGATGGCCTAAAATTCCAGAGCTGGTGCTAACATTTCTACCTCCTGGCCCCACCTCTAGCTCTCTCACAGGCACATACACCAGCCCAGCTGACTGTTTTCCCTGTCCATTTCCTTCCTGAGCTATGACATGCAACCCAAGAGTGAGTTCGTGGCTAACTGGAATCACACATGCTTCCAAAGACGCAGAGCAGCTGCAAGAAAAAACAAGAGAGAGAGAGGGCCAGCCATACTCATCAATGCCAGGTTCAACTCTTCTCTACAAAGCTCATTATCCTGTGTCCTCTCCTGTCCAGCTCCTCTTCACCATGTGAGTGTTTCTGCGGCACCGGCAGCCTTCCAGAGCCATTTTTCAGGCACTTTGCAGCAGATGTGATAATCATAAAATGCACCATCAGAGGACTTTGGCATTTATCTGCTTTCCTTAATTTCAATTTTTACTACCTTTCCTTTAAAGACAGCAAGACACAGATTGAGCCATAAACCGTCAGATTCCATGTCTTATGAGGCTACCAATTTTCTGAAATGTGAGATGATTTGAATTTCCAATCAAATGGACAGACAGGAAAATGCATCACAACTCCAGCAGGAGTTGTAAAGCTCTCAAGTCCAGTTTTCCCCTTTTAATCTTTATCAGCTCAGTGTATTCATATGGCCATAGAGAAAATAATTGTGCATTCAAAACTGGATGCAGTTCATCAGAACTAGGCAATGGGTGGCTGGAAGTAATTCTGGACTTCTCACCAAAGATCCCCTCTCCCTACAATCCCAGTGGGTTTAGACGGATCATACGCTGGGTGTGATGCCAAGAAAACAAAGAAGATTGTGCAAACTGCAAGTTAAGAATCAGTAGGAAGGATGGCTGGAATCCTGTCTGGAAAGTAGTTTTTGGAAGCCAGCGATGCAAAAACTAATACATTTGCAAAGACCGAATCAGGCGATTAGGACAAGTCCTCTGTGGACAACATAACAAATGTTGCTAGTTTTTTATATTGGTGGTGTTCTCGTTTGCATGTTTTTACTCCAGATGAACAAGATGGGTGAGAGGCAGGACAAACACTTTGACCATGATTTCCCAGATGAGACCCTTTGCCTGGCAACTTTAACACTCTGAATCTTGTCTGGGTCTCCCAGAAACAGAGTCTGAGATAAGGATTTGAGTGCTGATAGTTAAGTTGGGAAGTGATGCCAGGAAAGAGCAGTAGGAGCGTGTGATGGGGAAGGGAAGAAAGCCAGAACATAGTGTGTTAATAAGCACATTTTCACTGTGAGCAGCTGTGGCTCAATCCTGCTGGGGCCCCTGAGTGCATACAGCAGGCCTCAGAGTTGCCCCACGCCTGGGAACAGGAAGCTGGGGTGTTTACCCAGTTACTGACTGAGGGCTGCACTCTGTAGGGAACCAAGGCGTGGGAGTGTGCAGGACTGTGACCGCCGAGGGGATATGGCAGGGCCGCAGCAGCATCTGCTGCAAAGCTCCACTCTTCCATGTGCGCCCTGTTCCAGGTACAGGAGCAACTGGTGGCCAGGAGCCAAAGCTAGCAACAGGAAAACCCAATTCCAGTAAGAGCCGGCAGCTCTTAAAAGGAAGTGGCACGCCAGACATGAGGTGATGTTTTGCTAGGCGTGATTTTGTGGGCTCTGAAAAGGGTCCTCTGAGAGGATCTGCAATGCCTAGCAAACCGTCCAGAAAGAAGCTTCCAGCTCAACAGCGTGATGGAGTTTGGTGGGTAACAGGCATGGAAAAGTGAAGCTGCCTGGGACCTTGGGCTAATTAAATGTAACCCCGTTTCTCCCTCCTATGCTGCTGAAACACATAAGCCCAAATCTCCCAAAAGCCTTAAATTTGCAGCCATATTCATCTCTTTAATTACTATGTCTGGTTCACTTTATTTGCAAGCAGGGGAGCTTTTTACAGCACTTTCACATCTCTGTGCAAGGTGTCAAAGAATCATAAAGACCCAATGGGGGAGAAAGGAGGAAGAAAAAAGTCTCATTTAGACCAACGGCTGTGCTACTGGTCCTTTCTCTATGTTACTAAAAAGTTATTTAAACAGCTCAAAACTGAAGGGAGCATAAATTGGCAAAGCACTAAGAAAGAACTGAGGTATCCTGGGACTAGGTTTAACTTGAGAGGAGGGCAGTCAAAGTAGTTGGTGGGGTGGGTGCTGGGGTGTACGACTTATGTCCTTCCTCTCAGAACCAAGGTCCCGAGTTGCTGACGGCTCACAGCTTTGTTCTCCCCAAGGAATCATCTTCAGCTAAAGGGAGCTGCCAAGCCCAAGGGTAAATCCCTGCATTGCAAAGTAAAGAACTAATACCATTTAAAAGGTAACAACATAAGCAAAAAATTGGAGAAAGCATTTGCAATTTATATGGTAGACAAGGGGAGAATTTCCTTAATACATAAAGAACTCTTAAAAATCAATAAGTAAAGTACCAGCAACCCAAACATAAAAAGAACAAAGAACAGGAACTGAGCTTGCAGAGAAACAAATTACAAAATGAACTTTTCATCTCTGAAAAGATATTCAACCTTACTCAGAAAAAAATAAATGGAAATTCATAGCAACCTAAGATGTCATGTTTTACCTAATGCTGGAAGATCAAAGCATGAATAACATGCTATGTTGGAGTGCATGTGAAGTAATAGTTACTCTCATAAAATTCTGGCAGGTGTATAAATTGATATAACTTCTTTGGAAGGCAAATTGGCAGTTTTGAACACTCATGCTCATTGACTCAACAGGTATTTGACTCTTCTAAGAATTTATGAACTCAAAAAGGGTGCAAAGATGTTACTGCATTTTGACATTGCTTGTTGTAACCAAAGACCAGAAACCATCAAATGTTCATCCTTATGTGACTGATTAGATAAATTTATGGTAAAACCATCAATGAAAGATTCTTCAGCCTGGCTCTGTCCTGCTCACCCTGTGAAGCATCAGTTCCAGGGCTGGCCCTGAGGTTGGGAGAGCTGGCTATAAAGCAGCCAAAGCCTGGTCCAGCGTTTCCACCATGTCCCAACTTCTTGCCTTGGTTTGGTCAAATTTACCATCACTTCTGGGAAGCTAGACCAGATTCAACAACCTTTGTAATCAGTTTGATCAATAGTTGATGTAAAAACACTTTATCACCATTTATATTTTAGTAGATTATTCAGTTTGTGTTCTGACATATTAGTCTCTCACACTGAGAAAAAAATGGATTATAATGTAAACATAAATTATGGGCGGGGCAAGATGGCAGACTGGTGAGCTGTAAGTTTTAGTTACTCCTCCAGGAAAGTAGGTAAAAAGCCAGGAACTGCATGGACTGGACACCACAGAGCACTCTGTCTTTGGGCATACTTCATACAACACTCATGAAAACGTGGAACTGCTGAGATCAGTGAAATCTGTAAGTTTTTGCGGCCAGGGGACCCGCGCCCCTCCCTGCCAGGCTCAGTCCCGGGGGAGGAGGGGCTGTCAGCTCCGGGAAGGAGAAGGGAGAACTGCAGTGGCTGCTCTTATCGGAAACTCATTCTACTGATTCAAACTCCAACCATAGATAGACTGAGACCAGACACCAGAGACTCTGAGAGCAGCCAGCCCAGCAGAGAGGAGACAGGCATAGAAAAAAAACAACACGAAAAACTCCAAAATAAAAGCAGAGGATTTTTGGAGTTCTGGTGAACACAGAAAGGGGAAGGGCGGAGCTCAGGCCTTGAGGTGCATATGCAAATCCCGAAGCAAAGCTGATCTCTCTGCCCTGTGGACCTTTCCTTAATGGCCCTGGTTGCTTTGTCTATTAGCATTTCAATAACCCATTAGATCTCTGAGGAGGGCTGTTTTTTTTTTTTTTTTTTTAATCCTTTTTTCTTTTTCTAAAACAATTACTCTAAGAAGCCCAATACAGAAAGCTTCAAAGAATTGCAATTTGGGCACGTCAAGTCAAGAGCAGAACTAAGAGAGCTCTGAGACAAAAGGAAATAATCCAGTGGCTGAGAAAATTCAATAAACAACACAACTTCCCAAGAAAAGGGGGGTGTCCGCTCACAGCCACCATCCTGGTGGACAGCAAACACTCCTGCCCATCGCCAGCCCCATAGCCCAGAGCTGCCCCAGACAACCCAGTGTGACGGAAGTGCTTCAAATAACAGGCACACACCACAAAACTGGGCGTGGACATTAGCCTTCCCTGCAACCTCAGCTGAATGTCCCAGAGCTGGGAAGGTGGAGCAGTGTGAATTAACAAAGCCCCATTCAGCCATCATTTCAGCAGACTGGGAGCCTCCCTACACAGCCCAGCAGCCCAGAACTGCCCTGGGGGGACGGCACTCACCTGTGACATAGCACAGTCATCCCTCAACAGAGGACCCGGGGTGCACAGCCTGGAAGAGGGGCCCACTTGCAAGTCTCAGGAGCCATACGCCAATACCAAAGACTTGTGGGTCAGTGGCAGAGACAAACTGTGGCAGGACTGAACTGAAGGATTAGACTATTGCAGCAGCTTTAAAACTCTAGGATCATCAGGGAGATTTGATTGTTAGGGCCACCCCCCCTCCCCGACTGCCCAGAAACACGCCCCACATACAGGGCAGGCAACACCAACTACACACGCAAGCTTGGTACACCAATTGGGCCCCACAAGACTCACTCCCCCACTCACCAAAAAGGCTAAGCTGGGGAGAACTGGCTTGTGGAGAACAGGTGGCTCGTGGACGCCACCTGCTGGTTAGTTAGAGAAAGTGTACTCCACGAAGCTGTAGATCTGATAAATTAGAGATAAGGACTTCAATAGGTCTACAAACCCTAAAAGAACCCTATCAAGTTCAGCAAATGCCAAGAGGCCAAAAACAACAGAAAATTATAAAGCATATGAAAAAACCAGACGATATGGATAACCCAAGCCCAAGCACCCAAATCAAAATACCAGAAGAGACACAGCACCTAGAGCAGCTACTCAAAGAACTAAAGATGAACAATGAGACCATAGTACGGGATATGAAGGAAATCAAGAAGACCCTAGAAGAGCATAAAGAAGACATTGCAAGACTAAATAAAAAAATGGATGATCTTATGGAAATTAAAGAAACTGTTGACCAAATTAAAAAGATTCTGGACACTCATAGTACAAGACTAGAGGAAGTTGAACAACGAATCAGTGACCTGGAAGATGACAGAATGGAAAATGAAAGCATAAAAGAAAGAATGGGGAAAAAAATTGAAAAACTCGAAATGGACCTCAGGGATATGATAGATAATATGAAACGTCCGAATATAAGACTCATTGGTGTCCCAGAAGGGGAAGAAAAGGGTAAAGGTCTAGGAAGAGTATTCAAAGAAATTGTTGGGGAAAACTTCCCAAATCTTCTAAACAACATAAATACACAAATCATAAATGCTCAGCGAACTCCAAATAGAATAAATCCAAAAAAACCCACTCCGAGACATATACTGATCACACTGTCAAACATAGAAGAGAAGGAGCAAGTTCTGAAAGCAGCAAGAGAAAAGCAATTGACCACATACAAAGGAAACAGCATAAGACTAAGTAGTGACTACTCAGCAGCCACCATGGAGGCAAGAAGGCAGTGGCACGATATATTTAAAATTCTGAGTGAGAGGAATTTCCAGCCAAGAATACTTTATCCAGCAAAGCTCTCCTTCAAATTTGAGGGAGAGCTTAAATTTTTCACAGACAAAGAAATGCTGAGAGAATTTGCTAACAAGAGACCTGCCCTACTGGAGATACTAAAGGGAGCCCTACAGACAGAGAAACAAAGACAAGACAGAGAGACTTGGAGAAAGGTTCAGTACTAAAGAGATTCGGTATGGGTACAATAAAGGATATTAATAGAGAGAGGGAAAAATATGGCAAACATAAACCAAAGGATAAGATGGCCGATTCAAGAAATGCCTTCACGGTTTTAACGTTGAATGTAAATGGATTAAACTCCCCAATTAAAAGATATAGATTCGCAGAATGGATCAAAAAAAATGAACCATCAATATGTTGCATACAAGAGACTCATCTTAGACACAGGGACACAAAGAAACTGAAAGTGAAAGGATGGAAAAAAATATTTCATGCAAGCTACAGCCAAAAGAAAGCAGGTGTAGCAATATTAATCTCAGATAAAATAGACTTCAAATGCAGGGATGTTTTGAGAGACAAAGAAGGCCACTACATACTAATAAAAGGGGCAATTCAGCAAGAAGAAATAACAATCGTAAATGTCTATGCACCCAATCAAGGTGCCAAAAAATACATGAGAGAAACACTGGCAAAACTAAAGGAAGCAATTGATGTTTCCACAATAATTGTGGGAGACTTCAACACATCACTCTCTCCTATAGATAGATCAACCAGACAGAAGACCAATAAGGAAATTGAAAACCTAAACAATCTGATAAATGAATTAGATTTAACAGACATCTACAAGACATTACATCCCAAATCACCAGGATACACATACTTTTCTAGTGCTCACGGAACTTTCTCCAGAATAGATCATATGCTGGGACATAAAACAAGCCTCAATAAATTTAAAAAGATTGAAATTATTCAAAGCACATTCTCTGAACACAATGGAATACAATTAGAAGTCAATAACCATCAGAGACTTAGAAAATTCACAAATACCTGGAGGTTAAACAACACACTCCTAAACAATCAGTGGGTTAAAGAAGAAATAGCAAGAGAAATTGCTAAATATATAGAGACGAATGAAAATGAGAACACAACATACCAAAACCTATGGGATGCAGCAAAAGCAGTGCTAAGGGGGAAATTTATAGCACTAAACGCATATATTAAAAAGGAAGAAAGAGCCAAAATCAAAGAACTAATGGATCAACTGAAGAAGCTAGAAAATGAACAGCAAACCAATCCTAAACCAAGTAGAAGAAAAGAAATAACAAGGATTAAAGCTGAAATAAATGACATAGAGAACAAAAAAACAATAGAGAGGATAAATATCACCAAAAGTTGGTTCTTTGAGAAGATCAACAAGATTGACAAGCCCCTAGCTAGACTGACAAAATCAAAAGAGAGAAGACCCATATAAACAAAATAATGAATGAAAAAGGTGACATAACTGCAGATCCTGAAGAAATTAAAAAAATTATAAGAGGATATTATGAACAACTGTATGGCAACAAACTGGATAATGTAGAAGAAATGGACAATTTCCTGGAAACATATGAACAACCTAGACTGACCAGAGAAGAAATAGAAGACCTCAACCAACCCATCACAAGCAAAGAGATCCAATCAGTCATCAAAAATCTTCCCACAAATAAATGCCCAGGGCCAGATGGCTTCACAGGGGAATTCTACCAAACTTTCCAGAAAGAACTGACACCAATCTTACTCAAACTCTTTCAAAACATTGAAAAAAATGGAACACTACCTAACTCATTTTATGAAGCTAACATCAATCTAATACCAAAACCAGGCAAAGATGCTACAAAAAAGGAAAACTACCGGCCAATCTCCCTAATGAATATAGATGCAAAAATCCTCAACAAAATACTTGCAAATCGAATCCAAAGACACATTAAAAAAATCATACACCATGACCAAGTGGGGTTCATTCCAGGCATGCAAGGATGGTTCAACATAAGAAAAACAATCAATGTATTACAACATATTAAAAACTCGAAAGGGAAAAATCAATTGATCATCTCAATAGATGCTGAAAAAGCATTTGACAAAATCCAACATCCCTTTTTGATAAAAACACTTCAAAAGGTAGGAATTGAAGGAAACTTCCTCAACATGATAAAGAGCATATATGAAAAACCCACAGCCAGCATAGTACTCAATGGTGAGAGACTGAAAGCCTTCCCTCTAAGATCAGGAACAAGACAAGGATGCCCGCTGTCACCACTGTTATTCAACATTGTGCTGGAAGTGCTAGCCAGGGCAATCCGGCAAGACAAAGAAATAAAAGGCATCCAAATTGGAAAAGAAGAAGTAAAACTGTCATTGTTTGCAGATGATATGATCTTATATCTAGAAAACCCTGAGAAATCAATGATACACCTACTAGAGCTAATAAACAAATTTAGCAAAGTAGCGGGATACAAGATTAATGCACATAAGTCAGTAATGTTTCTATATGCTAGAAATGAACAAACTGAAGAGACACTCAAGAAAAAGATACCATTTTCAATAGCAACTAAAAAAATCAAGTACCTAGGAATAAACTTAACCAAAGATGTAAAAGACCTATACAAAGAAAACTACATAACTCTACTAAAAGAAATAGAAGGGGACCTTAAAAGATGGAAAAAATATTCCATGTTCATGGATAGGAAGGCTAAATGTCATTAAGATGCCAATTCTACCCAAACTCATCTACAGATTCAATGCAATCCCAATCAAAATTCCAACAACCTACTTTGCAGACTTGGAAAAGCTAGTTATCAAATTTATTTGGAAAGGGCAGATGCCTCGAATTGCTAAAGACACTCTAAAAAAGAAAAGCGAAGTGGGAGGACTTACACTCCCTGACTTTGAAGCTTATTATAAAGCCACAGTTGCCAAAACAGCATGGTACTGGCACAAAGATAGACATATAGATCAATGGAATCGAATTGAGAATTCAGAGATAGACCCTCAGATCTATGGCCGACTGATCTTTGATAAGGCCCCCAAAGTCACCGAACTGAGCCATAATGATCTTTTCAACAAATGGGGATGGGAGAGTTGGATATCCATATCCAAAAGAATGAAAGAGGACCCCTACCTCACACCCTACACAAAAATTAACTCAAAATGGACCAAAGATCTCAATATAAAAGAAAGTACCATAAAACTCCTAGAAGATAATGTAGGAAAACATCTTCAAGACCTTGTATTAGGAGGCCACTTCCTAGACTTTACACCCAAAGCACAAGCAACAAAAGACAAAATAGATAAATGGGAACTCCTCAAGCTTAGAAGTTAGAGCACCTCAAAGGAATTTCTCAAAAAGGTAAAGAGGCAGCCAACTCAATGGGAAAAAATTTTTGGAAACCATGTATCTGACAAAAGACTGATATCTTACATATACAAAGAAATCCTACAACTCAATGACAATAGTACAGACAGCCCAATTATAAAATGGGCAAAAGATATGAAAAGACAGTTCTCTGAAGAGGAAATACAAATGGCCAAGAAACACATGAAAAAATGTTCAGCTTCACTAGCTATTAGAGAGATGCAAATTAAGACCACAATGAGATACCATCTAACACCGGTTAGAATGGCTGCCATTAAACAAACAGGAAACTACAAATGCTGGAGGGGATGTGGAGAAATTGGAACTCTTATTCATTGTTGGTGGGACTGTATAATGGTTCAGCCACTCTGGAAGTCAGTCTGGCGGTTCCTTAGAAAACTAGATATAGAGCTACCATTCGATCCAGCGATTCCACTTCTCGGTATATACCCGGAAGATCGGAAAGCAGTGACACGAACAGATATCTGCACGCCAATGTTCATAGCAGCATTATTCACAATTGCCAAGAGATGGAAACAACCCAAATGTCCTTCAACAGATGAGTGGATAAATAAAATGTGGTATATACACACGATGGAATACTACGCGGCAGTAAGAAGGAACGATCTGGTGAAACATAAACATATGACAACATGGATGAACCTTGAAGACATAATGCTGAGCGAAATAAGCCAGGCACAAAAAGAGAAATATTATATGCTACCACTAATGTGAACTTTGAAAAATGTAAAACAAATGGTTTATAATGTAGAATGTAGGGGAACTAGCAGTAGAGAGCAATTAAGGAAGGGGGAACAATAATCCAAGAAGAACAGATAAGCTATTTAACATTCTGGGGATGCCCAGAAATGACTATGGTCTGTTAATTTCTGATGGATGTAGTAGGAACAAGTTCACTGAAATGTTGCTATATTACGTAACTTTCTTGGGGTAAAGTAGGAACATGTTGGAAGTTAAGCAGTTATCTTAGGTTAGTTGTCTTTTTCTTACTCCCTTGTTATGGTCTCTTTGAAATGTTCTTTTATTGTATGTTTGTTTTCTTTTTAACTTTTTTTTCATACAGTTGATTTAAAAAAGGAGGGAAAGTTAAAAAAAAAAAAAAAGAAAAAAGACAAACAAGGAAAAAAAAAAAAAGATTTATTGCCCCCTTGAGGAGCCTGTGGAGAATGCAGGGGTATTCGCCTACCCCACCTCCATGGTTGCTAACATGACCACAGACATAGGGGACTGGTGGTTTGATGGGTTGAGCCCTCTACCATAAGTTTTACCCTCGGGAAGACGGTTGCTGCAAAGGAGAGGCTAGGCCTCCCTGTATTTGTGCCTAAGAGTCTCCTCCTGAATGCCTCTTTGTTGCTCAGATGTGGCCCTCTCTTTCTGGCTAAGCCAACTTGAAAGGTGAAATCACTGCCCTCCCCCCTACGTGGGATCAGACACCCAGGGAAGTGAATCTCCCTGGCAACGTGGAATATGACTCCCGGGGAGGAATGTAGACCCGGCATCGTGGGACGGAGAACATCTTCTTGACCAAAAGGGGGATGTGAAAGGAAATGAAATAAGCTTCAGTGGCAGAGAGATTCCAAAACGAGCCGAGAGATCACTCTGGTGGGCACTCTTACGCACACTTTAGACAACCTTTTTTAGGTTCTAAAGAATTGGGGTAGCTGGTGGTGGATACCTGAAACTATTAAACTACAACCCAGAACCCATGAATCTCGAAAATAGTTGTATAAAAATGTAGCTTATGAGGGGTGACAATGGGATTGGGAATGCCATAAGGACCAAACTCTACTTTGTCTAGTTTATGGATGGATGTGTAGAAAAGTAGGGGAAGGAAACAAACAAAGGCACCCAGTGTTCTTTTTTACTTCAATTGCTCTTTTTCACTCTAATTATTATTCTTGTTATTTTTGTGTGTGTGCTAATGAAGGTGTCAGGGATTGATTTAGGTGATGAATGTACAACTATGTAATGGTACTGTAAACAATCGAAAGTACAATTTGTTTTGTATGACTGCGTGGTATGTGAATATATCTCAGTAAAATGATGATTAAAAAAAAAAAGTCAAAAAAAAAATCACCTTTACTGTTGTCAGGAAACAACAATAATTAAACAATATTTAAATCAGAAAAAAAAAAAAAAACATAAATTATGATATTAAAATTTGGATGTTTAAACAAATCCTGAGGATTTTTCTCCCAGTAGTCTTTAGGCAGAGAGTTTATTAAATAGCTTTCATTCACAGAACAAGTTAAAAGCAAATTCCCCATAGATTCATCCTATTTGTTATGGTCTAGAATGTCTTTGCCCAGAAGAGTTCTAAGAATTTACACCAGCCATAAATTTCTGTGCTAAAAGAACAAGAATCTTTGGAGTAAAACACTCTTAAAATGTTTTTCAACTTACTAATCCCTGAAAAATTAATGGAGAAAAAAACCAGAACTTGCAAACCCAAAAGCCTCAGAAATGTTCACCTGCTTCTTCTCTGTGGGAATAAAACTTTTTAAAAGCACCTGGATTTTCTTCAGAGGCAAATTGCATGGCAAAAGAAGAGTTAAACACAGCTCCAGTGATCCTCGATCCATTGCCCAGCCAGGAATACTTGCTTAAGTCTAAATGTCTATCTCACAGCAGGTGCCATTTACGCAATCAGGTTTTTCCAATTCTGCCTGACACAGACTGCGTAGAACCCTGCAGAAAAATTTCCAAGGCACATAAACTCAGAACCACACACCCAGTTTTCAGATCGCAGTAAACCTGGATTAGCACACAGCCTTTGCTGACTCTGCTGCAGAGCTGAATCCCTTGGATGCTGCAACAAAGGATTGAAGAGGAGATTGTCCTCGGCCTTGTCAATTCATTTCAGATGTCAAAATGATTCCTAAAGAAGGCACGGGGATATTTCTTTATTTGTGCAGCCCTTGAGACAAGATGGGAGAGGGGACTCCACATTTTGGAGAACAGGAAAACCATCCCTCATGCTACACAAATGACCTAATTCATCGTCAATCATTGGCTTTTGAAAGCTCTTTGGATCATGTGGTACATTATTCTCAACTGTAACCAGCATAGCATTTTTAATTGGTCTAACTAACTGCAGGAGTGAATACTTGCTTGCAGTTCAGATAACTCCTCCATCAGGTCTTTTGGCAGCTTAGGAGTAAATGACTGTTTTTGGCAAGGAGACTTTCTTATCTGTGTGTTGATTAATAACTTGCTCTGTCCAGTCCCATTCTCTCAACAGCTCTTCCTTCCAGCCTCTCCCACTGAAGGTCCCCGACCCCAAAAGACTTCCCCCCATTTCTCCCAGCACATTTTCTCACAGAGCCCTTGTTCCCTGCAATCCCAGGTCAGGCATTTGCTGCAAGGCCTGGAGGCTCTAGGGGGAGTCATTGCTGGTGCTTAAGCCACAGCAAATGAAGTGAGTGCTGCCAGCCTGGCAGGGAGCCTACTGCTGATTCCTTGGGCTGATGTATTGTGGGAAATTGTGCCAGGGACTGGTGGGGACAGCCCATTTTATTAGGCTGCAACGTGGAGCCTTTCCAAGGCGTCTTTCACATGTCCTTGCTACTCCTCTAATAAACCAGCATTAACCTAAAGTAAAGCTCATGCCGCTGGAAAGAGTCTCTAGATTTCCTCTTGTGCCCTGGCCCTAAAATGCTGGCCTTGCTTTTGGCAACCACAAAGCTAACTAAATGAGCAGCCACTTGCTTCCTTCTCTGCACAGCATGGGACACACCTCTCCTGAAGCAGGTTCATAAACGGGTGTCCCAGCGTGGGATGCCAGTGTAGGTTTGCATTAGGGTGGCCCTTGTGCTCCGAGAGCAAAGCAAAATTTTTTCTGGGGCAGAACAGATGTTCTCTCCCATTCTCCTCTGCACTATGCCTCACTTCTGCCCAGCACCAGCTTCAAAGGAAGGGCCCTGAGCCTTAACACCGGGCGGCAAATCCAGCAGGCTTTCACATTCAGTTTAACGTTCTACTGCTGCCACCTCGAAATTCTCAATACTTGCTGAACAAGAGTCCCCACATTTTCATTTTGCACTGGGCCCTGCAGGCTTTGTAGCCAGTCTCGCTCCTGGCTTCACGGGTCCTGACCCAGAGGACGATGTGCTGGGTCTGCTGAGCCCTGGGAAGGACATCCTCTGCAGAAGCAGCCCCTGGGTTTTGTGTTCTGAGCTGAGGGCTGTGACTTTCCACTCGGGGGCTGTCCCCGTTCTTCACAACCCTGCAGGGATGCCATGCTCCACTGTGGCCTTCCAGCTCCCAAACCCCCTTGGTAATACTTTGGGAACATTGTAGAACTTAATGCTTACTGAATAATCAGTATATTCCAGGCCTCATTCTGAGCACCTTATGTGTATTTTTTCGAGTAATCCTCACAACAGCATGGCCAGCCAGGCACTGTCACATTACCCCATTTTAAAGATGAGGACTGAATTCTAAGGGCGCTCAAGTAATTTGCCTCAAATCAAATTCAGACACAGTTAACTCCAAAACATGCCATTTTAACCCCTAGACCGTAGAGTTTGATTAAAAACGTAAAAGTGTTCTTCATTTTATTGGCAGTAAGATTGTTGATTGATTGTGGGTTTGGAGAGGAAGACTGGTTTCAAGGAAAAAAGTAAAAGAGAAGCATTCTTTTTTTGTTGTTTCTACTGAGTGAGTACACAGGCGAATATAAACTGATATTGCCGGAGTGCCATAAAGAAACAAAAATTTCCTGTAATTTTTTTCCTGCTCACTTTGGTCTAGGCACTACTTTTAAGGCTGTTGGCCTGGAAAACTGTGAACACTTTGGACTCTAGGACTGTAGATTTTGTTATCCCAAAATGACTTCCAGGTCTCACACTCACAGTCCATATCTTCTCAGCTGCTACCTACAGAAATGCAGTTAGCAGGTCAAGAATATGCCCAGAGTCCTGCATCAAGGAATTTTCTATGATAATAGTAACCAGCACCATCTAATCATCAAAGCCAGTGCTTATGGAGTAATTGCTGAGTGCCCACCAATTTGCATATGTAAACCTATTTAATCATCACAAAAACCATATGAGGTTAAGAATGTTATTGTCATTTTATAGATGAGGAAACAGAGGCCCAGAGAATCTAAGTAATTTGCTGAGGTTACCTAACTGGTGTGATGGTTTGAAGCTATACGTACACCCAAAAAACATGTTCTTAAATCTAATCCATTGTAGATGTTAACCCATTGTAATTAAGACCTTGTGATGAGGGTATTTTAGTCAAGGTGTGTCCTGGCCCAGTCAGGATGGATCTTAATCCTTTTGCTCGAGTCTTTTATAAGTGGAA
This sequence comes from Choloepus didactylus, assembly GCF_015220235.1. Lineage (NCBI taxonomy): Eukaryota > Metazoa > Chordata > Mammalia > Pilosa > Megalonychidae > Choloepus > Choloepus didactylus. Next base: position 57,162,819 of record NC_051319.1, on the reverse strand, counting down.
TGAAATTCAGAGAGAGAAAGAAAGCCACAGGAAGCAGGAAGCTGAACATCAAAGGAACCTGGAAGAGAAGGGAGAGACCACAAGACGCCGTCATGTGCATTGCATGTGACAAGCTAGGGACAAGCCCCAGAACGCCACAGTCTTCAGGGAGAAAGCATTGCCTTGATGACACCTTGATTTGGATTTTTTCCCGGTCTTGAACTGTGAGTGGATAAATTCCCATTGTTTAATAACCTGACCCATTTCATGGAATTTGCTTGAGCAGCCTAGGAAACTAAAATACCTGGTAACTCACAGAGCCAGGTGTTGATTCCATGACAGTCTAAGGAAAAAACCATGCTCATAACCCCTACACTACATGAAAGCTGGCTGTCCTCTGTCAAGGTCACTGGACTATTGGCTGGAATCTGATGAGATTCATAATCAGGAGCAGAAGGGGCAGTGGGGTCTTGTGATCCTGGAAACATAGTGCCCTTTCTTTCTGGTCATTTATATTCCACTGACTTATGTGAGTTCACTGGGGAAGAGAGACCTCTCAGGGCATAGCACAGCCAGCACCAAGAGCTAAATCAACCTTGGGCTAAATGGTTCTTTATTGGTCCTGATTATATTAAAGTTGCCCATACCTCAAAAATCAGTATCCCTAAATTCCCTGACTGGACCTATAGGGAACTGATAATTAGGTAATTTAAGGGAACCTATTTCTTGACATTTATTTCTTATAAAATCACTTGCCAAAGGATAGGATTCTTAAGTGAATGGAGAAGACTTTTCATGAGCTCTGATATATCCCATTTAATTCCTCTAAGAGGAAGTTATTATGTTCTCCACTGTACAGATGATGAAGTAGAGACTCAGGGAAGTTTAGTAACTTGCTCAAAGTCTCACCACAAGTAAATAACGGAGGCCCAAGGTCTAAACCACAAACTGTACAACCTCTCCAAATACTGCATTATGAAGCCTAGCACCAGTTCACCATCGTATACAGAACTGTTTAGCATCTTATAGCTCAGCGTGAGCTGCATTTCCAAGGCCAAGTACAGCCCCCAAGCCTCTAAGCCATGGTTTCCTAGCTATTCTCTGAGGTTTCTCATCCCTGAAAAGGTTCCCCACAAAACTTTTTCCTTAGGACGGTACCACGCTAATTCAGAATAATTTTAATGGGACAATTTGATGTGTATAGAATATAGTAGTAGCAACTTACCTTCTACCAAACCTATTAATCTTCTTTTTTTTTTTTTCCTTGCTTTCCCTCTAATTCTGTGCCTGTGGGAACTGACTTATACTTTAGAAAAGCATCACTCCAGATGTCATTAATTTGCAGCTTAACTGCAAGAAAGAAAGCTTAACTGCCTATCTCTGCTCACTCACCATCATCATATGCATGTAAGCACCTATGTGCACACCCTCACACTCACACAAACTTCTATACGTGCACACGGTCACAGACAAGCCCACAAGGCATACACACCAACACAACACACGTGTGCATGTACACATATATGTGCAGGGCCACACACGCACATGCAGGCCTACATATGCAAACATGCCTGCACACATGTACACATGCACACACATAAATTTGCTCATGCTCTAGAACTCGCTTCCTAGATGGAGAGGTTCTTAGAAAGCAGAACCTTCAGGTGAACAGTGTTCTGTTCTGGGAAAATGCCTCTGCAGTCTCCTCTTCTCTCAGACACACCCTCTCTTTGCTAGAAGCCAGCCTCAGGGACTCATCTGGTGTGTTTATTAAAACAAAGACTACATTCCCTTCACAAGAATGACAGTGATGTGACTCTACATTGTAAACAAAATTTCTATTTGTTGAGCAACACTTTTCTATCCATTGCCAACTTTTCTTGGATGTTTCTAGCTTTAATCTAGACATGTAATCATTAAAGTCAAGAATAATTATTACTTGGAAGTGACGATGACTTGGAGGGGACACTTTGAAAGAAGTCCCTTGGTGCATATGAAACATGACTTCATTGATAGAATTTAACTATATGCTTGGCTTTTCAGGATAACCCTTTTCACACAAAGTCCTGGTGGAAAAGCTCTACTGACTGAAATAATGGATTTGAAGTGTGATATGTTGGCCTCACAGACAACTAAAAATTAAGGTTCTTCTGAATAAAAAGAAAAACTATGATGTGAGACGCTCTCGAATTGAAATCACAATTTAAAATGTGTTTAGTGGAATTAACTGCTTTTACAAAGGAAAAACAAAGTTACTTTGAAGACATTTAGAAATTCCGAAGGGGAAGTCAAGCACAAAAAATAGATGACTTCTGCAAGACCTCTGAAAGTGGGGGAGCCACTGGGTCCTTTCCCGAGAGTCTGGGTTTTAAGGTTACCACAGACACAGCATCCAAACCCTCTTCCTTTCTTTACTGACAGCTGGCCCCAGGGTCAAGCAGTGCTAAATATAAGCCAGTCCTTTTTGTTTTTCATTTTGCTAGGGAAATGATCGTATTTTAGTCTAGATGAAAGTGAGGCAAATGACTACTTTTCCTGAAAAGCATATGTTTATAATCCCTAGTTTTGCAAGAACCAGGCAGCATAAATTCAGTTTATTAACACATTTGTTCCTACTGAACTTGAAATTATCTTGGATAGCAAAGAGATTTTTAATTATGCATAGACACAGGACAATAGAGCACAACGTATTGGATTTTTTATCTTTCCCAAGAGCAAGGAAATGATAGGTTAAATGTTTAATGTTCTTGCAGCCTTCATTTTATTTCCATCAAGTTCTGGAGTAAGTAAAATTTTTATTTTGGCATTAAAATCCCCACTATGTGAGAAATATTGATTTACAATTGACCCAATTTTTCCCATTGAATTCAAGAGGATAGTGAGAATTTACAAAGGAGCTTTCTCCAGTTTTCCATGGCGTCTTACTCTACGTATGGAAATAGCAAGAGTACTAATTGTACGTGTGTGAAGTGCTCTAAGTTTGCCCAAGATATTTACAGATAGCATCTCAGTTTGAGCCTCACCCGTCGTCCCTGTGACATGGGCTGAATTACTGTCTCTCCTGACTCTACCGCAATGATGGAATTGAGTCACTTGACAGCAAGAAAATCAAGGTCTAGAAAAGTTAGGTAATTTCACCAGTAGTTCCACGTCTAATAAATGGAGAAATCAGAACTAGAATTCAGACTTTTAGACTTCCAGAGCAGTCTTATAACCACACTTACCACCTGAATCAGACTTTCCAGGAGGGCCTGGTGGTCATTGGTAAAATGGCCTCCTGTGTAAGGAAAGATTTCTTAACACAGACTTTCGTGGTGGTGCTGGAAAGTTAGCAAGCCCTCCAGAAGCATTTCTGGCTGTGATCCCAAGCCCTTCCCTCACCCAGCCTCAAACAGCACCTGCTCTGGGTCTACAGGAATTGCATCTAGTCTTTCTCTTCCATTTCCGATTGATCAGTAGCTACTCCCTGGAGTGCAAGGTTGAGAAGGATTCTCTGTCTGATTCTAGGATCAGTGAGCAAAACAGCCATGAAGTTCAATCAGTGTCCAAGTGCAGGAAATGGGAGTGTGACTCGAGAGTCACTTCTGTGGCTCTGCTTTCCATGACTTCTGTGTGATCTGAAAGTGCACATTTTCTTACAGGCCTCCCTTCCTGTCTTAAATTTCTATTCTGCACATTATTTTGACCTTAGATAATTAAGACTTTCTTAAGAGTGCAAATCTCTTTGTTTTCTTTTGAGGGAGCAGGTGCTAGGGGAGAGATAGCACACTGTATAAATCATACTCACTAAAACCTTAACTCCACTGCCTTTATTGGGTTCTTTATCAGACCTGGCAAGGGTTTCAAACTGGGAGCCATTCCAGCTGATAGACGCCGCCCCACAGAAGGGTCTTGTTGGGCAAGCACGGAGGTTAACAACGCCTCTCCACCTTCCCTGTCTAAACAGAGAGTGCATTCACCTGTGCATTAGAGGCCCCACCACTCATCCTGCCTGGCACCCGCTGCTTAGCTGCCTGCCTGTGCAGGTGTCTGAGTTTACACCGGTGAATTTTATGGTCTCCTATGCCCAGAAAATGGGGTGGATATTTTCTGATGAGCGTTGGGACAGAGGGCAGCAAGAGTCTCAGATCCAGAGAGAATGAGATAGCTTCTCGGGATAACGAAGCACTAGAAAGAGATTGAAGAGGGGAGGTTGCCAAGGTTGCTTATAATTGAGCCCACCCAGTGAGCTTTCTGAGTTCCCACCAATACAGCTCTCTAGACAGGCTGACCCTTCAGCAAACCAAACATCATCAAAAAGGGGGGGCCCATTTCCCTCACTCCCCTGGCCTCCACGCCCTGCACAACAGCAGGCAGGTTTGTCATAGCTGCTTTTCCCTCTGCATAGGCCAAAATGCTAGATTTCTTTTCTAATCCCAAATGCTAGAGTGCATGACCTGGTGAACAGCTTCCCACTTTCTGGAAATGCTTTCCTTTGCTGCCTTTCTCTATCCTCCCTGCCTCATGACAAACTGCCTCTTTATAGACAGTTCCTATGCCGTCCTGTACAGCAGGGAGAGTCTCTTGTTGCTTTTGATCTCTTTTTGATTAACTAACCCCTTCGCATGTTCAGATTTGTTGTTTGTGTACAATCATTTTAAACTGATGAAAAGGCAAAGGCAAAGGCATTGCATTCTTTGAATTTTACCTTTTGTAGATTGAAGACAAATTCTAAGTGTGTTTTTAGAAGTGATTTGCTTCCTCCTAGATTTCATTTTTGTGAGGCTAAGAAAGCAATTGAACAAGGAGTGAGGATTCCAGGAAGTACAATTGTGGCGTTGTATTAGCTATGAGCAACCTCAGGTCATGTGAAAATTGAGTGGATCAAACAAATAAAAATAGCTTTTCCTATATAATTCTTTTCTTCATTTTAAAGTCTGAAATTACAATGATGGATGGGATTGTTATTATTTTATTATTAATTTATGTTTATTTATTAATATATTGTTTTGTTCCAGAAAAGGTTTAAACCAGTGTGATATCTGAATTTCTGATCTATCTGCGGGAGCAGTTCCATTTGATTTGCTTTCTTATCAAATCCACTTTTAATGATTGATATGTTAATGATTTGATTAATCCACTGGGTTTGATTCATTTACATCATCATTTACATTTCATCAAGATGTGTTTTCAAGGAGACACTTCATGCCCTTCTCAAAATGTTCCATTTCACAGCATGGGGAAATTGTATTTTCCATAAGCAAACAAAATCTGAACCTTGGAAGTCTGATTGCTGGGAAGCTGAAATCTAAGTCTGGAGAAGTTAAGTCATCTCGCCAAGTTTCCACAAAACCTGGAGGAGTCCACTTTCTCTTATGTTTCTGGTCTTTGTATGCTACATTTCTCTCTTAGATACATACATCTGTAGCAGCTCAGAAATGAGTCCTTGCCTGATGCCCACCAGAGTCAATTAAGTGACACTGGGATTTTAAGAAGAGAAAAAGTTTATTCAGCAAAGGCTAGCCTCGTGGGGACAGGAGGAGGGCAGTCCTCAAATCTGCCTCCCTGAGTTGCAAGTGCTTAAGGGTTTTGTGGGTTTAAATGAAAAAGGAGGTGGGGTTGTGATGGAGTTAGCGTTGGCATATTTTGATTAGCTGTTTATGACTCCTCTGAGGGGGACTTGTAGATGGACACCGTGTTGACTCATATGTCACATGACTAGAAATGACGTTTTTACCAGGTGGAGTTTTATCAGGACACACGTCATTAGGTTACAGGAAGGCTTATAGGGGAGTTAAGGGAATAACTGGACTTAGGAATTGGGGTGACCAGTTCTGGGCTGACTCACATAATCATTAAAGGCGCTATGTGTAAGGGCATCTGACTTCAGGGTTGCAAAACAAAATAAGGGGATACAAGCATGGCCGGTTACTAGTTGTCTCATTACTGCCCAATGACAGGGTAAGGATTATGCAGTTACAAAACATCAGCATCAAAGCAACAAGGCATTTGGGTTACGGTTCAGTGAGCTAAAACAGTTTCAAATAATTGCTTCTGGCTATATCACAATATATCAGGAAGTTAGAAAACATTTAGATAATGATTCAGTAACTGTAATTATATTTATTAGCTCTCAGTTACACTTCTACAAAATTTCTGTACGAAATCTAAGAGTGACAACAGCACCCTTGGCAGTCTACCTGCGGCAGACTGAGAAAATGCCCAGAGTGGCTCAGGGCTTGGAGCTCAGGCCTGCTCTGCACCAGCGAAAGAAGACTCCAGCTACTATGAAATAGAGTGATGAGGCCAGAACAGTGTTTACCATAGTGGTATGTGAGAGGATTTTAGTAGGACACCGACAGAGCATCAAAAAATAGTGAAGACATAGTGAGAAAATTGTTCTTTGCTTTCAATTGTCTTTCAGTCCTTCCAATCACAGTAAGAAGAAAGCTTCTGTCCCATGTTAGACTTGTGACATACTCTTATACCTGCTAAGTTCAACTGTCAACAAAGAGCTTGCACCAGGCAAGCAACAGTAACTGGCTACAATCTAGTGATGAGGCTTCATTTCTATTGTACTTGGATTTTTGTCTACCTTCTCTTGCATTCAGGTGATACTAGTTTTCCTTTTGAGGTGAAGAAATAGTTATCTTTTAAAACAAATGCATTCAAGTGTTTTCCTTTTTTCTTAAAGAGAGTCAATTTAAAGGGAAATATTAAATAAATAATAATATGGGTAATATGTAAATGTTGACATTTGAGACAAGAGGAGGAGAGAGGAAGACAAGCAGCTGATGTCCTGAGAAAGATGCTGGCATTCACCGCAGAAGACCTGAGTGTGGGACCCTGACTCCTGCTGACAAGCCAGGCAGGTGATGTCTGTCTGCTGATTTCACCATCTATACGCTGAATAAACTTATTGACTTGACTTCTTTGCAGATCTGTGGCTAAGGATCAAATGAGATAATATAAGGGAATACCTGTTACAAATTATGAAGTATTATATCCATGTAAGGGATTATAACAATAAGTGAGGGGTGGGGAAGGGTAAAGAGAGCAAAAGTAAAAGGAAGTTAACTAAATGGTTGAAGGAAATGCGTTAGTTAACTAGGAAGAAACTTCTGCAGCTACTGAAGCTAGATAGTCCCTGTTCCTGGAAAGGCAGGAAGCTGCCCAGATTGTGATTTGTTTTGTACCACGGTAGGGATCAAAGGAATCTAAAAATAAACAAAAACTGCTTCAAGTGGAAGATCCACCAGGAGAGAGGAGGAAACTCTGCATGCCCAGAGTCTGGTTCAAATTATACAGAAAATAAAGCTCAGTGTACTCTGTGTCTCCCCTTTGCATCACCTTTGGTCTGTGCACATGGGACTGGATCCTGATAAGTGCTTGCATTTGCAGCTAAAGACCTTGCATCCATCACACATCCCTGACTGCCCAGTGGGTTGCTCAAGGTATCCTATATGGAAGTGGACAAGGGCAGGCAGAGCCAACCCCACGAAGCAGCAATCCATCACTTCCCTTGGCACTGAACATGCAGCCCCCAGAGCAACACCTGACACATAGCGGGTACCCAGCAAGCATTTGTTAGGTGAGTAAAAGGAAGAAGAAATGAAAGGTGGGTAGTAGAAGGAGGGAAGGAAGGGAGAAAAGAGCTCTATTTTTCAGGCCACAGTCTCAAAGAGCTCAGGAAGCAGTGAGGTGGCAGGGGCTAAGGACTGGGAAATTTATCCTGTGCTTCCTGTCCCCTCCATAGAAGTGAAAGTGAGATGGCAGCATAGTGTTCCTGAGCAGGGGCCTTAGAGTCTGAAGGCACTGAATTTTAATTTCACCTTGGCCACTTACTAGCTGCGTGTCACTGGGCACATTACTAACTTTTCCAAATTTCAGCTTTCTCCTCTGCATCATGGGAATGATCCTTCCAGCTTCATAGATATATTGCTAGTATTGAATGCAATAATACATGTGCAGTGTGCTGCATGTGGTGGATGGGCCAGAATTGTGGCTTTAATTATTATTGTTGCTATCACATATGCTCTACAAAAATGCAGAGAAAATTATTTTGATTCTGTTAAAAGTGTGAGGCAATATGGATTTTCCTACCATAAACAGACTCTTGTACTTTGCTTCCTAATTAGACTGTATCTGTCATGTCTGTAATTCTTGTGTAATTAAATTGAAATTAAATGTCAATTTACTTTGAATTACAGAGTAATTCTCTGTATACATGCCACGCAATCTGCATTTTGTTAGAAGATGACAACCAAAAATATCCTGACAGTCCCTCTGTAATTACACAGTGATCTGATTAAGCTCAGCTTGACAAACTACCTGCCAAGGCCTGAAGAAGTAAAAACCATGAGGACAGAGGAGGGGTGGGCAGAGGTAACAGACAGGAGGGGAGGGAGAGCATGAGCTCACCAATGACCTCGCCACGCCCCAGGAATCCATGAAACCCTGAGCCAACAGCAGTCACTTATGTGGTAGTGATCCTCTAAAATAAAAATTTTAAAATAATCTTAATTACAGAATATGTTGTCTGGTGCTGCTTTCCCTTCACTTTCTAACCCAACTGTTTTAATTAGATTGGTGTCTGAGGTCCCTATTCCCCATGCCTCAAAGACAGTATAAATGTAGAGAGAATATTTCAAACCTCATTCTGGAATTTTATTTTTCTGTAATACACAAAATGGCTTCCAACCTCTGATTTAAAATCAAAATCAAACAAAATTTTATGTTCTATTCTTTTATGACCAGCAAGCACATTAATATTTTTATCATTGCTGAGCATAAGTGGCTGTGGAAAAGGGCAAGGTATTTGGGGGAGGGGGAAGGGAGAGTCAGGGCACCAAAGATCCAGGTCAGGTTGCTGAGCAGCAACCCAGAGGCCCCTCGGCTCCAGTCCTTCAGATGCTCACAGCAAACGTGTGGCAGCATAAAGAAGGGAACACTACCACCCAGGCTTTCTTCCCAGTCGCATTCCCCTGCCTCCACTCCAATGCCCACTGGAGGCCACTTCCCCACATCCTCCCTTTCTCACTGCTAGCCCAGCTCTGTCCTCACATTCCTTCGGGACACAGGAATTGGTTATAACTGGAGTGAAAGGCTCGTTTTCCTGCTCCTCCCTAAGGCCAGGACTTAGCTAGGTCTTCAGGATCCCCACTGCCAGTCTCCAGAAGAAGGACGATAGGTCCTCTAAGGGTACAGCCAGCAAAGCACAAGAAGCTGGTCAAGGAACCACGGCCAACCTCCTTCCTCCGCAGAGGCAGAGCAGGAGGCACTAAAAGAACATGAAATCCAGAGTGCTGGGGTCCAGAATAGGGTTTATTTCTTGCTACTTGTTGACCCCAAGCAAGTTATTTAATCTCTGTGAGCCTCAGTTCTACCAAATGTAAATGGAGATTACTATGAATTCTTCCCCCTTCCAATGTTTAAGGCTGTTGGAGGATCAATGAAGCTAATGTAGAAAAAAATGTTTGGGAAGTGTAAATACCCATCTAGGTTTGTTGTAATTATCACCATCAAAGGCGGTGTTTTAGTCAGGTTTCTCTCTGGCAAAAGACTAAAAGCCAAGCCTAGCCCAATGGAGTTTGGGGTTCAAAGGGTATTTGGTTGGAGGGCTCTTGTAGCTAAAATGCCCAGGGTAGATGCAGCTTTAGGTACAGACAGGTTCAGGGATCAGTGTTCAAAGGCCTCTGTTTCTGTGCACCTCTTGGCTCTGCCGGCCACTGTGTAGCATCCATTCCCAGGCTCCATGTGGTGCCTTATGACTGCCTCAGGCTCATCCCCTCCCCAGTTCAAAGCCAGTGGGAAAGACTGGGTCTTGTCCCAGAACCTCCCACATAAACTCCAGACTGGGTTCTACTTTAATCAACGGGATCGTGTGTCCACCCATAGACATCACTGTGGCTGGTGGGATTTGGGGTCCTCACTACTGATGATTCCAGTTTCCCGCCTGGAGTCAAAGCTGCCATCATCACCATCTGAACTGCATGGACTGGGAAAGAAGAAAGGGACTTTCCAAGGGTTTGAGAAGAAAGAATGGAAACTTGGCAGAATAGTAACAAATGTCAAATTTGTGGTTAGACTCAATCTTAGAACAAGAAATGAGCAGATGACCCAAAGTGAAGAGTCTGCCCATCCCCAACAGCTAAGAATGAAAAAAAAAAACAGAACTAGAGAGACTCCTCTCTAGCAAGTAACATGAGGGAAATGGTTAAAAGCAAATGTGAGATCTTTAAATCTTAATGATATGGGAATGCTCAGGAATGACTATGATTCATTAATTTTCTTAGGGTATGGTAGGAGCATATTGGAAGCAATGGAGCTATTTTAGGATATTTGGTTTCTATTCCTTTGTTTTGTTTGTTTGAAATGGTTCTTTTAAAATTTTTTGATAAAGTTTAAAAAAATTAAAATTAAATTTGAAATTAAAAAAAAAAAGTAATTGTGTCCCTACTTTAGGCAGCTTTGGAACTCCATAATTGGACAGCATTCTTACCAAAAAAGGCAGCAAAAGCAACTATTAATTGACAGAAACTATACAAAATAGGTAAATGACTTCTGGCTGTGCAGCTAAGGGCTACATGAACTTTACTTTCACATCCAGAGGTGGGTCGCACTCTGTGTTTCTTCCCAAGTGAAGAATACCTGCTGGGGGCATCATGACAGTGTTTTCCAGACTCTCCTCTGTTTGTCACCTGACCCCAAATGACATGCCTCCCTCTCCACTGCTGTGCTCTCTTGCTTCTTTTTAAATCAAAAGCTAATGCACATCTCCAGACCTGCTGCTGGGGAGGTGGCATTTAGCCAGCTGTATGCTCGCTCGCTGGCCAAGGACATCAGCAAAGTGAAATGGATTCTGATACACCTGCCTGAGAATTTTTTAAGGTCACTGTGCTTGTTGGATGTGTCTGTTGTGTTCTGACTATTTCAGAATTTTGCATAATGGGCAACACGGAAAAGTCAACATTTTCCCTTTTTTGTCAGCCAAATCCATTGAAGGATCCAAAAAGTCCAATATTTTCTATGAAAAGGAAATCATTATAAACTGAGTCTCTTTTTAAAATAAGCATATTATTGCTCAAAACGTAAAGTTATCTATCATCTGTGATTGCCTTTTTTGTCTATTTGGTCATTCTGAGATGAAAGAGGACCCAAATGTATCCCTAGGACTTCAGATTTGCACATTATGAGCTTGGCTCTTCTTTTAATGCTAATTTTAACTCGGCATGGATCTCTTCATCCAGAAGGTCAATTCAGCTATTCACAAACCAACAGGACTACATGTTTGTCCTTGTTGTCATGTTTTCCTTTTTGTTTGACTCATTATTATCTGGACATAGGAGTTAACAATTTATAGGGTATATGAAGGGATACATTGCAAAGCAAGTCTCAGTTCCATTCATGAACCAGTCACTGCCCGGAACCAGTCACTGTTAAATACCATGTGCTTCTTTCCACATAAGTTCCATGCGTATACAAACTACAAACACACATGCGTGCACACACACGCACACATTCACATATATGTATATATTTTCATTATATATATTTCATTTTTCCATAAAGGAAAACATAGTATGCATCTTTTTTCTGCAGCTTGCTTTGCTTTTGATTTTTTCATTACATAGTATGTCTTGGAGAGAATTCCCTATCACCACACATGGGATTCTCTTGTACAGAAGCTACTGATGGACTGTGTTGTGCTATTATAAACAATGCTGTTCAATTAATTTCTAGTGATACAATTGCTAGATCAATGAGATTGTGCATTTTATTGTTTTTAAAGTCATATTAATTACTGAAAAGAGGATGTCCATGTGGTGGTACCACAATAAAAAGTATAACATATTTAGGAAAAAGCCAGCTTCCAATATACCACTGTTTGAAAGCCACCCAGTTCCCACCACTTGGGGAACTTCTGTTACCAGCCAGCTCCTTTTATAGACGCTGAGAGACATTCTATATATACCTAAGCCAATAAAGATACATGCACATATATTGTTTCATCAATTTTTAACACAACTGTTAACATTCTATATGTACTGTCCTGTGCCTTGCTTCTTCTCATTTAAACATATATCTTAGATATCATTCTGTATCAACATGTAAAGAGGCTCTCATTCTTTCTTACAATTGAACAGTATTCTATGGAGGGATAAGCCATAATTTAATTAACCAGCTGCTTGTTGATGGGTATTGAGTTTGCTTCCAATTTTTTGCCAGTCCAAACAATGCTGCAATAAATAAAAGTATATGTATATCATTTGGCAAAAGGCCAAATGTATCTGAAGGAAAACTTTTTAGAAATAAAACTGTTGGGTCATGTTGTAATTATATTTTTAACATTGTAAATATTGTCCGATTCCACTCTGTAGAAGTTGTACCAATTAACATTCCCACCAGCAATTTATAGGAGTGCCTTTTTCCCCATACCCTTGTCTTACAAGAACACACATAATATATTAACAAACTTTTGGAACTTTACAAATCTGAGTATAAATGGCATTTCATTATAGTATTAATCTTAGTATCTCTTCCCATGAGTAAGTTTCTTTTAATGCATTTCAAAACTATTTATATTTTCTCTTCAGTGATCTGATGGCTCATGTAATTGTTTACTTTTTCTATCAGTTTATGGTTCTCATTCTTAATGATTCATAGGAAATTTTTATATATTAAGGTAAGTAGTGCTTTGTATGGATTATAAATTACAAATTGCCATCCATCCTTTGACTCCTTGACTTTTTTCTGTCATCCAGAAAAATTGATTTTTATATAGCTTATTTGTTTTTACCAATCTCTGCTGTTACATGTTTTATGTAAATCTTAGAAATGCCTTCCCCATTCAGATTATTGTTTTAATTTTTCATGATTTTTTTCTGGCATATGTGTATTTTTAATTTTCTATAAATATTTGACAAATTGTCCTGCCAAGAGATTGTACCAACCTATACTTTCAGGGATAGTGTGACTTCACTCTTTGAAGTGGTAGATGCTTATCTCTTATGAATTGTCCCCCCATTCCTGAATCTCAACATCCTTGAGGTCAAAGGGTCTGTCTTCCATTTTAACTCATCTTAAGTCATGGTACCAAGCATAGGACTCTGCACACGAAGGCCACTCAACAGGATTTTGTTTTTTGCTGGTAATAATTCCTGACCAAGAATGGATGGCCATGTCACATGTCTGCTCACCCCCACATCCACAGCAAATTGTGCTGGGAAGGTATGTCATTGAGCATCTGAGCCCATATTTTTTGAAGAACAAATTAGGAATCACTGTCTAATTATTTTTGGATTTATTGATTTATGTATATTTAAAGATTTGAAAAGCACGATTGTAAAAAATTTTAATTACATATCACAAATCTCCTTTATTGAGATGATATGAATGCATGGGTTGGAGCTGCTACAGATAATCTGGACTGCTATGAATTAGGAAACTCAGAGAATACATTGATTTTTTTTAAAATTCATTTTTATTGAGATATATTCATATACCATATAATCATCCAAAGTGTACAATCAACAGTTCATAGTACCGTCATATAGTTGTGCATTCATCACCCCAATCTATTTTTTGACCATTTTCCTTGTACCAGAAAAAGTGAAAAAAAGAATAAAAAATAAAAGTAAAAAAGAACACCCAAATCATCCCCCACCATCCCACTCTATTTTTCATTTATTTTCTGTCACCATTTTTCTATTCATACATACATACACTGGCTAAAGGGAGTGTGATCCACAAGGCTTTCACAATCACACTGTCACCTCTTGTAAGCTACATTATTATACAATTGCCTTCAAGAGTCAAAGCTACTGGGTTGTAGTTTGATAGTTTCAGGTATTTATTTCTAGCTATTTCACTGCACTAAAACCTAAAAAGGGTTATCTATATAGTGCATGAGTGCCCACCAGAGTGACCTCTCGACTCCATTTGGAATCTCTCAGCCACGGAAACTTTGTTTCGTTTCATTTCCCATCCCCCTTTGGTCAAGAAGATGTTCTCAATCCCATGGTCTCAGATCCAGATTCATCTCCAGGAGTCATATCTCATGTTGCCAGGGAGATTTACACCTCTGGGAGTCAGATACTACAGAGAATACATCGATTTCTGAAGGCTGGATTCTGGGAAAGGTAAAAAGTCAAACAGGATGTCTACTTTTGCATAATAAGAGACTTAGCAAATAACATATGGAATATTATTAAATATGGACCTACTGGCGATAGGTAGGCTCTCAGAAAACAAACCTCTCTCCTGTTGCCTACTCTCCATTTAACAGTCCAATTTGTGCCAGTCTACAAAGAAAAAAGATAACTGAAACATAATTAAATATGGCATGTCAGCATTATGTGAAAGGTTTCTGTTGATTTCAACTCTCTGATAAGAATTGCATACATTCCAAAAGAAAAGGCTGCAGGATATCATACTTAAACCTTCTTGAAATCCCTAGGTTTCCCCCAAAGAATAAGTCCTAGCTTTGTCTCCTCTCTCCAAGAGTCCGTGATGAAAATCTCCATGCTGAAAAGTTTCATAGTTGGGAAAGTTAGAGCCTTATGAGATGTAGTGGACATTTGTTGTCCTTTGCCTACTCAGCATGTTTCCTCTTCTTCTGATAGCAGCTCCTTAATATTCCTCAGGAGGAATCACCTCTTCTCAATTTCCATGTGCTGCTAGAAAGTGGATGGCTCCATCCCTAGAGGGATTGGTATGTGCCTCAGACCTAGCAAATCATTGTGTTCCAATTCTTAGCTGTGGTGGTCAGGTCGGGAATGGATATATGACCTAAAGGCATTCAGGGAGACCCAGTCCTGGGACTTTTACTGGATCTGTTGAGAAAGATAAGCTCTCTTTATACTGTAATAGCTAAGCTAAGAGAAATGGAGTTGAGGTCCTGTTTTAGAATGAAACCAACTGAGAGAAGAGTAAGGCTGAAATATGGGAGTTTTGAGTCCTGAGACATGATATGAATCCCTAGATGTAGCTATGCCAGAAGACAGGACAACAGATTAATCCACAGATTGTTATAAGAACCACCCCTCTCTCTTTCTCTCTCTCTCTCTATATATATATTAGCCTGAATTGATTTCTGTCACTTACAACCAAGAATGTCCTGGCTACCACAATGGAATAATTGGGTTATGGGAAACTTGCTGTGAAAGCTTCTGAAAATATGTTCTCAAATCAATCAAGACAACATAAGAAGCATGAGAATATATATGATGTTTTATGGAACTTAATTTAGCAATAATGAGTAAACTGTCATTAATTTCCATTTATAGTCTTCCGCTAGAAACTTTTCTGGCTTTTCTTTCCTGGAAATTTCAGTAAGTTGTTTGTACATTCATTTTACTTTGTTGCAAACAATATGCATGTTATATATTTGTATTTAGGCAATTTGAGTCTCTGTGACTCAAACTGAAATCCCCACTGTAAAGAAGAGATAGGAGATACATAGAAATATGCAAATATCCACATATTATGGAATTTCATGTCAAGAGGCCTCATCTTCGCTTAGGTTGCAATGAAGGGCTTTATGCTTACCTGCAGCCTGGATGATTTAGAAAGACACTTTAAGAAAGGATTTGGTGACAGTGACAATGGGAAGTATTTGGAATGGATTACTGGGAAGGTTACAAGCTTAACTTCTCTGAGAGATTGTAAATGTAAGATGGGACTTCTTGTTAAAAACTTCTCTACTTTAAATCAGGAAAATGTTCTAGATTATGGTTTCCAAATACGTTGGTAAATCAGAATCACCTGGAGAGATGATATATACATACAGTTTTCCAGGTCCTGTCCCATGCCTTCTGATTTACCACCTGCCTTCTAGCTCCGGGGTTCAAAAACAATGCTAAAGTTCAAGTGTATGGGTTTAAAAAAAAACAAAAAACAAAAACAAACAACTATGTATACATAGATATTCTTTGTGCCAAGAACTGATACTTATCTCACTAAATCCTCACAATAACTTTTGGAATAGGTACTCTTAAACTATGAAGTAGCTACAATTGTTTTGCCTGTTTTCACAGATTAGGAATGTAAGGTTGAAAAAGTTTGAGCACCTTTCTCGAGGTCAGACACACAGCAGGGCAAACACATGACTCCAAACCCAGGACTCTTAACCACTGCAGATACAATATGCCAGACTGTCATGAGTGATGCACGGAATCAATAATTGAACTTTACAAATAACATTAGAGAATCAGATGGAAAAATACTGCTCATAAAGGCAAAATAAGCAACAGAAACAGCAATTCTAAAAATAAAAATGTGTCATAGAGATGCTGGGAGAAGTCTTCAACCCCTCTGAAGTCAATGCAAGAAAGAAAGAGACAGAGAGAGGGAGGGAGGGAGAGTGGAAGGAAGAAAGAGAAGAAGAAATTGTTGCCCATTTATTTCAAAGGTTTACATACAAAAAGATTAAGAAGGCCTAAATCTTATCTCTACCTTTAATAGCTAATTTAAATCCCCCAGATGTATGGAAATCATCATTGCCTTTCCTCATTAAAACAGAAAATAGCTACTCGAACCAGCTAAAGTAATGCTTCTTTAAGGTCATAATTAAGTGGCCCCTAAAGGTCTCTATTTCCACCCAGTAGTTTAATTCCTGCCATTTTCCCAAAGACTGGGGTATGTTTAATACCTACAGGTGTTTAATACACTAGGCATGATAATTGGAATGGGCAGCAGGAGTAGATTTTCCAGTGTGTTAATTACACAAGCCCTTTGTTTTTGCTCTTGCTCCCTCTTGCTTCACAGTAGCTCCATATAAACAACACCAAAAATATATTATGTCTCGATGAATTTGATATTCATTAACCTTCACCATATACTCATACCCCTGCACCAGTTAAAGAATTTACCCCCATGGTAGGTAACAAAAATGGCTTTACAAACACAGGTTCATCTCAGTTCTGATGCACTTTACTTTCCCTAGGATGTCCTTCCTGGGAAGTTATATTTTTTTTATCTGTTAAAATTAGGAATATCTCACAATGCCCTATAGGCTATTTATATCACAATTCTATGCCAGTGTCAGTGAGTTTTGTGTAAGCAGATCTTCCATCTTTCATCTCTAGCCATCAGAACCTCTAATGACGTTGGTAGACTGCCTGAGCATTTTTAATGGCATGCATCTGATACATCACTGGTTGCCAATATCCATATGCTTTTGCAAAATGTCCTGCTGATGGGTACTGAAAAGCTAATGGAAAAATCACTCTTTGATAATAAAGCATCAATGCTTGACTTTCTGGCTTAGTAAAGTTTTATGCCATTAGGGATGGCAAATGTGGACCCATCATGATGTCTCTCAAAGAGATACATATACTTGAAACTGTCTGATAATGGAAACTTAGATTTATAAAACTTGACCAATACTTCGCATGTCAATATTTTTGGTAGGTGTTTCATTATTTTTATATTCTTATTTCTCCCAATGTGTGGCAAGAAAACCTTTCAGTTCTCTGAATTTTAGGAGAGTATTGCGAGATCCATTCCTTCGACTTATTGATTATCATGTGTCAGTCCCCACAGCTGGAAAGTACAATGATGAATAAGACCCATCCCCAGCCTTCAATCTTCACAATCCAGTGGGGTGAAGGATAGCATGTAAACAATTGCTATATCATCTTAAATAATCAAATCTTGACTATAATGGAAGTTTGAAAAGTGCAGCACAACCAACTGTTTAACAGTCTGAGGGAAGTCTGTCCAGAAAAGGTGACATTTGTGCTGAATATTGAAGTAACAGTAAGAGTCAACTGGGAGGATGAGGGGAGAAGTATTCTAAGTAAAGAGAATGGCAAATGCAAAAACAAAACAGATTTAAAGAACATAGCGTGCTTGGCTTCAGAAAGCACTTTAGGGAAGTTGAAACCCCAAGTACGTTTAAGGGAATGCCAGGAAAAGCTGTTACACAAATAGTCAGAGGCCGATTCTGGTGGGCCTTATATGGTACACTAAGGAGTTTCAATGTTACCTTGTGCCTTAGAGGGAGGTATTTATTAAAGGGTTTAAGCTCAAATGGATGATATGATGTCAGTGTTACCTCATCTCCACTAGTGTAAAAACAAAAAGCGTTGGTTCCTTTGTGGCATGAGAAACTGTGTTGAGCTACAAAGAAATATTTATTGATGGTACCATTTGCTAAATATTGGAATGTGTTTCAGAGAGAGCTTGGAAAAATCACCTCAGGAGGCCTTTAAGAATAGACCAAATTATAATTTGTCTTCCATGCTTCAGGGGTGATTACCCATTAGGGTGAGGGGATTGACTCCAAGTCTCTTCCAGATTTGCAGTTCTATTGTTCATAGCGTATTGTACTGAAGAGAGTTCTACATTTGGTTAGCAATTTGTACTGATCCTGGGGGTTGCAGATTGATTACAAGGTTACCAAAGCAGAATGTTCATTTTAGAAATATGCATAGAATAAACACCCTATGAAGAAGAGCAACCTGGTTTACAAGAAGTGAGTTTTCCCCTTACTTTGTGATATGACCTTGATGCAATTCCATTTTCTCAAGGTTATCTGAACAGAAGAGCAGGTAACATCATAGATGAGAAGATACCATAATGAACTATAGTAGAAATAAAGGAATTGATCCTAGATGAGCTCAGTGTGTGGGGGTGCCTTGCATCATCACCCAGGAAATTAGTTAAAACTAGCTATTATTGAAGGTGCTCTGAGACTATTAATAATTCCCAGAAACTTTATAGCTTTAGAGTTCAGAATGTACAACCATATGCATTTCGTTAGTTGTTCTTTCGCAAAACCCTGAGGTAAACAAGCCTTTTACAAATGAGGACATCAAGGCTGAGGAAATTGGAATAACCTGCCCAAGTACATACAGCTACTTGTGGCATAGCCTGGATTTAGCTGCTCTCAGGAGCACTTTCTCAAAAATACTTTATCTGATTCTTAGTCCCTCTAATCTTTCCAAAGCAAGGAAACAAGTGTGGAGAGGTAAAGAAAAGAGGGACAAGGAAGCAACTATCTAAAGAAAATTATACCAAAGAAAGTGATACCTGGAAACCAGAATTCAGTTTCATTTCAAGGTCATGAATAATACCAAAGCAGATTAGCAATTTGCAAAGACCTACTCTTGTTAAATAATAGCCTTCAAATGAAGAACAATCTCCTAAAACACTGATGAGATAACAGACTAAGAGAGGCAAACAAACAAACAAAAAACAGCTATATTATTTCTTTTACTTTGTCAAGGTTTAAAACATTTCTGTTCTGTGTAACCAAAATCATGTCTCTGCTTTTTCTACAGATTGATTCTAAAAATGGAAACCCAATAAACATAAGATTCTGGTTATTTAGCTTTTACTTCTAGCAGAATCCCAAGTAGTGTCACTGAAATCCTTAGCAGCAAGAAAGGCCATGCTTTGATATCTGTGCCACTTGAAGGAGACTGTTCCAGGCACGGAGGTTATATGCACTTTCTTTTCCTAATTTCTCAGCTCCCTTTGCTGGTTCTTAGATGTACTCAGCTTCTTCTGTTTCTTTTATTGAACTCCTCCTTCTTGGCTTCCTTTTCCTAAAGTTTCTCCTTCATTTGTAATAAACAGGGTGAGGGGTGGCAAACTTTCTGAATCCTTGCTCATCAGAACACATCTTTGGCCACCAGGAAGATGTGCCTCAGATTTCCAACTGCAAGGAATGCAACTGACCCACAGCCCTGGCCGCTGCCTCTGAAAGCCCCACGACCTTCACGCTGAGGTGTCTCACAGGCTGCCCCCCCCCAAGAGAGAACATAGAGAGAGCTCTGATGTTCCCTATAACATACCTTATTAGCAATATAAAATAATACTGGATTGGTATTTTCATTAAACTATATAGAACGACTGAATTTTATTGAAACTAAGACGCCATTGATTATAAATTGCACTATTACCTATGCACTACTAAGAAAAAAACACTTGAACTGCAAACATGCCATCAGTTTTAAGTCTGATGGTCATCTGTTCTGGGCTGGATTTTTTGCAAATAGAGTACCTTCTACACAGTAATGAAGAGGCTGAAGTCCAGGGGCTTATTTTTATGCTAAAAATTTCATCCTTAGATGTAGAAGGCAGAGGATTTTGTTTCAAGAAATCATATACATAATCATAATAGTGGGGGTGGGGTGGGGGTGGAGTGGGGGTGGGGTGGGGGTGGCAGGGTACATTTTGCTACAGGAAAATGTTTAAGACAATAGTAACTAGGGACTAGGGAGATACGGGGTCTGGCTTCATCCAAAGGGAAGTTTGGCAGCTATCTGACTTGTGGAAACCAAAGACAGAAGGTGGTCCATCCAACAGATAGATTCTGGGGTGTGTAGAATTTAGCGTCTAGAAGAAGCAGGAAACCAACCAAACATCCATATAGACTATGTACTTATCCAGCTTGTTTATTTGTAGAGAAGCTTCAATATAGAAGTAGGATTTTTCTTTCAAAGGGTAGATGTATTTTAAAGTGTGATGCATGTTATCATATTGCCTTCTAAAATGCTGTAATACTTTATAAGCACTAAAGTGCATAAAAATTTCTATTTTCCATAATCCCCAACCGTGGGTGCTGTCAGTCATTAAATGATTGCAATGAAACATGAAACATTATATCTCATTTCAATTCAAATTTTAACATTATTAGCAAGGTTAAGGATATTCTCATTTGTTGATCATCTGCACTTCCTCTTCCAAATTCATACCTTTGTGCAGCTTCCTGTTGGAGTTTCGTCTTTATTCCACTGACTTGCAAAATGTACTCTTTATGTACTGTTACATAGCTCAGGTTTTTACTTGATCTTTCATTTGTTCCTAGTTGTTTGCAGTGTTTTTCACCATGCCAAAATTTTAAAAATTTTAAACAGTAATATATGTTATTCTTTTTCTTTATGCTTTCTGAGTTCTGTAAAATACCTAAAAGACCTTAGCTACCTGAGAATGATAAAGTATTGCCTTTAGTATTTTAATTGTCCTATTTTGTTCAGATCTTTAATACAATGGAACTTCCTTTGATATTTAATGCAAAGTAGATATTTAACACTTTTTTTTCCAAAGAGAAATCCAATTGTCCTAACATCATTTATTATAAAACACATTCCTGCTTCACAGATTACAAATGCATTTTTTTCATATCTTAATGGACTCCCTTTACTGTTTTGTTGATTTATTTGCCCTTTCTGTGCCAATGCCACAATGTTTTAATCATATTATTATAGAACTTAATGTCTGGTAAGTTAAGTTTCTCCACAATAAAATACCTTTCAAAAAATTTTTTAGTCATTTTGCACATACAGTCTTTCAGATAATCTTTAAAAATAACTTCGCAAGTCCCCCTCCACTTGCCTCCTCCCAAAACAGCATTGGCGTTACATAAGACTTTCAGAAAATTGATATATTAATTTGAGTCAGATGATTTCTTGAATACTACATTAATGCAGGCCTGTATTTCTTTGGGCAAAATGTCACTGCTTATACATTTCTTAATACATTTAGTCTGAGACTTTTCGTGGTTGTATTTGTTAATGAGATTTTAAAACAATGTTAACTATTTGTTGCTAATATAAATAAAATCTATTTATATAGCACACTTTGCTTCTAAACACCTTTATGAGCTCTTTATTAGTTTGAATATTATTTCATTGAGATCTACTAGGTTTTCTAGGCATGTGGCCATGTTTTCCGAATTTAACAATAATTATGTTTTTTCTCATACAGATGCCATTTACTTATTGTCATATTGTATTAACCAGAAAGAACCTTTAAAACACTGTGAAATAAAGGTGACAATAGCATCTTATCTGTTTTTCCCCTAAATTTCATGTGAATACATTTAGTATCTAATGCAGTGGTTATTATTTATGCCTAATAACACTTTTTCATATTTAGAAATTTTCCGTCTCTTCCTATTTTTTTTTTGAGCCCACCAAACATAGCAGCAAAATTACAGCAATAGTTGTTTTTGTTCTTTAACATGCAGGTATGGTTGTGTTTTTACTCCTTTAATTTAATAATGTTGATAGATTTGCTAATGTTTTACTAGCAAATTACTTTATTAAATATTTAAATTTAATAATAAATTACTTTATTCCTTGAATAAATCCTGTTGAGAACATTCTATTTGTTAAAATAATTTAAGTCATCCTTGTACTCTTAGAAAAAATCCCTTTCAGTATAAGGTGTTTCTTTATATAATGTAAAACATACCATTTAAAATTTCTGCACCTATAGGCATAAGTAAGACTAATGGTAGTTTGATTGCTACTGGTGTCGCTGAGCTCAAATGTCTCCCACCCTGTGTTCACTCTGGGAATTGTTCAGCTTGTAACTCCTCAATCATTCTTTGTCCCACTTTGTGGAGTTCCATTGCATGCCTGTTCAGCAAAGCCTCAAGGAAAGGGACTTTTTTCCCTGTGCAGGTTTCCATTTCTGGAACTCTGCCTTAAAACTTCCAGCAGTTTCCACAGCACCAAACTCCAATCTCCATCTCCTCAACTCAGCAAATTGCCTCCAAGCATTAAGCCAAGGATATTCTAGGGCTCACTTCATTCATTCTCTTCTCAGGGATCATGGTGAGTGCTGCCTGTAATCCAGGATCTAAAAATAGCTGTTTCATATATTTTGCCCAGCTTTCTGGATGTTTACTGCAGAAGGTTGTATCTGCTCCTCGTTACACCACCCAGGACAAGAGTATAATTCCTAATGCCTTTTTACTGGTATTTAACACCCTTTTTAAAATCATCAGTACTTAAATTCTTTGTGCAGTTTTTGTTTTTGCCATCTTCTATTGAAGAAATTTCTGTAATTTTGATTTTCTTACAAAATTCATTCATCTAGTTTTTCAAAATTTTTGAATCATATTCTCCTCCATTAATAAGGATGTGAGATCCCACCAAACATAGCAGCTAAATTACATTTGTTCTTTAATGTGTAAATATGGTCACATTTTTATTCCTTTAGCTTATTATAATGTTGATAGATTTGCTAAAGTTTTAATGGCCTTACATTCCTTGATAAATCCTGTTCTATAATATTCTATTTGTCAAAATAATTTGTCATCCTTGTACAAAAAAAAAAAATAGGAACCCAAATAAATTTGAATTTCACGTAAACAATGACTAATAATTTTTAGTATAAATGTGTTCCAAATATGGGGCATGTAGAACATATTTAAATTAAAAATTGTTTATCTGAAATTCAAATTTAACTAGGTATATAGTATTTTATCTGGCAAATTTATTCATTGAGTATCTTTGTAAGGAAGCCAATTTGAGTTTTATTCATAAGTCTAGTGCTGTTGCAGGTTTTTTGGTAATTTTTTTAAAGTATAGTAATTTCTGCTTATCTGTATTAATTTCTTGCTTTCTTGCTTTCGCTTGTGGTTTACTTTCTCATTCTTTTTTTTGAGTTTCCTAAATTGAGTGTTTGGTTCATTTGCATTAAAATAATAAAATAGTTTGAAGTCATGAATTTTGTTCTGTTTGCACCTCTATTCACATTATGGAGATTTCTATATGAAGAGGGCTCATTTGCATTAATTGCTAAATCATTTGTATTCTCAGGCTTTAATTTCCTCTTTGATTCAAGAGTCATTTAGAAAAGATCTTTTTGAATTCTAAATGGGTTTTTATTAATTTGTTTTACCATTGAAATCTAATATTTGGAGGTTTTGGTCAGAGAATGTGTCCTACAAGAGTTCTAATTTGGGAAAAAATGTTAAAGCTTTTTTACAGGCTAAGTATATAGTTAAATTTTGTACATGCTCTATCACCACAAGAAAAAACATATGCATTTGCTGTTTGCTGAGCTCCAATACAGATTTATAGCAAAATTCGTTTATTATGTTTTCCAAACCCTGTAAATTTGTATTTGTTTTTGACCCAGTTCACCTTGAACAAGATCATGACAAATAGAAACTTTGCACTGAACTTTTGTTCAATCACTACAAATGCAACAACAAACTTTGCTATCCATAATTTAGGAAACATTTTTAAACACGGCTGACTTTGCATGAAAAAGCATCCTTTTCATAGGTATTTATTAGACAATGTATCACTAAAGGCAAATTAGCCCCTTGTTCAAAATATAGCAAAGGCAAAAACATGAATGAGATTATGTACACAAAGTGCTTCACACAATTCATCAAAGCCAAATTCGCCCATTCTTCCACATGAAAAGCATGGAATCACTGTTTTCTTCAGTGGATTGCTTGAAGACATATAGAAAAGGCTTAAAGAGATTTTTTTAAATGTTGTTAGCCACCAAAGTGAGAGCCTTGGAAAGGCAAAATAGGATTTTATTCTCTCCTAACAAATTGAGAATATATTTGTATATAAATACAGGTATGTATGTGTGTGTGTGTATAAATATATGCAAAGGAGATTAAGTTAAACATACAATTAAAGATTGTATTTGCCTAATGCAAACAAGTCAATCACACAATGAAAGCAAGAGTTAGGGCCACATCTGTGTGTAAGCTTGCAAATGGAGATGTTTTCAGTTTTTATCACAGATTCATCACAGTGTGTCAATCACAGATTTCTGTGCAAGAAATATACTGGAACTTTAAAATACAAAGTTTTTTTTCAATTGTCAACACCTAACTTTTAGAATACTTTCTGAAATGCCTGTACCATGCATGGAGTGATACTAAAAATGTGAAAATACAAAGAGGCAGGAACTCTGTCATGTATTGATATAGCTCGTTGTCTATTAATTTCTCCAAATTTCTTAGGGAAACCTAAGCCACAATGAATTGTTAACATTCCTCTAGTTGATATTCAGGTATCTTTCACCGTGGAGGAGCACAGTATAGCAGTTAAAGCCAAAGCTAAGGATTGGACATCCTAGGCTTAAATTCTAGCTTTGAGTCATCCTAGAAATGTTATGTGGTCTCTCTAAGGCTCATTTCTTTAACTTTAAAATGGGGATGATATTGATAATGCCTCTCTCCAAGAATTATGTGAGATAGTTCTTGCAAAGCATTCCCCACAAGCTTGACATTCAAAAAAAATGACCTATGGTTATAATATTTAAGTATCATACATTGATTTAGCAGAAATCTACAAATAGAAAAGGTTTTCACACAGTTTCTTTAAGGCCCTTTAACATCGAGGTCCTCAAGCTCTTCAAAAGAAATGCCATGCCTTTTACAATGAGCAACTCCAAATAAATTATAAGGACAATGAAAAGTGCCATGTTTTAATTATTGCAATTACATATCGTTTTAGAGAAACTGATGAAAGGGCTTCACATGAACCACTGACAAGTCAACTCAAGGACCTCAGTTTTATAGTACAAATTACTTTCTTCAGTAAGGCTGCTCACCAAAAACGATGGCATCTGATAATCTACCTTACACTGAAAAATTCTGTAACTAGACTTCAGATTGCACGAGAGTCAAGATCCTGTCCTTTTTTTTTTTTTTCCATGTTGTGTTGAGAACCTTGAACGCCTGGCTTATACTTAATTCACAGTACACATTTTTGAATAAAACTTTGAAGAAGATATTGATAGAGAAATTGAAGAAAGTACATTTTTTAAAATTCTTCCCAATTTATTAAAGAAATAAATCTTTAAAGTTATCTTACCAAAGCCAGCATAGTAGGAACAAAGAGGGAACATCAGATTGGATTTTCAGAACCAGCAACGGGCTTAAGATAGAAGCAAATGTACCTAGAGAGGCAGTGTGGCATGAAGGATTGTTCAAACTGCTGGGAGTCAGAACACTTGGGTTTCAGAAACAGCTTAACCACTGGGCAAGTCACTTACTCTCTTTAAGCCTCAGTTTTCTGGTTTGTAAAGTAGCGGTTGCCAGGCCTATGTCACAGAAAGTTTCAAAGGAAACAAAGGATTAAAAAGGCTTTGGAAACTAGAAAATACTGCACAATGCAATTATTACTTTAAAACGTAAGGTACAATAACTCTATTCATTTTACCAAGAACATAAGGAATAAGATTAGTCATACACATCCCAAAGTAATTTGGGCAGAGAATAAAAATATATATGTAGCCCCACCCCCACCCCCCAGGAGCTCGGGGAAAATGCAGAAGTGTTAAACTTCCTCACCTGGATTATTGCTGATGTTCTCACAAACATTGAGGACTGGTGGTTTGGTATACCGAGCCCTCTATCTTGGGGCTTGCCCTTATGAAGCTCGTTTCTGCAAAGGAGAGGCTAAACCTGCTCATAATTGTGCCTAAGAGTCTCCCCCTGAGTACCTCTTTGTGGCTCAGATATGGCCCTCTCTCTCCGGCTAATCCAACTCAGCAAGCGAATTCACTACCTTCCCCCCTAAGTGGGACCTGTCTCCCAGGGGTATAAAGCTCCCTGGCAACACAGGATACAACTCCCAGGGATGAATCTGAACCTTGCATCATGGGATTGAGAACATCTTCTTGACCAAAAAGGGGATGCGAAATGAAACAAAATAAAGTTTCTGTGGCTGAGAGATTCCAAATGGAGTGAAGACGTCACTCTGGTAGTCATTCTTGCACACTATATAGATAAAACTTTTTAGGTTTTAATGTACTGGAATAGCTAAAGTAAATACCTGAAACTATCAAACTGCAACCCAGTTGCCTTGACTCTTCAAGATGATTGTATAACAATATAGCTTACAAGGGGTGATGGTGTGATTGTGAAAGCCTTATGGATCACACTCCCTTTATCCAGTGTATGGATGGATGAGTAGAAAAATGAGGACAAAACCTAAATGAAAAATAGGGTGGGATGGGGGGGGTGATTTGGGTGTTCTTTTTTATTTTTATTTTTTATTCTGATTCTGATTCTTTCTGGTGTAAGGAAAATATTCAAAAATAGATTGGGATAATGAATGCACAACTATACGACAGTACTGTGAACAGTTAATTGTAAACCATGAATGAATGTATGATATGTGAATATATCTCAATAAAACTGAATTTAAAAAAAGATTAGTCATAAATGGAAAATTGAAAGAAATATAAACATTTAGTAACTTATTTTCTTCAAATGAAAAAATCCAAAAGTGTGAAGACAGCAAATGTTCATTGTGTGATTTTTAAAATGAGTATCTAATCATGTATGCTTTACTCACTGCTGGGAAAAGCCATTTTGTTTTGTTTAGTTTTTTCTCTTCATTTTTATACAAAATTAGCCTTATTAATTGTCTTTTTTTATAGAATAAGAAATTGCTCTGCTGCTTACATTGTTCCTTTCCTATCTTGTCAACAGAGCCTAGAAAATGTACAAAAAATGCTGATGGAATAATTTAAGAACCTCAAAAAACACATCTCTTCATATTCTATGCACAAACATTAAAATATTGCAGAAGTAAAGAGACAGAAAAAGAATACACACAAACACACAACTTAATTCTCGGGGAAAAAAACAACTAGAAAAGAATTTTAGTAAACTTTCACAGTTGTTTAAACTGCTGTGATAATTACCCAGTGGCAAAATCCCTTTGTAAAGAAGTTGGGGTAATGAAAGAAAGTTAGTTGAAACTGCTTTCTTTCATTGGTTGGTTTGATAAAACATTCTATAAAGTGACCCTGTTACTTAGAAATCATTGGTTTTATAGGCAGCTATAGAGAAAATAAACCACAATATAAGTAAATGTTTAGACCAGGGCATAGAATCTATTGGCCATGAATTCCTAAACATTGGGTACTTTTATATACATGTACAAATATGGTCATTAAGAAAACACAAGATTCATAGTTTATGCTTTGAGAAACAATATTTCGGGGGGGGGAGCAGGAAGAATGTGTTTTCTTAATTTCAAATAATAAAGGTTTTATGTAACAGTTCCTTTTGGCTAGTGTCCATTGTACTAGAGCAAGCATTCATAGTTCAATTTCCTTTAAAAAGCTGTATTTTGTTTCCTTTCATTATCTTTCCTGGAATTATTATCTTCTCCCTCTCACTATATCATTTATATCAGCAGACAAACATTGTTATTTCTCCCACTAAAAAAAACTGCGTAGATTCCACAAGGGCTTCTAGTTATTACCTCAAACCTCGACCTCTCTTTATATCTAAACTTCATGAAAGAACTATCTATGCTTATATTCTCCACTTCCTCATCTCACATTATCTCCTCAACCCACTCCAGTAAAACTTTGATCTCACCACTCCACTGAAACTGCTCCTGTGGATGTCACCAATGGGCTCCATCTTGCCAAACATAACGTTCAATTTTCAGACTTCATTTTGTTCAATCTTTTATCAACATTTGAGGTGGTTGTTTGCACCCTTCTTTTTTTTTTTTTTTTTTTTAATCATCATTTTATTGAGATATATTCACATACCACGCATTCATACAAAACAAATTGTACTTTCGATTGTTTACAGTACCATTACATAGTTGTACATTCATCACCTAAATCAATCCCTGACACCTTCATTAGCACACACACAATAATAACAAGAATAATAATTAGAGTGAAAAAGAGCAATTGAAGTAAAAAAGAACACTGGGTACCTTTGTCTGTTTGTTTCCTTCCCCTACTTTTCTACACATCCATCCATAAACTAGACAAAGTGGAGTTTGGTCCTTATGGTTTTCCCAATCCCATTGTCACCCCTCATAAGCTACATTTTTATACAACTGTCTTCGAGATTCATGGGTTCTGGGTTGTAGTTTGATAGTTTCAGGTATCCACCACCAGCTACCCCAATTCTTTAGAACCTAAAAAAGGTTGTCTAAAGTGTGCGTAAGAGTGCCCACCAGAGTGATCTCTCGGCTCGTTTTGGAATCTCTCTGCCACTGAAGCTTATTTCATTTCCTTTCACATCCCCCTTTTGGTCAAGAAGATGTTCTCCATCCCACGATGCTGGGTCTACATTCCTCCCCGGGAGTCATATTCCACGTTGCCAGGGAGATTCACTCCCCTGGGTGTCTGGTCCCACGTAGGGGGGAGGGCAGTGATTTCACCTTTCAAGTTGGCTTAGCCAGAGAGAGAGGGCCACATCTGAGCAACAAAGAGGCACTCAGGAGGAGACTCTTAGGCACAAATATAGGGAGGCCTAGCCTCTCCTTTGCAGCAACCGCCTTCCCAAGGGTAAAACTTATGGTAGAGGGCTCAACCCATCAAACCACCAGTCCCCTATGTCTGTGGTCATGTTAGCAACCATGGAGGTGGGGTAGGCGAATACCCCTGCATTCTCCACAGGCTCCTCAAGGGGGCACTACATCTTTTCTTTTTTTTTCCTTGTTTGTCTTTTTTCTTTTTTTTTTTTTTTTTAACTTTCCCTTCTTTTTTAAATCAACTTTATGAAAAAAAAGTTAAAAAGAAAACAAACATACAATAAAAGAACATTTCAAAGAGACCATAACAAGGGAGTAAGAAAAGACAACTAACCTAAGATAACTGCTTAACTTCCAACATGTTCCTACTTTACCCCAAGAAAGTTACATAATATAGCAACATTTAAGTGAACTTGTTCCTACTACATCCATCAGAAATTAACAGACCATAGTCATTTCTGGGCATCCCCAGAACGTTAAATAGCTTATCTGTTCTTCTTGGATTATTGTTCCCCCTTCCTTAATTGCTCTCTACTGCTAGTTCCCCTACATTCTACATTATAAACCATTTGATTTACATTTTTCAAAGTTCACATTAGTGGTAGCATATAATATTTCTCTTTTTGTGCCTGGCTTATTTCGCTCAGCATTATGTCTTCAAGGTTCATCCATGTTGTCATATGTTTCACCAGATCGTTCCTTCTTACTGCCGCATAGTATTCCATCGTGTGTATATACCACATTTTATTTATCCACTCATCTGTTGAAGGACATTTGGGTTGTTTCCATCTCTTGGCAATTGTGAATAATGCTGCTATGAACATTGGCGTGCAGATATCTGTTCGTGTCACTGCTTTCCGATCTTCCGGGTATATACCGAGAAGTGCAATCGCTGGATCGAATGGTAGCTCTATATCTAGTTTTCTAAGGAACTGCCAGACTGACTTCCAGAGTGGCTGAACCATTATACAGTCCCACCAACAATGAATAAGAGTTCCAATTTCTCCACATCCCCTCCAGCATTTGTAGTTTCCTGTTTGTTTAATGGCAGCCATTCTAACCGGTGTTAGATGGTATCTCATTGTGGTCTTAATTTGCATCTCTCTAATAGCTAGTGAAGCTGAACATTTTTTCATGTGTTTCTTGGCCATTTGCATTTCCTCTTCAGAGAACTGTCTTTTCATATCTTTTGCCCATTTTATAATTGGGCTGTCTGTACTATTGTCATTGAGTTGTAGGATTTCTTTGTATATGCAAGATATCAGTCTTTTGTCAGATACATGGTTTCCAAAAATTTTTTCCCATTGAGTTGGCTGCCTCTTTACCTTTTTGAGAAATTCCTTTGAGGTGCAGAAACTTCTAAGCTTGAGGAGTTCCCATTTATCTATTTTCTCTTTTGTTGCTTGTGCTTTGGGTGTAAAGTCTAGGAAGTGGCCTCCTAATACAAGGTCTTGAAGATGTTTTCCTACATTATCTTCTAGGAGTTTAATGGTACTTTCTTTTATATTGAGATCTTTGGTCCATTTTGAGTTAATTTTTGTGTAGGGGGTGAGGTAGGGGTCCTCTTTCATTCTTTTGGATATGGATATCCAACTCTCCCAGCCCCATTTGTTGAAAAGACCATTATGGCTCAGTTCGGTGACTTTGGGGGCCTTATCAAAGATCAGTCGGCCATAGGTCTGAGGGTCTATCTCTGAATTCTCAATTCGATTCCATTGATCTATATGTCTATCTTTGTGCCAGTACCATGCTGTTTTGGCAACTGTGGCTTTATAATAAGCTTCAAAGTCAGGGAGTGTAAGTCCTCCCACTTCGTTTTTCTTTTTTAGAGTGTCTTTAGCAATTCGAGGCATCTTCCCTTTCCAAATAAATTTGATAACTAGCTTTTCCAAGTCTGCAAAGTAGGTTGTTGGAATTTTGATTGGGATTGCATTGAATCTGTAGATGAGTTTGGGTAGAATTGACATCTTAATGACATTTAGCTTTGCTATCCATGAACATGGAATATTTTTCCATCTTTTAAGGTCCCCTTCTATTTCTTTTAGTAGAGTTATGTAGTTTTCTTTGTATAGGTCTTTTACATCTTTGGTTAAGTTGATTCCTAGGTACTTGATTTTTTTAGTTTCTATTGAAAATGGTATCTTTTTCTTGAGTGTCTCTTCAGTTTGTTCATTTCTAGCATATAGAAACATTACTGACTTATGTGCATTAATCTTGTATCCCGCTACTTTGCTAAATTTGTTTATTAGCTCTAGTAGCTGTATCGTCGATTTCTCAGGGTTTTCTAGATATAAGATCATATCATCTGCAAACAATGACAGTTTTACTTCTTCTTTTCCAATTTGGATGCCTTTTATTTCTTTGTCTTGCCGGATTGCCCTGGCTAGCACTTCCAGCACAATGTTGAATAACAGTGGTGACAGCGGGCATCCTTGTCTTGTTCCTGATCTTAGAGGGAAGGCTTTCAGTCTCTCACCATTGAGTACTATGCTGGCTGTGGGTTTTTCATATATGCTCTTTATCATGTTGAGGAAGTTTCCTTCAATTCCTACCTTTTGAAGTGTTTTTTATCAAAAAGGGATGTTGGATTTTGTCAAATGCTTTTTCAGCATCTATTGAGATGATCAATTGATTTTTCCCTTTCGAGTTTTTAATGTGTTGTAATACATTGATTGTTTTTCTTATGTTGAACCATCCTTGCATGCCTGGAATGAACCCCACTTGGTCATGGTGTATGATTTTTTTAATGTGTCTTTGGATTCGATTTGCAAGTATTTTGTTGAGGATTTTTGCATCTATATTCATTAGGGAGATTGGCCGGTAGTTTTCCTTTTTTGTAGCATCTTTGCCTGGTTTTGATATTAGATTGATGTTAGCTTCATAAAATGAGTTAGGTAGTGTTCCATTTCTTTCAATGTTTTGAAAGAGTTTGAGTAAGATTGGTGTCAGTTCTTTCTGGAAAGTTTGGTAGAATTCCCCTGTGAAGCCATCTGGCCCTGGGCATTTATTTGTGGGAAGATTTTTGATGACTGATTGGATCTCTTTGCTTGTGATGGGTTGATTGAGGTCTTCTATTTCTTCTCTGGTCAGTCTAGGTTGTTCATATGTTTCCAGGAAATTGTCCATTTCTTCTACATTATCCAGTTTGTTGCCATACAGTTGTTCATAATATCCTCTTATAATTTTTTTAATTTCTTCAGGATCTGCAGTTATGCACCTTTTTCATTCATTATTTTGTTTATATGGGTCTTCTCTCTTTTTGATTTTGTCAGTCTAGCTAGGGGCTTGTCAATCTTGTTGATCTTCTCAAAGAACCAACTTTTGGTGATATTTATCCTCTCTATTGTTTTTTTGTTCTCTATGTCATTTATTTCTGCTTTAATCCTTGTTATTTCTTTTCTTGTACTTGGTTTAGGATTGGTTTGCTGATCATTTTCTAGCTTCTTCAGTTGATCCATTAGTTCTTTGATTTTGGCTCTTTCTTCCTTTTTAATACATGTGTTTAGTGCTATAAATTTCCCCCTTAGCACTGCTTTTGCTGCATCCCATAGGTTTTGGTATGTTGTGTTCTCATTTTCATTCGTCTCTATATATTTAGCAATTTCTCTTGCTATTTCTTCTTTAACCCACTGGTTGTTTAGGAGTGTGTTGTTTAACCTCCAGGTATTTGTGAATTTTCTAAGTCTCTGATGGTTATTGACTTCTAATTGTATTCCATTGTGGTCAGAGAATGTGCTTTGAATAATTTCAATCTTTTTAAATTTATTGAGGCTTGTTTTATGTCCCAGCATATGATCTATTCTGGAGAAAGTTCCGTGAGCACTAGAAAAGTATGTGTATCCTGGTGATTTGGGATGTAATGTCCTGTAGATGTCTGTTAAATCTAATTCATTTATCAGATTGTTTAGGTTTTCAATTTCCTTATTGGTCTTCTGTCTGGTTGATCTATCTATAGGAGAGAGTGATGTGTTGAAGTCTCCCACAATTATTGTGGAAACATCAATTGCTTCCTTTAGTTTTGCCAGTGCTTCTCTCATGTATTTTGTGGCACCTTGATTGGGTGCATAGACATTTACGATTGTTATTTCTTCTTTCTGAATTGCCCCTTTTATTAGTATGTAGTGGCCTTCTTTGTCTCTCAAAACATCCCTGCATTTGAAGTCTATTTTATCTGAGATTAATATTGCTACACCTGCTTTCTTTTGGCTGTAGCTTGCATGAAATATTTTTTTCCATCCTTTCACTTTCAGTTTCTTTGTGTCCCTGTGTCTAAGATGAGTCTCTTGTATGCAACATATTGATGGTTCATTTTTTTTGATCCATTCTGCGAATCTATATCTTTTAATTGGGGAGTTTAATCCATTTACATTCAACGTTAAAACCGTGAAGGCATTTCTTGAATCGGCCATCTTATCCTTTGGTTTATGTTTGCCATATTTTTCCCTCTCTCTATTAATATCCTTTATTGTACCCATACCGAATCTCTTTAGTACTGAACCTTTCTCCAAGTCTCTCTGTCCTGTCTTTGTTTCTCTGTCTGTAGGGCTCCCTTTAGTATCTCCAGTAGGGCAGGTCTCTTGTTAGCAAATTCTCTCAGCATTTCTTTGTCTGTGAAAAATTTAAGCTCTCCCTCAAATTTGAAGGAGAGCTTTGCTGGATAAAGTATTCTTGGCTGGAAATTCCTCTCACTCAGAATTTTAAATATATCGTGCCACTGCCTTTTTGCCTTCATGGTGGCTGCTGAGTAGTCACTACTTAGTCTTATGCTGTTTCCTTTGTATGTGGTGAATTGCTTTTCTCTTGCTGCTTTCAGAACTTGCTCCTTCTCTTCTATGTTTGACAGTGTGATCAGTATATGTCTCGGAGTGGGTTTTTTTGGATTTATTCTATTTGGAGTTCGCTGAGCTGCTCCCTTCTTTTTTAAAAATATTTTCTTCACTTGGCTTCCAAAAACAACTCCTATATTCTTCCGGTTTGATGGGCCACTATGGTTCAGTCTCTTTCTCTGGCATTTCTCTGGTGATCAGTTCTTCCAAACTTCTGCCCCAGGGTTCAATCCTTTGTCTTCTCTCCTCTCTTCTTCTTTCCTCTTTTCTATCTATACTGACTCATAGGTGTTTTTACTCAATTCCGTGACTTTAATTTGAAATGATTCCCACATTTATACCTTAGCTCTGACTTCTCTCCTGCACTCTAGACTCATATACATAACAGCCTACTCAGCATTTCTACTTGAATGTCTAATAAGATCTCAAAGCTAGTTTTTACAAAAGAAAACTCTTATGTCTACCCTCCCACTCAGATCTTCTCTTTCCCCAGTGTCCCCATGTTGGTAAATGGGAGTCCCAGCCACCCACTTGCCCAGACTAAAAACATGAAAGTTAATTCTCAGTTCCTCTCTTTCCTTTAAACCCTACATCCCACCCCTCAGCAAGTACTTAAGGCTCTCTCTTGATGATATATCCAAAATGTGGCCACTTTTCACCACCTGCACAGCTGACACCCAGTTCCAAGTCACCATCGCTCACCTATCATCCCTTCCTGTGCAGCCTCCTTGCTTTCATTCTTTTCCCCTGAGGTCTATTCTTCAACCAACACCAAAAGACATCTTTTAAAACTATGTCTCATCACATTACTTGCCTAATCATAACTCTCCAATCTCATTCTATTACACAGAATAAATTCCAAACTAGTTCATTTTCACCTGGTTAATTCCTTCACTGTATTAAAATCTCTGTTCAAATAATACCTCTTTCTGGTGACTTCCTGAGCAGATTTATCTAAGATATCCCACCCCCACCACCTCACTGCTCTCTGTCTTCTTAAGCAGAAAATTTATTTTTCTTTATAGCACTTAGCACAAGGAAAACAAAAACACATTCATTGGACAATTAGTAGCTTTGAGAATGTGACATGTGGAGTAGCCACTTCTTAAGAATAGTAACAAAACACCTGCTATCTTCTAATCATACACCTGCAAGATAGAAGAGTAAGAATCAGCAAAATTTCATGTCTGTGTTGGCATGGACAAAAGTTGGGTAAAAAGTTAAGTGATGCCTGCAGTAAAATTGACCCCAACAACCAAAAATATCCTCAATATATATGAAAATTTATCATTCTCAATATCCATATGGATGACAAACATAGGAAAAGGTGCAACCTTAGTCATAACTGGGGAAATGCAAATAAAAATTATAATGAATTACTACTATTCATCCAAAATGGTTAAAATTAAAAAGACTCAAGTGTTTGTCATCATAGAGAACAATGGGAATACTGTTGGTAGAAGTGTAAATTGGTACAACTAATATGGGACAGTGCTTAGCAGTGTCCACTAAAATTAAACTTACAACTATCCAAGGTCCAACAATTCTGCTTTGAGTCATAGAACCAAGAGAAATGCACATACATGTAAGCCCAAGGCAAGGGTCATGAAATGTCATAGTAGCAATATTTGCCAAAACCAAAAACTGGAAACAACCTAAATATCCATCGACAGTAGAAGAGGAAATGAATTGTGGTCTATTCATACAATACTGTTCAACAGTGGAAATGAATGAACTACAACTATGTACAAACCTGGAAGCTGACTCAAAATAATACAGAGTACATGATTCCATTTTTATAAAATGTTAAAAGCAGGCAAAATTAATTTATAGTGTTGGAGCTCGGGAGACAACGAGGAAAGTGTCATGATTGGGAAGGGCCGTGCACGGGGCTTCTGTGGTGGTCGTAATACTCAGCTTCTTACCTTCATTGGTAGTTACACAGATGTGTTCACATCATGATAATCTCTTTAGCTGAACACTTAAGATTTGGACACTTTTTAATATGTGTTTATTCACATTAGAAATTTTGTCCCAAAAAACTATACTGAGTCATCTCTCATTTTATTAGCCTGTGTAAAGTTCAGCATATCCATTTTCCGGACTGAATGAGCAAGGACCAAATCCAAACTGACATTCAGGAGACAATGACTATGAAGTTAGACTTTACAGATGGCAGCAGGTGAGCAATGTGGGGGGTAGGGTATATCTTTACACTCACAGGAAGTCTCATTGAATGTGAAAAAAATGTTTCTTAACTAAAAATATACCTTGAGTATTCATCAATATATAATTAGTAGATTTTATCTGTGATGACATTTCTCAATCAAGTAATGTTACTATTTAGGAGGTAGTTTCAAAGTGTTTTGAAGCACATTTGTGTTTAGTTGGTATCTTTACTGCTTTGATTCCAAGGCAAATAGTTATTTGGGGTGTTATTTTGCTATTTATGTGTTTTTGCTATTTTTAACATATATAAAAACATGTTATACCTGCTACTATACAGTTTACATGTAGAGGAAAAATGAGGGACTTAGAAATGAAACACAGCTTATGTGAAGTAAACAGTAAGAAGCAGAGGCACAACTGGATTTTACCTATTGGTACCTATTACTCCTCTATATCTTTTCTTCTACACCATCAAGTCAAACATGGAAAGAAAACTATTTTTAAAAGAATTCCTGCCCGATCTGAAGTACCCAAGTTTGCAGGTATGCTGTCACTATATACAATATACAGTACATAGTTTCGTAACTGCTAAAACAAATAACATACAGTGGGTTGGTTTAACAATAGAAATTTATTGGCTCATGCTTTCAGGGGCTGGAAGGTTTGCTTCCTCCCAGGGTCAGTATATTCTGGCTGGCTGGCAATCTTTGTGATTCCTTGGCTTTTCCATCACTTGGGCAATACACATGGTGCTGTCGTCTCCTTTCTCTTCTGGGTGCTGTTGTCTTCCAGCTTCTGGCTGCTCCCCATGGCTTCTCCTCCATCTGACTTAAAGTCTGCTTATAAAGGACTCCAACAGTCTGGATTAAAGTCCCATCTGATTCAGCTGTGCCACACCTTAACTGAAGTAACTTCATCAAAAGGCCCTATTTGCAATTGGTTCATACCCACAGGAATGGATTAAGATTAATTCGTTAATCCATTAAGAACATGCTTTTCTGGTGTGCATAAGTCCAAGCCACCACAATCCATTTTTAAAATTGACATAGAATTGATCTTCCCATATTTTGGTTGATGTGAAAGTTATTTTATGTATTTAAGTTAAATGTCTTTATAATCTACACACACCCATAGGTAAACAAGGAAATTGTATTCATGTATGTATGTGTGCCTGTGTATGAAATAAATTGTGTTTTGTTCATGCAGTATAATACTATTCAGCAGTCTTAATGAATGAACTGCAGCGACATCTAAAACCTGGATGAATTTCAGTTATAACATTAAGCAAAAGAAGGTGATACCAAATAATACGTGGCACATGATTCAATTTCTATAAAATTTTAAAACCAGGCAAAAAATTTTTATAGTGTTGCAAATCAGGAGAGGAAGAGGAAAAGGGTATATATGATGCCTTCATTACAGTAGTGGAAACAGCAAAGCAATATTTATTTTTCTATATGAAAGCTACTAAAGCCACTGATTTTTCTTCAGCCCAATTTTTTTTTTAATTCAGTTTTATTGAACTATATTCACAAACCATACAGTCATCCATGGTATACAATCAACTGTTCACAGTATGATCATATAGTTATGCGTTCATCACCACAATCTATTTCTGAACATTTTCCTTACATCAGAAAGAATCAGAATAAGAATAAAAAATAAAAGTGAAAAGAGAATACCCAAACCATCCCCCCATCCCACCCTATTTGTCATTTAGTTTTTACTCCCATTTTTCTACTTATTTTTTTTCAATTTTTTAACTTTGTTTATCAAAAAATTAAAAACAAACCAGCAAACAACAACCAAAAAAACCCCACAACATTTCAAACAAAGCAATGGATTAAGGAAAACAAATAACCTAAAATAACTACTTTGCTTCCAATATGTTCCTACCATACCCCAAGAAAATTAATAAACCATGTCCAAACAGAGGAGTAAGAAAAACAAATAATCTAAAATAACTACATTGCTTCCAACATGTTCCTACCATACCCCAAGAAAATTAACAACCCCTAAGAAAACAAAGGAATAAGAGAAAAAAAAAAAACCTAAAATAACTCTATTGCTTCCAACATGATTTTACTATATCCAAGAAAGTTTACAAACCATAATCATTCCTGAGCATTCCCATAACATTGAGATTACCCTCCATAGTTTATCTGTTCTTATTAGATTATCATTCCCCCTCCACTAATTGGTATCTCTAGGTCCCCTACATTCTACAATATAAAACATTGTACATTTTTCACAGAATTCACATTAGTGGTAACATACAATATCTCTCTTTTTGTGCCTGGCTTATTTTGCTCAGCATTATGTCTTTTTTTTTTTTTTTTTTTTTTTTTAATCTTCATTTTATTGAGATATATTCATATACCACACAGTCATACAAAACAAATCGTACTTTCGATTGTTCACAGTACCATTACATAGTTGTACATTCATCACCCAAATCAATCCCTGACACCTTCATTAGCACACACACAAGAATAACAAGAATAATAATTAGAGTGAAAAAGAGTAATTGAAGTAAAAAAGAACACTGGGTACCTTTGTCTGTTTGTTTCCTTCCCCTATTTTTCTACTCATCCATCCATAAACTAGACAAAGTGGAGTGTGGTCCTTATGGCTTTCCCAATCCCCTTGTCACCCCTCATAAGCTACATTTTTATACAACTGTCTTCGAGATTCATGGGTTCTGGGTTGTAGTTTGAAAGTTTCGGGTATCCACCACCAGCTACCCCAATTCTTTAGAATCTAAAAAGGGTTGTCTAAAGTGTGCGTAAGAGTGCCCACCAGAGTGACCTCTCGGCTCCTTTTGGATTCTCTCTGCCACTGAAGCTTATTTCATTTCCTTTCACATCCCCCTTTTGGTCAAGAAGATGTTCTCCGTCCCACGATGCCAGGTCTACATTCCTCCCCGGGAGTCATATTCCACGTTGCCAGTGAGATTCACTCCCCTGGGTGTCTGATCCCACGTAGGGGGGAGGGCAGTGATTTCACCTTTCAAGTTGTCAGCCCAATTTTTATTCCTCTCTTTAACTAAAACTGTCCGCTGGCTTCGACTGCAAAAGGAGCTCCATGAATGTGGAACAGAAGAGAATGAGAATAAGGCATGAACTGTGGTCCAGAGCAGAAGGGTTGGTTCCTGGAGGACTTATTTGCATTCAGCTTAAAGGCCAGGCAGTTGACATTTCCAACATAAAACAATTACGTGTCCCTCCCATTCTTGTCTCATCCTGGAGCCCTCTGAATTCCTCCTTTCCTTGCTGCTTCCCATGTTCTGCTCCAGAGAGAGCTGCACGATTGAGATTGGACAAGTGATTTCAGAATTATATTTAGATTGTAAACAGCTCCACTGTATTTGGGGATTAAAGGCACTTTGGAAATATATGTGATTATTGTTGCATTAGAAGTAAACCTAGAATAAGGAAAAATCCATTAACAAGTATTTCTGTTAAATGCTTTCTCAGGTGGCTATTCAGAGATACACTTGAAGATGCAAAATATAGGAGATCAAATTACATCTTCCAGATGAAAAATATTTTAAATGTCTAATAAGTGCTAATCACAGAAAGCCATCAGAGAACTGAAATTTCTAATGCAAACAAAAAGCAAATCCCTCCCTCAAGGGCAACAGCTTGAAAACTAGAGTAAATAGTATCATTTTAGAGACTTTCAAAGTAAGTTTCCTAAATTTACAAAAGTCATAATAACAACTTGATTTTACAGTTTGTCCCTAACCCAGAGAATTTGAATAAGTTTCTATAATTTTTCTCAAAACCCATTGTTTAGAATCAGGGTTGAAAAGATAGCAAAAACTGATATGCCCATTTTAATGTTC
Source organism: Choloepus didactylus (assembly GCF_015220235.1). NCBI lineage: Eukaryota > Metazoa > Chordata > Mammalia > Pilosa > Megalonychidae > Choloepus > Choloepus didactylus. Next base: position 57,123,007 of record NC_051319.1, on the reverse strand, counting down.
ACAAGACTTCTTGTTTTGCTCAAAAAACTGCATATTTTATAAGTAATACACACAGGCTCAGTCTTTGCATATGGTGAAACACTGCAGTTCAGCCAAAATATGAGATGAAAGTGGTAAAACTCTGAAGTCACTAAACATATAATATGCACCCAGAGAATGTTCATTAACCTTCCCTTTTCCCCAGGAGGTTACCTCATTTCCCCAAATTTATTCCATCCATTCTGAAAAATAAAAATAACAACAAGCATCTTTAAGTATGTATCATTGTGGAAACCACTGTACATTAAATAATCTCTAATTTGTGCAACTCCATGGGATATATGATATTATTATCCTCATTTTACATATGAGGTTAAGAAAAATGACAACAATTTAGATAGCACATTAAAAAAAGAGGATCACCATCTCTCCCAAGCTAGTGAAAAGGGAATAGCCAGAGATTCGTTCTGACACACTATAATGGATCTTTAAGGCTGAAAACTGCTCGTTCTAAATTGTGGACACCTTGCATGCTTTATACAAGATACGACAAAGTCAGCTTGTTAAAGGAGTGTGGTTAACTCTTTTCCTGTTTACAAAATTCATCTTTCAGGATCCTGTGCTTGTGGCAGATAACCCGACACATAAGAGATTGGGTTTGGAAATTTTCTTTTTGGTTTCCGAAGAAATTGCTTATTTTATTTTCTTAAGGGCAAATGTGTAGGCTCAGTTTATGTAAGCCCTTATATGGAATCCTATAAATATGCGCCATATGCCTTGGGGTAGCAGAATACTCAGGATGTTGTTGAGGCCAAGTGGAGTCATATCAAAAGTCCTTCAGAGTTCAGTTCTTCTCATCCTTGAAAATGAGTTTAAATTACCTTCTTGGTGAATAATGCTATAGGACTCCTGATTGCACTGCCATGCAGCAATTATGTGGTGTTTCATTAATTACTTCTAGCTATCTATTAAATTTTCTGATAGGGCAAGGTGATTTTCTTCATAGGATCATTTTTCATAATGAAAGAAAATGTCAGTCTCCAAAACAAGCCACAGTTACTCTTGACCCTGTACCTCCACTCCTGTTGTGGACCTGTTGAAAGAGCCACGCCCCAACTTATTTAAATTCTAACATTCTTCAAGGTCTAACCAGATTTTGCATCTGCAGCTGTCACTGACTTCTTTCTATATATTGCTTTCTTTGTTATATAACCTTATCTTCCCTCTCTTGGACCCCCTCAAGGCCAGGCTTAACATCCTACTGATAATGGCACTGCAAACATATCACTGATGACATGTCATTTGTGGCCTTTACTACTCAGTTTAGTACTTAGTCACTTGTTGCTTTACATTGTTCACCTTTGAGTCATAAGTGTTTGTCTGGCATAGATAACTGAATTATATATTCCTTAAGGGCAGCAACCAAGTGTTTATACTTCTTTATTATCCAATGCTGCGACGAGTGTATCTAAGAACATACTCAGTCTCAGTAACTAGATTTTACAATGCTCAATGTGTCTCACATGTTGTATAGAAAGGACTAGAGAATTTGAACCCATGTGTGATTCTGGGAAAGCCACTTAATCTGAGCCTTGGTCTCCTCATCTCCAAGATGCAAATGCCATCCTATCCATGACACACACACCCACAAAATGTTGTGAGACCAAAAGGAGACAGAGTTTGCTACATGAAAAGCTCTTAGCAAAAAAAGCTCTTACCAAGTGCACACACGTTTCATATTTAATTAACCAAAAACTACCATCTTCATTTGAAACACACAACAGGGTGGCAAAATGTAAAAGATCAATCATATTTAATGTTTGGGCAAAGGCAGGGAAATGGCACTTTCATAAACTGTTAAGAAAAAACATCAATACAATGTTTTTGGAGGGAAGTTTGGCAGTTCAAAGCAATAGTACAAACAATCATCTTTTCTTAGATCTATTTATTTTTAAAATTCAGTCTTTTTTTCCCCTTGGTAAATAGATGCATAGCGTTTTTAACATTTTCACTGTTTTTGCATTAATTGAGCATGATGAAGTTAATGATTAGTGATAAAATATCTCAAAAATAAGCCCAAACAAGAGCAAACTATTATTCATTAGTGTTGTTCATTATTATGATGTTATTCATTATTATTAATGTTCTTATATTAAAAATATTAAGACACCACTGCAGTGGTTAAGGGCACAGATGCTGGAGTCAAACTACTCATATTCAAATTCAAATTCTGCCACTTACTAGCTGCAAGACCTTGGTCAGATGTCTTAACTATCTCTATGTTTCAGTTTTCTTATCTGCAATGTGGGGACAATAGTAATACCTACATATGGAACTGTAGAGAGGATTCAACATATTACTAGAGAGAGCACTAGGCCAGGGTGTGAAGTACTACAAAATGATATGTCTTACTATTATCATCACTATTTATTGAGCACCTATTATGTGGTAGGGGCCAAGTATGAAATAGTGGTGAAAACTTCATGAAGCTTACATTCTAATGGAAAAGATTATATAAGTTGTTGATTAAATAAACAAATGCATATATTCTTACCATTCTGATAAAAATTTTAATAGAAAAACAGTGGTTATGTGAGAAATAATAAAAGAGGTATCAAACATACTTTAGGGGTGGGGCAGTGGTGAAGGATGATCCAAGGGTGAGTGCAAAGAAGAATCTTCCAGGCAAAGCAAAGCTCAAATGCAAAGGCAGAGCCAATGAACTGAAGGCTAGACCAGTGAGTGATGGAGAAAGGGTCACAGGATGATAGGCAGGGGCCAGTCAGGCTCAGCCATGTGGGCCAGGATTTGGAATATTACCTAAGTTAAAATGAAAGCCAATGAAGAGTTTTAGGCAGCAAAATGACATGATCAAATTTAGATCTTCATAAATCAACCCTGGCTGGAAAATCATGTAGACAATCTTGAGTCCTTGCACAAGTGCACAAAGACATACGCATAATAAAAGCTCCACACTTGGGGGAACTGAATCATACATTTTCTATCTTACATAATTAAAACTGTAAATTATACTTGGCATATGAATTTATTATATACTGTACCTTACTGTGGGCTTTATACATTTGTACATACATATGAATGTGTAACTTTGTACTATTCCTGTTAAACCAAATAGTCATTTAATGAATATACAAATTAGTTTTGTTTCTAAAGATTATTGCCTTGCATGTTGAATTGATTAAGGTGCAACTGCACTGTTAAATGATTTCACTGTAGCATCATTTGTAAATATATATATATGCACATACATATAATGATATAATTATACATATATTGGAGATTGGTAAAATAAATTTTGATATCTACATATATTGGACTACTAAGAAGCCATAAAATGAATGATTAGATCTATAGGTATTGAAGTGGAACGGTGCTAAAAATATTGTTAAAGGTGAAAAAGCAAATTCTAGGAACACGAGATTAGTATAATAAGAGTTTTGTGAAAATAAAAAAGTCTGTATACATTATATAAGAATGTAAATGTTTATACACATCTAAAAGTATACACATCACACTGCTAACATTGGTAATTCCTTGGGTTGTGGGGGTTAGAGGAGGAGCAAAACTTTACTTTTTACTTTAGATGTTTCTGATTGTTTGAATTATTTAAACAGGAGTGTGTTACAGTTGGTAACCAAAAGCAAGCAATAAAGATATAAAAATTAATAAAATAAAATACAAGCTTCACTTTAAATCTTTTTAACAGAAATAATTTACAGTATAATAAAGAACTTAAACCAAGACACAAGTAGTGGGTGAAGTGAAAAGAAGATTGATCTATGCTATTTACAATTTTTAAAATAGTGCCGTATAATTAAGGTAGTCCCTGTTAATTACTGGCAGACAGAGCTAAGAGATCTCTGTCAGCCATTATTGATCAGGAAACACAACCTTTGTCAGACTAATACATTACCCATGTGGGAATGGGCAGGAGGGGACTGTTTTTCTTTAACCTAGAATGGCTTCCTCTTCTTTGTCTTAGCAGTCTCCCATCTGCTTCAATTTGTCTATTTGAGAACAAATGAATATTGATAGACTTTTATCAGAGTGGATGTAGAAATGCCAAGTTTTATAAAACAATGCTGTTAAGTCATGTATCCTATACTTGCCCACAGGTTCCTGAAGAAAATTATAGAACTTCTTTAATGACTTTCAAAATTAAAGGGACTAGCTGATTATATCATAGTATTAAGATGTAGCCAAAATAGACCTGAGAAGTTAAAGCCATCTAATTCAGCATGATTCATTTCTATGACTCAGCTGAATGACAGTTCCCAAAATACCAGTCTTGCTATTCAATAGTATCAAGATGGGTGCTAAGAAATTGTATCAACAAAAGGTTTTGGTATTATCTTGAAGAATCTACCATATTATAGACCAGCATTATTTAAAATGTGCTCTCCAGGAGGCGGGGCAAGATGGCAGACTGGTGAGCTGTAAGTTTTAGTTACTCCTCCAGGAAAGTAGGTAAAAAGCCAGGAACTGCGTGGACTGGACACCACAGAGCAATCTGTCTTTGGGCATACTTCATACAACACTCATGAAAACGTGGAACTGCTGAGATCAGCGAAATCTGTAAGTTTTTGCGGCCAGGGGACCCACGCCCCTCCCTGCCAGGCTCAGTCCCAGGGGAGGAGGGGCTGTCAGCTCCGGGAAGAAGAAGGGAGAACTGCAGTGGCTGCTCTTATCGAAAACTCATTCTACTGATTCAAACTCCAACCATAGATACACTGAGACCAGACACCAGAGACTCTGAGAGCAGCCAGCCCAGCAGAGAGGAGACAGGCATAGAAAAAAAACAACACGAAAAACTCCAAAATAAAAGCAGAGGATTTTTGGAGTTCTGGTGAACACAGAAAGGGGAAGGGCGGAGCTCAGGCCTTGAGGCGCATATGCAAATCCCGAAGCAAAGCTGATCTCTCTGCCCTGTGCACCTTTCCTTAATGGCCCTGGTTGCTTTGTCTATTAGCATTTCAATAACCCATTAGATCTCTGAGGAGGGCCGTTTTTTTTTTGTTGTTGTTGTTGTTTTTTTTTTTTTTTTTTAAATCCTTTTTGCTTTTTCTAAAACAATTACTCTAAGAAGCTCAATACAGAAAGCTTCAAAGAATTGCAATTTGGGCACGTCAAGTCAAGAGCAGAACTAAGAGAGCTCTGAGACAAAAGGCAATAATCCAGTGGCTGAGAAAATTCACTAAACAACACAACTTCCCAAGAAAAGGGGGGGTGTCCGCTCACAGCCACCATCCTGGTGGACAGGAAACACTCCTGCCCATCGCCAGCCCCATAGCCCAGAGCTGCCCCAGACAACCCAGTGTGACAGAAGTGCTTCAAATAACAGGCACACACCACAAAACTGGGCGTGGACATTAGCCTTCCCTGCAACCTCAGCTGAATGTCCCAGAGCTGGGAAGGTGGAGCAGTGTGAATTAACAAAGCCCCATTCAGCCATCATCTGAGCAGACTGGGAGCCTCCCTATACAGCCCAGCAGCCCAGAACTGCCCTGGGGGGACGGCACTCACCTGTGACATAGCACAGTCATCCCTCAACAGAGGACCCGGGGTGCACAGCCTGGAAGAGGGGGCCCACTTGCAAGTCTCAGGAGCCATACGCCAATACCAAAGACTTGTGGGTCAGTGGCAGAGACAAACTGTGGCAGGACTGAACTGAAGGATTAGACTATTGCAGCAGCTTTAAAACTATAGGATCATCAGGGAGATTTGATTGTTAGGGCCACCCCCCGTCCCCGACTGCCCAGAAACACGCCCCCACATACAGGGCAGGCAACACCAACTACACACGCAAGCTTGGTACACCAATTGGGCCCCCACAAGACTCACTCCCCCACTCACCAAAAAGGCTAAGCAGGGGAGATCTGGCTTGTGGAGAACAGGTGGCTCGTGGACGCCACCTGCTGGTTAGTTAGAGAAAGTGTACTCCACGAAGCTGTAGATCTGATAAATTAGAGATAAGGACTTCAATAGGTCTACAAACCCTAAAAGAACCCTATCAAGTTCAGCAAATGCCACGAGGCCAAAAACAACAGAAAATTATAAAGCATATGAAAAAAACCAGACGATATGGATAACCCAAGCCCAAGCACCCAAATCAAAAGACCAGAAGAGACACAGCACCTAGAGCAGCTACTCAAAGAACTAAAGATGAACAATGAGACCATAGTACGGGATATGAAGGAAATCAAGAAGACCCTAGAAGAGCATAAAGAAGACATTGCAAGACTAAATAAAAAAATGGATGATCTTATGGAAATTAAAGAAACTGTTGACCAAATTAAAAAGATTCTGGACACTCATAGTACAAGACTAGAGGAAGTTGAACAATGAATCAGTGACCTGGAAGATGACAGAATGGAAAATGAAAGCATAAAAGAAAGAATGGGGAAAAAAATTGAAAAACTCGAAAACTCGAAATGGACCTCAGGGATATGATAGATAATATGAAACGTCCGAATATAAGACTCATTGGTGTCCCAGAAGCGGAAGAAAAGGGTAAAGGTCTAGGAAGAGTATTCAAAGAAATTGTTGGGGAAAACTTCCCAAATCTTCTAAACAACATAAATACACAAATCATAAATGCTCAGCGAACTCCAAATAGAATAAATCCAAAAAAACCCACTCCGAGACATATACTGATCACACTGTCAAACATAGAAGAGAAGGAGCAAGTTCTGAAAGCAGCAAGAGAAAAGCAATTCACCATATACAAAGGAAACAGCATAAGACTAAGTAGTGACTACTCAGCAGCCACCATGGAGGCGAGAAGGCAGTGGCACGATATATTTAAAATTCTGAGTGAGAGGAATTTCCAGCCAAGAATACTTTATCCAGCAAAGCTCTCCTTCAAATTTGAGGGAGAGCTTAAATTTTTCACAGACAAAGAAATGCTGAGAGAATTTGCTAACAAGAGACCTGCCCTACTGGAGATACTAAAGGGAGCCCTACAGACAGAGAAACAAAGACAGGACAGAGAGACTTGGAGAAAGGTTCAGTACTAAAGAGATTCGGTATGGGTACAATAAAGGATATTAATAGAGAGAGGGAAAAATATGGCAAACATAATCCAAAGGATAAGATGGCCGATTCAAGAAATGCCTTCACGGTTTTAACGTTGAAGGTAAATGGATTAAACTCCCCAATTAAAAGATATAGATTCGCAGAATGGATCAAAAAAAATGAACCATCAATATGTTGCATACAAGAGACTCATCTTAGACACAGGGACACAAAGAAACTGAAAGTGAAAGGATGGAAAAAAATATTTCATGCAAGCTACAGCCAAAAGAAAGCAGGTGTAGCAATATTAATCTCAGATAAAATAGACTTCAAATGCAGGGATGTTTTGAGAGACAAAGAAGGCCACTACATACTAATAAAAGGGGCAATTCAGAAAGAAGAAATAACAATCGTAAATGTCTATGCACCCAATCAAGGTGCCACAAAATACATGAGAGAAACACTGGCAAAACTAAAGGAAGCAATTGATGTTTCCACAATAATTGTGGGAGACTTCAACACATCACTCTCTCCTATAGATAGATCAACCAGACAGAAGACCAATAAGGAAATTGAAAACCTAAACAATCTGATAAATGAATTAGATTTAACAGACATCTACAGGACATTACATCCCAAATCACCAGGATACACATACTTTTCTAGTGCTCACGGAACTTTCTCCAGAATAGATCATATGCTGGGACATAAAACAAACCTCAATAAATTTAAAAAGATTGAAATTATTCAAAGCACATTCTCTGACCACAATGGAATACAATTAGAAGTCAATAACCATCAGAGACTTAGAAAATTCACAAATACCTGGAGGTTAAACAACACACTCCTAAACAATCAGTGGGTTAAAGAAGAAATAGCAAGAGAAATTGCTAAATATATAGAGATGAATGAAAATGAGAACACAACATACCAAAACCTATGGGATGCAGCAAAAGCAGTGCTAAGGGGGAAATTTATAGCACTAAACGCATATATTAAAAGGAAGAAAGAGCCAAAATCAAAGAACTAATGGATCAACTGAAGAAGCTAGAAAATGAACAGCAAACCAATCCTAAACCAAGTACAAGAAAAGAAATAACAAGGATTAAAGCAGAAATAAATGACATCGAGAACAAAAAAACAATAGAGAGGATAAATATCACCAAAAGTTGGTTCTTTGAGAAGATCAACAAGATTGACAAGCCCCTAGCTAGACTGACAAAATCAAAAAGAGAGAAGACCCATATAAACAAAATAATGAATGAAAAAGGTGACATAACTGCAGATCCTGAAGAAATTAAAAAAATTATAAGAGGATATTATGAACAACTGTATGGCAACAAACTGGATAATGTAGAAGAAATGGACAATTTCCTGGAAACATATGAACAACCTAGACTGACCAGAGAAGAAATAGAAGACCTCAACCAACCCATCACAAGCAAAGAGATCCAATCAGTCATCAAAAATCTTCCCACAAATAAATGCCCAGGGCCAGATGGCTTCACAGGGGAATTCTACCAAACTTTCCAGAAAGAACTGACACCAATCTTACTCAAACTCTTTCAAAACATTGAAAAAAATGGAACACTACCTAACTCATTTTATGAAGCTAACATCAATCTAATACCAAAACCAGGCAAAGATGCTACAAAAAAGGAAAACTACCGGCCAATCTCCCTAATGAATATAGATGCAAAAATCCTCAACAAAATACTTGCAAATCGAATCCAAAGACACATTAAAAAAATCATACACCATGACCAAGTGGGGTTCATTCCAGGCATGCAAGGATGGTTCAACATAAGAAAAACAATCAATGTATTACAACACATTAAAAACTCGAAAGGGAAAAATCAATTGATCATCTCAATAGATGCTGAAAAAGCATTTGACAAAATCCAACATCCCTTTTTGATAAAAACACTTCAAAAGGTAGGAATTGTAGGAAACTTCCTCAACATGATAAAGAGCATATATGAAAAACCCACAGCCAGCATAGTACTCAATGGTGAGAGACTGAAAGCCTTCCCTCTAAGATCAGGAACAAGACAAGGATGCCCGCTGTCACCACTGTTATTCAACATTGTGCTGGAAGTGCTAGCCAGGGCAATCCGGCAAGACAAAAAATAAAAGGCATCCAAATTGGAAAAGAAGAAGTAAAACTGTCATTGTTTGCAGATGATATGATCTTATATCTAGAAAACCCTGAGAAATCAACGATACACCTACTAGAGCTAATAAACAAATTTAGCAAAGTAGCGGGATACAAGATTAATGCACATAAGTCAGTAATGTTTCTATATGCTAGAAATGAACAAACTGAAGAGACACTCAAGAAAAAGATACCATTTTCAATAGCAACTAAAAAAATCAAGTACCTAGGAATCAACTTAACCAAAGATGTAAAAGACCTATACAAAGAAAACTACATAACTCTACTAAAAGAAATAGAAGGGGACCTTAAAAGATGGAAAAATATTCCATGTTCATGGATAGGAAGGCTAAATGTCATTAAGATGTCAATTCTACCCAAACTCATCTACAGATTCAATGCAATCCCAATCAAAATTCCAACAACCTACTTTGCAGACTTGGAAAAGCTAGTTATCAAATTTATTGGAAAGGGAAGATGCCTCGAATTGCTAAAGACACTCTAAAAAAGAAAAACGAAGTGGGAGGACTTACACTCCCTGACTTTGAAGCTTATTATAAAGCCACAGTTGCCAAAACAGCATGGTACTGGCACAAAGATAGACATATAGATCAATGGAATCGAATTGAGAATTCAAAGATAGACCCTCAGATCTATGGCCGACTGATCTTTGATAAGGCCCCCCAAAGTCACCGAACTGAGCCATAATGGTCTTTTCAACAAATGGGGCTGGGAGAGTTGGATATCCATATCCAAAAGAATGAAAGAGGACCCCTACCTCACCCCCTACACAAAAATTAACTCAAAATGGACCAAAGATCTCAATATAAAAGAAAGTACCATTAAACTCCTAGAAGATAATGTAGGAAAACATCTTCAAGACCTTGTATTAGGAGGCCACTTCCTAGACTTTACACCCAAAGCACAAGCAACAAAAGAGAAAATAGATAAATGGGAACTCCTCAAGCTTAGAAGTTTCTGCACCTCAAAGGAATTTCTCAAAAGGTAAAGAGGCAGCCAACTCAATGGGAAAAAATTTTTGGAAACCATGTATCTGACAAAAGACTGATATCTTGCATATACAAAGAAATCCTACAACTCAATGACAATAGTACAGACAGCCCAATTATAAAATGGGCAAAAGATATGAAAAGACAGTTCTCTGAAGAGGAAATACAAATGGCCAAGAAACACATGAAAAAATGTTCAGCTTCACTAGCTATTAGAGAGATGCAAATTAAGACCACAATGAGATACCATCTAACACCGGTTAGAATGGCTGCCATTAAACAAACAGGAAACTACAAATGCTGGAGGGGATGTGGAGAAATTGGAACTCTTATTCATTGTTGGTGGGACTGTATAATGGTTCAGCCACTCTGGAAGTCAGTCTGGCAGTTCCTTAGAAAACTAGATATAGAGCTACCATTCGATCCAGCGATTGCACTTCTCGGTATATACCCGGAAGATCGGAAAGCAGTGACACGAACAGATATCTGCACGCCAATGTTCATAGCAGCATTATTCACAATTGCCAAGAGATGGAAACAACCCAAATGTCCTTCAACAGATGAGTGGATAAATAAAATGTGGTATATACACACGATGGAATACTATGCGGCAGTAAGAAGGAACGATCTGGTGAAACATATGACAACATGGATGAACCTTGAAGACATAATGCTGAGCGAAATAAGCCAGGCACAAAAGAGAAATATTATATGCTACCACTAATGTGAACTTTGAAAAATGTAAATCAAATGGTTTATAATGTAGAATGTAGGGGAACTAGCAGTAGAGAGCAATTAAGGAAGGGGGAACAATAATCCAAGAAGAACAGATAAGCTATTTAACGTTCTGGGGATGCCCAGAAATGACTATGGTCTGTTAATTTCTGATGGATGTAGTAGGAACAAGTTCACTGAAATGTTGCTATATTATGTAACTTTCTTGGGGTAAAGTAGGAACATGTTGGAAGTTAAGCAGTTATCTTAGGTTAGTTGTCTTTTTCTTACTCCTTTGTTATGGTCTCTTTGAAATGTTCTTTTATTGTATGTTTGTTTTCTTTTTAACTTTTTTTTTCATACAGTTGATTTAAAAAAGAAGGGAAAGTTAAAAAAAAAAAAAGAAAGAAAAAAGACAAACAAGTTAAAAAAAAAAAAAAGATGTAGTGCCCCCTTGAGGAGCCTGTGGAGAATGCAGGGGTATTCGCCTACCCCACCTCCATGGTTGCTAACATGACCACAGACATAGGGGACTGGTGGTTTGATGGGTTGAGCCCTCTACCATAAGTTTTACCCTTGGGAAGACGGTTGCTGCAAGGGAGAGGCTAGGCCTCCCTGTATTTGTGCCTAAGAGTCTCCTCCTGAATGCCTCTTTGTTGCTCAGATGTGGCCCTCTCTCTCTGGCTAAGCCAACTTGAAAGGTGAAATCACTGCCCTCCCCCCTACGTGGGATCAGACACCCAGGGAAGTGAATCTCCCTGGCAACGTGGAATATGACTCCCGGGGAGGAATGTAGACCCGGCATCGTGGGATGGAGAACATCTTCTTGACCAAAAGGGGGATGTGAAAGGAAATGAAATAAGCTTCAGTGGCAGAGAGATTCCAAAACGAGCCGAGAGATCATTCTGGTGGGCACTCTTACGCACACTTTAGACAACCTTTTTTAGGTTCTAAAGAATTGGGGTAGCTGGTGGTGGATACCTGAAACTATTAAACTACAACCCAGAACCCATGAATCTCGAAGACAGTTGAATAAAAATGTAGCTTATGAGGGGTGACAGTGGGATTGGGAAAGCCATAAGGACCAAACTCCACTTTGTCTAGTTTATGGATGGATGTGTAGAAAAGTAGGGGAAGGAAACAGACAAAGGTACCCAGTGTTCTTTTTTACTTCAATTGCTCTTTTTCACTCTAATTATTATTCTTGTTATTTTTGTGTGTGTGCTAATGAAGGTGTCAGGGATTGATTTAGGTGATGAATGTACAACTATGTAATGGTACTGTAAACAATCGAAAGTACAATTTGTTTTGTATGACTGCGTGGTATGTGAATATATCTCAATAAAATGATGATTAAAGAAAATAAAAAAATAAAAAAATAAAATGTGCTCTCCAGAACACTAATTCTGAGGATATTTAATAAGAGCTACATGTTTTTAAAAGGGGGTGGGGTGGATTACTGGTTTTATAAATTCCAAAAATGCTGAGCAAAATGCAATTAAGCAGTTTATTTTATTGCACTTCTCAGAATCATTAATATGCTGATGTGAATTATGGGACTTCAAGCTATTGATAAACTCGATAGTTTTTCCAAATTCCAATTTTATTTTTCTGTTACCCTTTTGCTGATAACATATGAAGGGACTCTTGTTATTTAGGAACCATTGACACTGACCCATAGTCAATCCTAAATTTGATGTTTTATGCCATGAAACCAGTTGTGATTTTCTTTTTGCTTCACTCATTTAAAAAAATTGTGTTACTCTCTCCCAGACACAACTTTGCCATGTTTTCGTTCCTGCTAAAGAATATTTCTCTCTTCTTCATGCTACTTGAAAGTCAACTTTAAGGCAAAACTTCAGAGAAAGCCAAAGTATACCAAGTTCTTCATTCATCTCCTTTCTACCTTCTACCCTCAAGTTTAGCCATTTCCTGGTGAGAAACATGCATGAATACAGGTTGGTTTTGGCTGAAGCACATTTGGACTGATAGATTTGAATACACAAAAATAGGCTTGGAACTGACTGGCTATGAGGAGCAGTGGGAGAGTTAAAGAAGAGTGCAGCATTTTAAGTTGGGCAAGTAAGAAGGTGGGTACCATTAACTAAAATAGTGACTGCAAGAAAAGAAGCTAGCTTGAGACAGAAATGATAAACACCCAAGGGAAATGTCTTTAGAAAGTAATTAGAAATGAGACTGGTGAAATCAGGACAGGTTAGGGCTGGGATATTTAAATTTGGAAGTCATCAACATAAAAATGACTGGTACAACCACTAGATTCCTTTTTTTTGCAGAAGAACAAAAATAATAATAATAAAGTAGGAAACACTGTAATTAGGGAATTAGGAAGCAAGTGAGACCAAAGAAAAGAAAGGAATGTAACAAAGATATAGCAGAGTCAGTAGAGTAAAAAGCCAGGTAACAGAGATTCATAGAAAGGCTAGTTAACAGCATTCAATGACACAGAGAGACCAGGAGATAAGGAACTAGGAAAAGGACACTGGGTTGGCACCGAAGATTGTGTGATTCTGGGGTGAAGAGCTTAAGGAGACCAGTGGGGACAGAAGCCAGACTACAAATGATAAGGGAATGTATGAATAGAAAGAAAATAGAGGCAGTGAATAAAGGCTAATATTTCTAACAGGTTGATGTAGAGGGAAATGCATAAGAAGGAAGGCAGTGGCATGAGTGCGCAAAGTGCCGTGCAATCAGAGCAGAGAGTGGTGATACAGATTGGGAAAAATAAAGGCACTAATTATTTGAAAGTAGTCAGATGTGTCGATGATATTTCTCACATAACCAATATAAAATACCTCTTTGGGGAAAAAAATACAGACCTGGGTCTTCAAGCTGAAAGTGGTTTAGTATTCCTCAACATTGAGTTCATCACTGGCAAATTTCTTGACTAAGATTTTGTCCCCTTGTTTAAAAAAAATGTACACCAGTGTCTGGGTCCCTGTAATAGTTTCCTTTATCTGCTGTGACAAATTACCACCAATTGGGTGGTTAAAACAGCAGAAATGTATTCTCTCTCAGTTCTGGAGGCCAGGATCTGAAATCCAGGTGTCATCAGGCCATATTCCCCCTGGGGGCCCTAGAAGACGAGTCTCGCTTGCCTCTTCCTAACTTCTGGAATCTACGAACAACCCTTGGGTCTCCTTGGCTTGTGGCAGCATAACTCCAGTCTCTGCCTCCGTCTTCCCGTGGCCATCTTCCTCTGTGTGTCTCGGTCTTACATGATGTTCTCTTTCTTCTCTGCATCTGTTCTTCTCTTCGCACAAAGTTGCCGGTTATATTGTACTAAGGGCCTGCGCTACCCCAGTATGACCTCATCTTAACTAATTACGTCTGCAAGGACTCTTTCCAAATAAGATCACATCCACGGGCACGGGAGTTAAGACTTCAACATCTTTTTGGAGGACAGCGTTCAACCCATAACAGTACCTTATGTTGAATTCCCAATAAAAATGCAGGAAAAACATTCTAAAAAGCAATTTGGCAAATACATTCAAAAACCTTCAAAAATATTCCTTTCCATTGATACACATTTGGGTTTGACTTTTAGGAATTGATCACCGAAATATATAATAATGGTTACAGATACTTACTTATAATCACCACCCAAAAAATGATACAGTCATACAATAGAACCTCATTTAGAACTTTAAAATGATGTTGTGAAAAAAATATTTATTAACATGGGGAAATACATATGTCCATATACATACATTAAAAAAACATAAATGTATACCTAGTGTGCCAGTTTGAATGTATTGTGTCCCCCAAATGCCATTATCTTTGTGGTCTTGTGGGACAGACGTTTTGGTGCTGGTTAGATTTGCTTGGAATGTGCCCCACCCAGCTGTGGGTGGTGACTTTGGTGGGATACTCCCATGGAGGTGTGACCCCACCCATTCAGGGTGGGCCTTGATCAGTGGAGCCATATAAAACATGCTGACTCAAAGAGACTGAACAGAGTGCAGCTGTGAGTGACGTTTTGAAGAAGAGCAAGCTTGCTAGAGAGGAATGTCCTGGGAGAAAGCCATTTTGAAACCAGAACTTTGGAGCAGACACCAGCCACGTGCCTTCCCAGCTAACAGAGGTTTTCCGGACGCCATTGACCCTCCTCCAGTGAAGGTACCCGATTACTGATGTGTTGCTTTGGATACTTTATGGCCTTAAGACTGTAACTGTATAGCCAAATAAACCCCCTTTTTATAAAAGCCAGTCCATCTCTGGTGTTTTGCATTCCGCAGCATTAGCAAACTAGAACACCTAGATATATACATACATACTGATGTAAACTTGTATTTGCATGGATTATCTGAAATGATATGTAAGAAACCAAAAATGGTAGTTGCATTGGAAATGGGGAACTGGGGAACTGAGGAACAAGGGAAGAAGTGAGGCTTTTTCCTCTATACCCTTTGTATTGTTTGACTCCTTTACAAAATATAAATTATAATGATGATGATGATGATAATGATGAAAATAAATAAAGAGAGAAGGAGGGAGAGAGCGAGGAAGGAAGGAAAGAAGGAAGGAAGGAAGGAAGGAAGGGTGGAAGGGAGAGAGGAGGGAGGGAAGGACTTTGTGATAGTGTTAAGAAATTACCAAACAAAATGTGGCTTTCACCCTGTATATAACCCAATAAACCAGCTCATGATCTTGATAGTTCTCAAGCACAAGTTTGATCATTGTTATTAAAATTCTCTATAGCTTTATTTTAAATTTTGTTTACTTCATCTGTCAGTTTCTAAAAGAAGTGTATGTATTCACCTACTATAATGCAAATGTGCAGTTTCTTACATTTTTAATGATTTCTGCTTTAGGTATTTCAAAACCATGCTTCTCTCAGAGGCCCATGACAGGTACACTTCTTGTTGCACTGAAACTTTTACCAAATGACATATATTGGTTTTTCCCTTGAAAAACTTTTAGCTTTAAATTCTATTTTGCCTAATATTAATGTTACAGTAGCTTTTGTTATCATCATTATTGTTATAAATAATTGCTTAGAGTCTTTACCTATTCATATATTTTCATCTTTCTTGTGTCAATTTGTTTTATGTATCTCTCATAAAAAACATCTATTTTGGTATTCCTTTTTTTTTTTTCTTCAAAACATGATGGTTGTTTTCCTCTAATGTTTCATGATTTAGGGTTGTGAGATCATCTTTTTATTGGCTGTCTCCTTTTAGCCACAGCTCACCTCCCAGGGGCACATCATTCCTCATGGTTTTCACCCACCACCCAGGGATATTTCCCTGCCTCCCAGATTTACAGCTACAGTCTGGGGGCAGATGTCTTTGCTGTCTAATGCTTGGCAGGAACAGTAGAGGGAAGGAAGAGGCTCACCCCCTGGGATGCACGTCCTCACCCAGCTCCTCCTGTTCCCCGTATTGCTGACTTCTGAGGCCATCCTCCCCTCCTCTGTCACCCTTTCCGGCACCTGCTTTGGGCTATGGATTCCTCCTTCAATCTGATCTCATCTAAATTCCAGCTTTCAGAGATTTCTCAACATTTCTGGTCCAGAAGCCATCCCTTCTTGTTACATAGGCTTAATTTTTTTTTTCTGTTGATTCTAAGGGCCTGAGGAGAGAGAGACAGAAAGAAAGAGAAAATGTGAGCCTACTCAGCCCAACCCTGTGGCCTAATCCCCAGCCTCACTAACACACACATACACACATACACACACACACGAATCTTAATGCTAAATCTAAATAAATAATTAGATCTGCAAATTTACTATTACAAATAGTAAGCCACAACTATTTCAGTGACTTGCTTGGATTTGACAGACTTTCTCAACAACCTTTCTACTCAAGAGTTCCCTGAATTTATTTTTATCTCTCTTTTAGAAAGGAGACTTAGCTTACCTGATAAGGAATCCCTGCTTCCTGGTTTGGTGTCCTTATGTCACGTTTGTATACTTCATTGCCTACTTCCTTCTCTCCCTCCCGCCGGCTCTCCCTCAGCATGCCTTATCCAGCCCCTGCAATCTGCATAGGCCATCATGGATTTTGAGTTCAATAGGCTTTCTTTTCTCAAAATCCAAACTTTGGAATTTGTATTTAGATGAAGTTCTGTAGACCCTGTGTCAGAAGCCAGAACCACACATGTACAGCCAAATAGAATAGACTATAAAAATGTGTCCACTCAGTTTACCACCACGTACTCACCATCAGACAAGAGTCTGCACATCACATCAGTCAACCTTTCAAGGACAGTGGCCAAGGAGAACTACCAGGTAGAGTTCTGTGCAGAAATGTGGGTGCTTATGCTGAAGGCTGAGACTTCATTGTTTTTCTGTCTCTAATATAAATTTGCTTGTGACTGCTAAATACCACACATATTTTCCCCACTGTAATATAAGCAAACAAACTAAAAATATATTAATGGGTAAATATGCAGTGAAAGACAATCTAGTATAGTGATTAAGAGCCCTGACTCTGGTTGAATTCAGATCCTTCTATTTATCAAATGTGTCAACTTAGACAAATGACTTAACTACTCTCTAAGTTTCTACATCTCTAAAATGGAATCAACAATAGTACCTACCACCAAGAATTGTTATGAAGATTAAACAATTTAGTATTTGCAATATGCCTAGGATACCACCTGGCACACAGCAAGCCCTATATGAGTGTTTGTTAATATGACTGTTAATAATACTACCTACTGCTGGCTCTGTGTTTAATAGCAAAGAACCAATCTGTGACCCTATTTTGGGAAGGAGTGTGTCTGTATTGACAATTTTCTGACTTCCTACACAGAGATTATGGGACTGGGCATCTACAGAGAGCAGAGCATGCAAGGGGCTAGCGATGACTGGTCACTGCCAGCTTACTGGGCTACTGCCCAGGCAACCTCGGGAGGAGTCTGATACTGTGTTCTTGAGACCTCCTAGGACCTACCTCCTAGGACCTCAAGCTTCCTGCAGCTTAGTGAACTCATCAATAAGCATCTGCTCTGGGAACCACGTGGCCAGTATGTACAGAGGGGCTGTGTCTCACACACTCTCCAGGCACAACCCCAAGAGGCTGGCCCCACTGTTCAGACAGCTTGCTTCTGCTTGGATCATGCATGAGATCAGGCACTGCAGCTTTAGTTTCTGAAATTGGAAAATGGCCAAAGGGCCTGTTCAAGTCATACTCACTTTCTAAACAAACAGTCAGCACCTCTTCATCAGTCCTGGGGTGTAGGCTAACGAGGATTGATCACAACAGCCAGCGCCTTCATGGCCAGGGCCCTCCTCTCCGTTCAGGCCCTTATCTTTATTTGGTCAGTATCTACTGGATGCAGAACAACATGGCAATACTGGGTAGGAACTATTAGAAAAGAATAAAATGATATTTCTCTCAGGTTGTAGGAAAAAATAGAGCCTGTTTATGCTTCCCCGAGGTGGGGGTAGAGGTGAAAAAGAGACAGCAGACTGATGAAACATCCATTTTTCTTCTTTTCCACTAAATGGATTATAACTTGAGCAAATATTTCCTCAGCCTTCCTTGTACCTTCTCCATTGTTACTTTGGTCTCACTGCATGATTTGAGGATGCATGTATTTGCATTTCTCATTAATGCAACAGGTCTATTTACTAAATCCTAGAAATCAGTAGTCTGGCTTGAAGAAGTGGCTCCAGCCTTTCTTTTCTGGAGATGGTCTCCTTAAAGCATGGAAATCCATGATGTGCATGTGTGGCTCTGTCATTTCTTTGAAAGTCAACTAACACAGACACAATCCTAAAAAAACAAGGTGAGACAGTCAAAGCAGTTATAAGGAAAGCAGTTCTCATCAGAGCATGCCAAGGCCAGATGAAGACATGTGGGTGTCCCAGAGACTAATAATTTGCTTTCTTATGGAATCAATGCCCATTAAAATATTGACAGATGAGCACATGCTGGATGAATGAAGAGGGAAGTGGAATCATGGGGCAGCTTTCTGCCTTTCTGTTGCCCGAGCAGCCACCTCTTGCCCAAACTTGCTTACCCAACTCTGCAAAACAAAAGCCCTGCAATTAACCAAATCTGTGCTCTTTAGAAGACAATTTATTAACCATTAGGACTTGCACATGGCCCTTGGGGTCCTTACACCCTACCACCCAAAGTACAATATCGAACTATTCCGACATTTCAGCAAAAACAATTCTCACCCAGAGAAGAATGCTGGTAAATACCGATTTCCCCATCTGAGAATGGGACCATTTTCTCACAAAAACAACTCCCAGAGTCTGGGGAACAAAAGGCACAAAGAGTGAGGCATCATGGCTTTGTTGCCAGCTTTGGTCATGTGGAGTATCATCGTGAGGACCCAGGGACCACCCCGGCCTCCATTTTCAGTGCATGCAGCTGCCTACATGACCAGGACAGATGTCAAAGGTCAACAACCCCCTCAGGAGGTAAAGAATGCATCATTAAAGCGTTCAAACTCCCCTCCCCTGATCGCTGTTAATACCCAAATCTCACAAGACCCTGCTGAAACCCCACTGTCATGCACTATGGACCTAAGTCTTTATAAGCGACCCCCCTGGCACTCCTCTCTCTCCGTGTGGTTCATTTTCCACGGCTGGCCACAACCGTGATATCATCATCTTCTGTCAGTAAGTCCCAATTAAACCAATGTCCACTTCCATGCCTCGTTTGTTCTTTGGTCTTAGGGCTAAGCTGGGTTTGAACAAATGGTGAGCCAGGCAGGAGGCAGAAAAGCCCCCAGCTGTAGTGGGCCCAGGTCCTAGGAAGGGGGAATCTGTGGGGGCAATACCAAATTGACCCATATCATCCACATGGGGAAGGGTGGATGCCCTCCTGGACAAATGGGGACCACCACAAGAGTATGAGAATGCCCTAGAAACTCCAGCAGGGCTGCTAACTGTTTTGCAACAAATAGCAGGACAATTAAATTTGAATAAGTATAAAAGGGACCACCAAATAGCAGCAGCCATAGCATGGCCGCTTTTAGGAAGCTTGTGGATAGCTACTGAGGCAGAACAAATGGCAAAAGTAAAACTAGAAAGACATATGCACCTTGCCCAGGAGGAAACGAAGGACTCTCTGACTGATCACCTGCTCTGAGTGGACAATCAGTTAAAGACTCTGGCATGCAGATATGCTGGAGTCAAAGGCCGTAAGTTGCCTTGGGCTTGAGTCCAAAGGATTTTAGCTGCTCCAGGATGAGATCCCAAAGCATAGGACACCATAGATTCCTCCTCAGAAGAGGAAGGGGAGGAAGAATGGGAGGTGGAGGAGGATGAATCCCAACAGGAGCACCCCACAATACAATAGAAATGGAAGGCATCACAAGATCAGCCTCTTGGGGTTCAGCAATTCCAACCTCCTGAACACAAATTACACATTACTATGAGAGACTATACCACAGCAGAACTGGACAATTTGGGGCAGTGGTATAGAAAAAAAAACTAGGGAGTCCCTACCCAATTGATTTCTGATGTTATGGGACACTGGAACAGAGGAGGGTAGTGTTTTCAGGGGTAAATTGGCATCTATTACCACCCACCTTTCACTGCAACAATACTTGAATGCTACCCCAGCTAATGCAAAAAATACCTCCTTATTGGTATGGCTGATTGACAGTTGTAAAGCTGCATGGCCTAATGAAGGGGATATACTGCACAATACTCACCATTGGCAAAGTATGGAGGGGCTACGAGATGTTTTAAGGGGGCTGGGAATGAAACATGCCGTTTATGCCACAGCTTTTTTAGGTCCTGACATTGAGGTTTTTACTGCAGGAATGAAAAACACAGTATTGTATACTGCCCCCAACCATTACTATGAACCTCTCATGTCTAAGTCTGCTAGTAGGACAGCCCCTTTCCCTCACCACTCAGGCTGTAGCTGACCTAAGAGAGGTGGAGAGGCTGCAGAGAAGGGGGTGGGAGTACGGGCAATGGGAAATGCTCCCTGTGAGCATGATAGCCCTCATCAGGTATCCTGCGGCAGATGTGGATAGATCTCATTGCTGTAGGCATAGAAATAGAAACTATAGATAAGCGATAGGCTGGAGGCGGGGCAAGATGGCAGACTGGTGAGCTGTATGTTTTAGTTACTCCTCCAGGAAACCAGGTAAAAAGCCAGGAACTGCGTGGACTGGACACCACAGAGCAATCTGTCTTTGGGCATACTTCATACAACACTCATGAAAACGTGGAACTGCTGAGATCAGTGAAATCTGTAAGTTTTTGCGGCCAGGGGACCCGCGCCCCTCCCTGCCAGGCTCAGTCCCGGGGGAGGAGGGGCTGTCAGCTCCGGGAAGGAGAAGGGAGAATTGCAGTGGCTGCTCTTATCGGAAACTCATTCTACTGATTCAAACTCCAACCATAGATAGACTGAGACCAGACACCAGAGACTCTGAGAGCAGCCAGCCCAGCAGAGAGGAGACAGGCATAGAAAAAAAACAACACGAAAAACTCCAAAATAAAAGCAGAGGATTTTTGGAGTTCTGGTGAACACAGAAAGGGGAAGGGCGGAGCTCAGGCCTTGAGGCGCATATGCAAATCCCGAAGCAAAGCTGATCTCTCTGCCCTGTGCACCTTTCCTTAATGGCCCTGGTTGCTTTGTCTATTAGCATTTCAATAACCCATTAGATCTCTGAGGAGGGCCGTTTTTTTTTTTTTTTTTTTTTTTTCTTTTTAAATCCTTTTTGCTTTTTCTAAAACAATTACTCTAAGAAGCTCAATACAGAAAGCTTCAAAGAATTGCAATTTGGGCACGTCAAGTCAAGAGCAGAACTAAGAGAGCTCTGAGACAAAAGGCAATAATCCAGTGGCTGAGAAAATTCACTAAACAACACAACTTCCCAAGAAAAGGGGGGTGTCCGCTCACAGCCACCATCCTGGTGGACAGGAAACACTCCTGCCCATCGCCAGCCCCATAGCCCAGAGCTGCCCCAGACAACCCAGTGTGACGGAAGTGCTTCAAATAACAGGCACACACCACAAAACTGGGCGTGGACATTAGCCTTCCCTGCAACCTCAGCTGAATGTCCCAGAGCTGGGAAGGGGGAGCAGTGTGAATTAACAGAGCCCCATTCAGCCATCATTTGAGCAGACTGGGAGCCTCCCAACACAGCCCAGCAGCCCAGAACTGCCCTGGGGGGACGGCACTCACCTGTGACATAGCACAGTCATCCCTCAACAGAGGACCCGGGGTGCACAGCCTGGAAGAGGGGCCCACTTGCAAGTCTCAGGAGCCATACGCCAATACCAAAGACTTGTGGGTCAGTGGCAGAGACAAACTGTGGCAGGACTGAACTGAAGGATTAGAGTATTGCAGCAGCGTTAAAACTCTAGGATCATCAGGGAGATTTGATTGTTAGGGCCACCCCCCCTCCCCGACTGCCCAGAAACACACCCCACATACAGGGCAGGCAACACCAACTACACACGCAAGCTTGGTACACCAATTGGGCCCCACAAGACTCACTCCCCCACTCACCAAAAAGGCTAAGCAGGGGAGAACTGGCTTGTGGAGAACAGGTGGCTCGTGGACGCCACCTGCTGGTTAGTTAGAGAAAGTGTACTCCACGAAGCTGTAGATCTGATAAATTAGAGATAAGGACTTCAACTGGTCTACAAACCCTAAAAGAACCCTATCAAGTTCAGCAAATGCCACGAGGCCAAAAACAACAGAAAATTATAAAGCATATGAAAAAACCAGACGATATGGATAACCCAAGCCCAAGCACCCAAATCAAAAGACCAGAAGAGACACACCTAGAGCAGCTACTCAAAGAACTAAAGATGAACAATGAGACCCTAGTACGGGATATGAAGGAAATCAAGAAGACCCTAGAAGAGCATAAAGAAGACATTGCAAGACTAAATAAAAAAATGGATGATCTTATGGAAATTAAAGAAACTGTTGACCAAATTAAAAAGATTCTGGACACTCATAGTACAAGACTAGAGGAAGTTGAACAACGAATCAGTGACCTGGAAGATGACAGAATGGAAAATGAAAGCATAAAAGAAAGAATGGGGAAAAAAATTGAAAAACTCGAAATGGACCTCAGGGATATGATAGATAATATGAAACGTCCGAATATAAGACTCATTGGTGTCCCAGAAGGGGAAGAAAAGGGTAAAGGTCTAGGAAGAGTATTCAAAGAAATTGTTGGGGAAAACTTCCCAAATCTTCTAAACAACATAAATACACAAATCATAAATGCTCAGCGAACTCCAAATAGAATAAATCCAAAAAAACCCACTGCGAGACATATACTGATCACACTGTCAAACATAGAAGAGAAGGAGCAAGTTCTGAAAGCAGCAAGAGAAAAGCAATTCACCACATACAAAGGAAACAGCATAAGACTAAGTAGTGACTACTCAGCAGCCACCATGGAGGCGAGAAGGCAGTGGCACGATATATTTAAAATTCTGAGTGAGAGGAATTTCCAGCCAAGAATACTTTATCCAGCAAAGCTCTCCTTCAAATTTGAGGGAGAGCTTAAATTTTTCACAGACAAAGAAATGCTGAGAGAATTTGCTAACAAGAGACCTGCCCTACTGGAGATACTAAAGAGAGCCCTACAGACAGAGAAACAAAGACAGGACAGAGAGACCTGGAGAAAGGTTCAGTACTAAAGAGATTCGGTATGGGTACAATAAAGGATATTAATAGAGAGAGGGAAAAATATGGCAAACATAATCCAAAGGATAAGATGGCCGATTCAAGAAATGCCTTCACGGTTTTAACGTTGAATGTAAATGGACTAAACTCCCCAATTAAAAGATATAGATTCGCAGAATGGATCAAAAAAAATGAACCATCAATATGTTGCATACAAGAGACTCATCTTAGACACAGGGACACAAAGAAACTGAAAGTGAAAGGATGGAAAAAAATATTTCATGCAAGCTACAGCCAAAAGAAAGCAGGTGTAGCAATATTAATCTCAGATAAAATAGACTTCAAATGCAGGGATGTTTTGAGAGACAAAGAAGGCCACTACATACTAATAAAAGGGGCAATTCAGCAAGAAGAAATAACAATCGTAAATGTCTATGCACCCAATCAAGGTGCCACAAAATACATGAGAGAAACATTGGCAAAACTAAAGGAAGCAATTGATGTTTCCACAATAATTGTGGGAGACTTCAACACATCACTCTCTCCTATAGATAGATCAACCAGACAGAAGACCAATAAGGAAATTGAAAACCTAAAGAATCTGATAAATGAATTAGATTTAACAGACATCTACAGGACATTACATCCCAAATCACCAGGATACACATACTTTTCTAGTGCTCACGGAACTTTCTCCAGAATAGATCATATGCTGGGACATAAAACAAGCCTCAATAACTTTAAAAAGATTGAAATTATTCAAAGCACATTCTCTGACCACAATGGAATACAATTAGAAGTCAATAACCATCAGAGACTTAGAAAATTCACAAATACCTGGAGGTTAAACAACACACTCCTAAACAATCAGTGGGTTAAAGAAGAAATAGCAAGAGAAATTGCTAAATATATAGAGACGAATGAAAATGAGAACACAACATACCAAAACCTATGGGATGCAGCAAAAGCAGTGCTAAGGGGGAAATTTATAGCACTAAACGCATATATTAAAAAGGAAGAAAGAGCCAAAATCAAAGAACTAATGGATCAACTGAAGAAGCTAGAAAATGAACAGCAAACCAATCCTAAACCAAGTAGAAGAAAAGAAATAACAAGGATTAAAGCAGAAATAAATGGCATAGAGAACAAAAAAACAATAGAAAGGATAAATATCACCAAAAGTTGGTTCTTTGAGAAGATCAACAAGATTGACAAGCCCCTAGCTAGACTGACAAAATCAAAAAGAGAGAAGACCCATATAAACAAAATAATGAATGAAAAAGGTGACATAACTGCAGATCCTGAAGAAATTAAAAAAATTATAAGAGGATATTATGAACAACTGTATGGCAACAAACTGGATAATGTAGAAGAAATGGACAATTTCCTGGAAACATATGAACAACCTAGACTGACCAGAGAAGAAATAGAAGACCTCAACCAACCCATCACAAGCAAAGAGATCCAATCAGTCATCAAAAATCTTCCCACAAATAAATGCCCAGGGCCAGATGGCTTCACAGGGGAATTCTACCAAACTTTCCAGAAAGAACTGACACCAATCTTACTCAAACTCTTTCAAAACATTGAAAAAAATGGAACACTACCTAACTCATTTTATGAAGCTAACATCAATCTAATACCAAAACCAGGCAAAGATGCTACAAAAAAGGAAAACTACCGGCCAATCTCCCTAATGAATATAGATGCAAAAATCCTCAACAAAATACTTGCAAATCGAATCCAAAGACACATTAAAAAAATCATACACCATGACCAAGTGGGGTTCATTCCAGGCATGCAAGGATGGTTCAACATAAGAAAAACAATCAATGTATTACAACACATTAAAAACTCGAAAGGGAAAAATCAATTGATCATCTCAATAGATGCTGAAAAAGCATTTGACAAAATCCAACATCCCTTTTTGATAAAAACACTTCAAAAGGTAGGAATTGAAGGAAACTTCCTCAACATGATAAAGAGCATATATGAAAAACCCACAGCCAGCATAGTACTCAATGGTGAGAGACTGAAAGCCTTCCCTCTAAGATCAGGAACAAGACAAGGATGCCCGCTGTCACCACTGTTATTCAACATTGTGCTGGAAGTGCTAGCCAGGGCAATCCGGCAAGACAAAGAAATAAAAGGCATCCAAATTGGAAAAGAAGAAGTAAACTGTCATTGTTAGCAGATGATATGATCTTATATCTAGAAAACCCTGAGAAATCAACGATACACCTACTAGAGCTAATAAACAAATTCAGCAAAGTAGCGGGATACAAGATTAATGCACATAAGTCAGTAATGTTTCTATATGCTAGAAATGAACAAACTGAAGAGACACTCAAGAAAAAGATACCATTTTCAATAGCAACTAAAAAAATCAAGTACCTAGGAATAAACTTAACCAAAGATGTAAAAGACCTATACAAAGAAAACTACATAACTCTACTAAAAGAAATAGAAGGGGACCTTAAAAGATGGAAAAATATTCCATGTTCATGGATAGGAAGGCTAAATGTCATCAAGATGTCAATTCTACCCAAACTCATCTACAGATTCAATGCAATCCCAATCAAAATTCCAACAACCTACTTTGCAGACTTGGAAAAGCTAGTTATCAAACTTATTTGGAAAGGGAAGATGCCTCGAATTGCTAAAGACACTCTAAAAAAGAAAAACGAAGTGGGAGGACTTACACTCCCTGACTTTGAAGCTTATTATAAAGCCACAGTTGCCAAAACAGCATGGTACTGGCACAAAGATAGACATATAGATCAATGGAATCGAATTGAGAATTCAGAGATAGACCCTCAGATCTATGGCCGACTGATCTTTGATAAGGCCCCCAAAGTCACCGAACTGAGCCATAATGGTCTTTTCAACAAATGGGGCTGGGAGAGTTGGATATCCATATCCAAAAGAATGAAAGAGGACCCCTACCTCACCCCCTACACAAAAATTCACTCAAAATGGACCAAAGATCTCAATATAAAAGAAAGTACCATAAAACTCCTAGAAGATAATGTAGGAAAACATCTTCAAGACCTTGTATTAGGAGGCCACTTCCTAGACTTTACACCCAAAGCACAAGCAACAAAAGAGAAAATAGATAAATGGGAACTCCTCAAGCTTAGAAGTTTCTGCACCTCAAAGGAATTTCTCAAAAAGGTAAAGAGGCAGCCAACTCAATGGGAAAAAATTTTTGGAAACCATGTATCTGACAAAAGACTGATATCTTGCATATACAAAGAAATCCTACAACTCAATGACAATAGTACAGACAGCCCAATTATAAAATGGGCAAAAGATATGAAAAGACAGTTCTCTGAAGAGGAAATACAAATGGCCAAGAAACACATGAAAAAATGTTCAGCTTCACTAGCTATTAGAGAGATGCAAATTAAGACCACAATGAGATACCATCTAACACCGGTTAGAATGGCTGCCATTAAACAAACAGGAAACTACAAATGCTGGAGGGGATGTGGAGAAATTGGAACTCTTATTCATTGTTGGTGGGACTGTATAATGGTTCAGCCACTCTGGAAGTCAGTCTGGCAGTTCCTTAGAAAACTAGATATAGAGCTACCATTCGATCCAGCGATTGCACTTCTCGGTATATACCCGGAAGATCGGAAAGCAGTGACACGAACAGATATCTGCACGCCAATGTTCATAGCAGCATTATTCACAATTGCCAAGAGATGGAAACAACCCAAATGTCCTTCAACAGATGAGTGGATAAATAAAATGTGGTATATACACACGATGGAATACTACGCGGCAGTAAGAAGGAACGATCTGGTGAAACATATGACAACATGGATGAACCTTGAAGACATAATGCTGAGCGAAATAAGCCAGGCACAAAAAGAGAAATATTATATGCTACCACTAATGTGAACTTTGAAAAATGTAAAACAAATGGTTTATAATGTAGAATGTAGGGGAACTAGCAGTAGAGAGCAATTAAGGAAGGGGGAACAATAATCCAAGAAGAACAGATAAGCTATTTAACGTTCTGGGGATGCCCAGAAATGACTATGGTCTGTTAATTTCTGATGGATGTAGTAGGAACAAGTTCACTGAAATGTTGCTATATTATGTAACTTTCTTGGGGTAAAGTAGGAACATGTTGGAAGTTAAGCAGTTATCTTAGGTTAGTTGTCTTTTTCTTACTCCCTTGTTATGGTCTCTTTGAAATGTTCTTTTATTGTATGTTTGTTTTCTTTTTAACTTTTTTTTTCATACAGTTGATTTAAAAAAGAAGGGAAAGTTAAAAAAAAAAAAAGAAAAAAAAAAGAAAAAATAAAAACAAGGAAAAAAAAAAAAAAAGTGTAATTGCCCCCTTGAGGAGCCTGTGGAGAATGCAGGGGTATTTGCCTACCCCACCTCCATGGTTGCTAACATGACCACAGACATAGGGGACTGGTGGTTTGATGGGTTGAGCCCTCTACCATAGGTTTTACCCTTGGGAAGACGGTTGCTGCAAGGGAGAGGCTAGGCCTCCCTGTATTTGTGCCTAAGAGTCTCCTCCTGAATGCCTCTTTGTTGCTCAGATGTGGCCCTCTCTCTCTGGCTAAGCCAACTTGAAAGGTGAAATCACTGCCCTCCCCCCTACGTGGGATCAGACACCCAGGGAAGTGAATCTCCCTGGCAACGTGGAATATGACTCCCGGGGAGGAATGTAGACCCGGCATCGTGGGATGGAGAACATCTTCTTGACCAAAAGGGGGATGTGAAAGGAAATGAAATAAGCTTCAGTGGCAGAGAGATTCCAAAACGAGCCGAGAGATCACTCTGGTGGGCACTCTTACGCACACTTTAGACAACCTTTTTTAGGTTCTAAAGAATTGGGGTGGCTGGTGGTGGATGCCTGAAACTGTTAAGCTACAACCCAGAACCCATGAATCTCGAAGACAGTTGTATAAAAATGTAGCTTATGAGGGGTGACAGTGGGATTGGGAATGCCATAAGGACCAAACTCCACTTTGTCTAGTTTATGGATGGATGTGTAGAAAAGTAGGGGAAGCAAACAAACAGACAAAGGTACCCAGTGTTCTTTTTTACTTCAATTACTCTTTTTCACTCTAATTATTATTCTTGTTATTTTTGTGTGTGTGCTAATGAAGGTGTCAGGGATTGATTTAGGTGATGAATGTACAACTATGTAATGGTACTGTAAACAATCGAAAGTACAATTTGTTTTGTATGACTGCGTGGTATGTGAATATATCTCAATAAAATGATGATTAAAAAAAAATAAATAAAAAAAAAAAAAAAAAAAAAAAAGAAACTATAGATAAGCAACCTAAAGCAGTCTTAGTAAAGCTATGGAGCAAACTGCCTAAGGGCCAGAGATTTGCTAAGTGAGCTCCCAAGCTTCTAAGGGAGAAATGAAGTCAGAGTCCTCCACTCCCCTGGAGGAGATGTTGCAAGCCCCTTTCCCTCTTCTGTATGGGGGAGGTCAGGATCCCCAGGTGCAAACACTAGGTAGGGATCCCCAGGATCAGAGGTCATATGCAGAATTAACCATTTAGTGGTCCTCTACTAACCAATAGCAAGTGTTAGCACTAGTAGGTATGGGAGCCGAATACACTCTGATTTATGTAAATATAACCCAATTTAAGGGACCCATGCTGGCCATTGAGCTAAATGGCATAATTTGATCTTGCAAATTGGGAGACTGCCCCCCACCAAGTGTATATGGTAAATATTTCCGCTATATAAGAATACATTTTGGGAATTGATCGTCTACAGAATGCCATGCTGCAGACTTCTGTAGGAGAATTCCACCTCTGGTGTAGAACAATTAAAGTGGTCTTAAAGGAGCAGACAAAAAGATCCCCTGTAAAAGTGCCCCACCCCAGAGGGTCATGGCTGCAAAACAATATAAAGTTCTGGGAGGGCACCAAGAAATCTCAGCCACTATCAAAGACTTGGAGCAGGCGGGGATAATGATACCCAACCATAGCCCTGCTAATAGTCCTGTTTGGCCATGCAAAAGCCTGATGGAATGTGGTGCATGATAGTAGATTATTGGGAGTTAAACAAAGTAACACCATCATTGTATACTGCAGTTCTGAGCATCACTGGTTTATTATAAGAGATTATTACCCAATTGCATCAGTATCATTTTATATTGGCTCTTGCCAATGCTTTCTTTAGTATCGCCCTAGAAAACTCAAGCCAGTCTGCATTCGCTTTCACTTGGGGAGGCCAACAATGGACTTTTACTGTGCTTACTCAAGTCAATGTGCATAACCCAACCATCTGCCATGGTCTGGTGGCAAAGGATTTGGCTAAATAGAAAAGTCCCACAAGTGTGACTCTATTTCACTGTATTGATGATGTCATGTTAACCAGAAATAATTTTTCAGAATTACAAGAAACCTCAGGCTCATTGCTGTCTCACCTTGAGAGTTGAGGATGGGCTGTCAGTTATGACAAATTGCAAGGCCCTAGCTGCTTTGTCAAATTCTTGAGTGTTATATGGTCAGGTAAGACAAAAACTATACTTTCTGCTGTGATTGATAAGGCGCAATGTTTTCTCATGCCACAAATGCCAAAACAACTAATGGCTTTCTTGGGTTTGTTGGAGTATTGAAGACCTTTTGTTCCTCACTTAGACCAAATGTTAAAACCTTTGTATGTTTTGGTTAGGGAAGGCCATCCCCGAGAATGGAATGCCTTCCAACAGGTTGTGTTTGAAAAAGCAAAAAGGGCAATAACCCAGGCACAAGCACTGGTGGGGCATAGATCCAGACCTGCCCTGTGAATTGGGTATGGCCAGCACTGATATTGGCTTTGGGTGGGGTCTGTGGCAGAGGCAACATTCCAAACAAATGCCCCTTGGCTTTTCGTCACAATTATGGAAATGGGCAGAACTGAGATCCATCCCTCTGGAAAAGCAATTGTGTATATAATGCCTTACTGCTAGTAGAGGGACTGATGCAAAGATGCCCAGTCACCTTGAAAACAGCCATCCCTGTTCAGGGGTGGATAACAGACACAGCTTCTAAGCCACCTCTGGCAGTGTCCAACCAAGCACACTGACCAAATGGAAAGCCTACCTGCTACAGTGTGGCATTTTCAATACCAGCCCTCTTAGTGCAGAAATGCATGAGATTCTCGGACCTGTGTCCTATGTAGAAGATTCAATAACTAAAGTCACTGCTCCTGAAATAGCTGTTGAAATGTCTACTATGAAAGTCACAGGTACCATTCCCAGGTCAGCTTGGTTCAGTGATGGGTCTGCTAATGGGCACCTTCCCACATGGACAGCAGTGGAAGTGCAACCCAGTACTGACACTATGTGGTGGTAAACTGGTGCTTTGCAAAGCAGTCAATGGGCAAAGTTAAGAGAATTGTGGACGGTAATAATGCATGAACCAGGAGATGTGCTAACTGTCTGTACTAACAGCTGGGCTGTTTATAAAGACCTCATGACCTGGATGGCAACCTGGAAGCAGGAACAATAGACAATCATAGGTCAGCCCCTCTGAGGACAAGAATCATGGAAAGACATCTGGGACACCTGCCAACAATGAAAAGTAACTATTTATCATGTCCCTGCCCACACTCTGAACACATTACCTGGGAATGTGGAAGCAGAGGCACTCACATAGCTTCAGAGAAGCACAGCTGAAACCAGGGAAGCAGTGGAGTGGCTTAATCAGAAAAGTGAACAATGAGGGTATCAAACCCTGTGGCATCTGGCTCAACAGTTCCAGCTGCCAATTATGCACCAACATCTAGTGCCCTTCATGCTCCCTGCATTGACCATGTAGGCTACCACACCAGATGGGATACATTGGCCAGTCACAAATCTCAGTGGCCTAGCGGCAAGTGGACTACATCAGTCCCCATATGCTCTCACAAGGGGCAAGGTATGCTTTTATTGCTGTGGACATGGCTACAGGACTCTTGTTAGCTTTCCCAGTGAGGAAGGCAAGTCAGCAGGCCACCATATGTTTGGAAAGAATGACTGCTCTGTCTGGCATACCTACACAGATATTCAGTGATTGGGGGACTCCTTTCAATGGACAAATGACCCAAGCATGGGCTATGGACTCTGATGTAATGTTGACTTCCCATCTACCTTATAACCCCACAGGTGCAGTTCTTATTGAAAGAATGAATGGTTTTTTAAAGGAACAACTAAAAGATGATAAAAGGTCTATGCAGCAGTGGAATGCAATGCCCTGGGCTTCTGAACCCATTGAAATGCTAATGGAGGGACCAAAGCAAGCACTGAGAATCCGTGTTAAAGGACCATCTGCCTTATGGCCTAAGCAAGGGAATAGTAATGGCTTGTTGTTGCCTGTGCCTCAGAACATAAAAAATGGGGAAAATGAGGTTCTTTGGCCATGGTGCTAGCCTATGCAGCCATGTTGGTTAGGAATCCTAAGCTCCTGGGGAATAGGAGTTACTCAAAATATTGCAATAAGACCTCAAATTATTCAGAAAATTCTTGCTAAAATCTTTATCACCAATCTAGTGTCTCCTATTCCCACAGGAACCTTATGCATGACTATGTGGACCCTTCTTATGCTCAGATTAACAATTGATGTAATGGTAAAGAACTCTCAAGATTTGCAAGGGGAGAATATCTGGTACTTAAAACTTATCCATAATGTTCCTCTGCCTGATTCCTTGTTGTCAACCCATGGAACCCTAGCATGTATATTGTTAGATCAGCAGAAATTACCCTTTATTGTTGCCCATAA
Organism: Choloepus didactylus; assembly: GCF_015220235.1. Lineage (NCBI taxonomy): Eukaryota > Metazoa > Chordata > Mammalia > Pilosa > Megalonychidae > Choloepus > Choloepus didactylus. The sequence goes on along the minus strand of NC_051319.1, from coordinate 57,090,789 downwards.
ACATCTCTTTTTTTCACCCATAGCACCCTAGCAAACACCTTCCTGCAGTGGGCTTCAGTGGTAATTCATGACCACAATCAAACCCAATGTTGTGTTTGCATGGACTTGCCATCTTCAGGCACTACCAGCCTTCCTTGGACTGTAACCCCTGAGAGTTGTGCTGCATGGATCACCCAACTGGCCTGGCAGAATCCAGTGCATCAGAAAATCTGGAGAAAAAAAACTTCTCATTTAAGACTGAAATCCACCTACCACCCTATAATGAAACCAGGGCTTACATCTCCTCCTTTGTGTGGGAACAGGTGAACAAGCCCCGACCTGTATTGGGGTATGCTGTATATGATGGTTTAGGGTGGCTGATGGCAGAAGCTGTAACAGTAGACCATGTTGCCCCTGTCTGTATGGAATGACATGATGGAATTCACGATGTGGAGTGGCTGCCCCTCAAATTGTGTAATTTTACTGTTAAGCTACTGAACAATAGTTTTTTCCACTGGCAAAATGCCTTCAACTAACCTGGGGCATATCCTTCTCCAAGGGGATGGCTATGGACCTATGGGCAATACGGCTTGCCCTATTTGCCCTATAACTGGACAGGATGTTGCACATGGGACAGCCCTATGTCCCCACTACTTTATATAACTCTTTACCACATACTCCTAGGAATTGGGAGATGGTTAAAGCTAGATATAGAAGAAAACTCACTCCCTGGTGGTATTATCCTTTAGCCATTCTTGCACCAAGTGGAGCTGCAATAGTTACTGAAGAACTTGTGGCAGCTTTGGCCAATCACACTGCCCAAGCACTTAATGATTCCAAAATGTCTATACCCTTGCTAAGTGAAGAAACCTCACAGCTTAAGAAAGCAGTTTTACAAAATAGCATGGCCTTAGATATCCTCCCTGCAGCACAGGGAAGCACCTGTGCCTTAATTAATGTACAGCGCTGCATATATATTCCTGATCATTCACACAATGTTTCACAGGTTTTAAATCATATGTAAGAGCACATACATAATATTGATCAATTATCAGTAGACCTCTTGTAATAAATGGTTTAATTCCCTTTCTTGGCCATGGCATCATCTCTTTATGGGGTTGTTATCTCTGTGGGGGGGACTTCTAGCGTTCTGTTGTCTCTTACACTGTTGATGTGGAATATGGATGCAATGTCTGTCTATGGTCAATGTCGTCTGCTGTGTAGAGGTGGATTGAGAGGACCCAGGGCCCCACCCCCTCCTCCATTTTCAGTGCATGCAGCTGCCTACATGACAGGGACAGACATCAAAGTTCAACAAACCCCTCAGTGGAGGGAAGAATGTATCATCACAGCATTGAAACTCCCCTCCTCTGATCACTGTTAATACTCAAATCTCATGAGACCCTGCTGAAATGCTGTTGTCATTCCCCATGGACCTAAGTCTTTATAAGCCATCCCCTCTGGCACTCCTCTCTCGATCTGCACTGTTCACTTTCCATGGCTGGCTGCAACTGTGACCCCATCATCTCCTGTCAGTAAGTCCCAATTAAACCCCTGTTCACTTCTGTGCCTGGTGTGTTCCTCAGTCTTAGGGCTAAGCTGGGTTGGTACAATTATTCAGAGAATGTACAGGGGTTTTCTGTCTCTTTCTCTCTGGTGTCCTCCCTTTGCAAGCTCCATAAGAGAACATTTGAATTGTTCTTGGAGAAAAGCGTCTCCTTCTAGGGTTGCACTGTCCAACAGAAACTATTAAGAGCATAATGCAATTTTAAATTTTCTAAAAGCCACATTTCAAAAAGTGAAAAGAACCAGGTGAACTTAATTTTAATATCTTTATTCAAGCCAATATATCTAAAATATTATTTAAACATGTATAAATATTAAAAATTATTAATCAGCTATTTTACATCTTTTTTAATACAATACATTAGGCAACCCAGCTATGGAGGTTCTCAGCCTAATGATACAATCAGTCCTTGTTCCCAGGCAGTTTTCACTCTGACAGGGCAGTGGAAGTTTGAGGGTCCTCTCTCTGTGAGTTAGAGTTATTTGAAGGCCCATTCCAGAAAGAAGAAGTAGTATAGCTTAGTGATTAAAGATCAAGTCTTTGAAATGAGACCTGAGAACCTCAAGTCTGCCTCTCACTAGCTGTATCACCTGGGCAACTTACTTAATCTCTCTAAATTTCAGTTTCTTCATCTCATAGGGTTTTGCTGAGGATTACCTGAAATTATATAAGTATATAACTTAGGTTCAGAGTCTGGCCATAATAAACAATAAGAAAAACTAGTTCTAATTACATAAATTGTGATCATCTTTATCATTGATATAGTTATTACTTGCCATATTACCTCCAGACTCCTGAAAAGGAAGATTTCTAATTTCTCAATGGCTAAACCCAGGATTTTCTTTCCTCCCAGTACTGTAATTACTCAAAATCCCATAATCAGAGAGAGAGTTGGCTGGCTAGCTAGCTGGCTGCCTAGTTAGTTAGATTAGTTAGAGAAAGAGAAGGTAACAATGGGAAATAGAATGCCAGCACAGGGCCAGGGATTCCCTGTAGACAGAGACCCAGACACCATATTTATCCTGTTCTCTGTCTGAAAGCACGTTCTGGCACAATAGGACCAGAAAAGCCAGGCCCCTCTGCCCACGGTGTAATCCCACGGTTTATGGAGAAGGGAAGGAAGGAGGTCAGCAAGGAGAGAGGAGGTCTGCAGGTACCCCAGACAGGTACAAACTCTTTTTCCCCCAGGCAGTCAAGCTGTCCTCATACTCCATTCTGCCTTCCCCATTAGGATTTCCCAGTCTCAAGATCTATTCTCAGTAGTGTTTGTGGTAAAAAGATGGCACATATTAAGGCACCAGTAAGTCTCCGAGGTTGCAGGAACCCAATTCAACCTCCCACCCCAAACCCCAGAAACTCCTTTCTCTGAGTCCCAAGCAGAGACTGACATTTCTCCAGGTGAGCATTCTGGTAGACAAGGCAGAAGTATTTTGGGCAGCTTCAAATATTAGAAAGATCCCCCTTGCATTGAGCCACAATGTATTTTGCTTTAATTTCCAGCTCTTCTTGGCCTGACTCTGCCCATAGATACACATAATATCTCTTCTACACAAAAGTCTTCAACTATCACATCTTTGCTTGATTTTTGCTTTTTTGTTTTGTTTTGTACCAAACTATATTATTGTTTGGTACCAAACCATAAAAACCTTGGTTTCTTCAATCCACTTCTCACAGGCCAGGTTTCCAGGCTGATTCTTTGTCCTTCACAGAATCTGCAACAGTTTATGAATGCCCCTTTTAAACTGCAATGCAGAGTGTGGAGCACCCTCCTCCCGATGTGTGCTGAGTAATGTCCAGTACAGTGGACTATTGTTTGGGAAGGTCAGCTTGGTGGCTCCATCTCACATCTGCCTGACCATCCTCCAGGCTCATGTCAACCCAGACAGTAAATGCTCTCTGCTCTATTTCCACAAGGTCTCTCAAATCTTCCCCAGCCACCCCCAATCCCCCACCACCAAACCTGCCTCAGCCCAGGGCCTCATCACACTTACCTGGATTATGATGATGGTCCCCAACTGGCTTTACTCCCTCCAGTCTCTTACCTCTTCCATCTTTGTTGCCAGATGGTTCTTGATGATCCATAAATCAGTCTGTCATATAACTGTTCAAAGGCAATCACAATTCCATATGATCTTCAGAAGGAATCAATAGTATAGCATTCAAATCTTCCAATGATCTAGCTTGAAGCCACTTTCTTGGCCTCATTGTCATTTACCCCCCTTCAGTCATGGAAGACCCCTTGCCACTCCCCTCAAATATTTTGCACATGCACTCTGGTGGTAGAAAATCTTTTCATCTGCCTTCAAAGCCCATATTAAATGCTACTTCTCTGTGATGCCTTCAGTGGTCTTCTTCTTGGAAATCCTACAGCAAATTAATTGCATCTCCTTACTGGATTATTCATTTATAGTTTCTTTTTCTCTCTTTTCTCTTTTCAACAGGGCTGCCGGGCACTGTTAGCTATTATACATGCAGAGATGAATCAGACACTGTCCTTGTACTCAAGAAGGTTCCAATCCAATGAGAGAAATAGACAAGCAAAAGCAATGACAGCATCACTAGTGCCCTGAAGGTGATGATAGCAGTGGGAGCCTGAAGTGCAAGGGGTCAGTACCCAACCAAACAGATGTGGGGGTCAAGGAAAATTTCACAGAGAACAGGATATTAACGCTGAGTCCTGATGGGAGAGGAGCTCTAAGCAGAAGGCATTAAATGTGCAGAGCCAGATGACAAGTGTGATCCTGGCCCATTTAGATAAATGAATATATATTTATATATATTTGGCTGAATTGTGGCATGAAAGGTGGGGTGTGGTGAGATGCAACGGGGATGAAGCTGGAGAGGTTGGCCGAGGCCAGGTCAGGCAGACAGGACCCTGCAGGCTGTACTTTCACGGTATGGTCCCGTCTCTCGAGGGTGGTGGCGCACCACTGCGGGGTTTAAGCCAGGGAGTGACCTGTTGAGATCTTGAGCTTAGAAATACCATTTTAGCAACAATGTGAGGAATAGATGACAGCCAGTTGGGAGTGAAGGCAAGGAGATCAGTTATGAGGCTGGAGCAAAAATGCAGATGCAGCAGCAGATACGGAGATTGGTGAACAGATGTCAAAAATACTAAGGAAGTAAAAACCCCTACCTTGGTGAACCTGAAAGTGAACAGAGAGAAAAAAGGAAGAGTCAAGGAAAAGATTTGGGGGTCTGTTTCTATTTAGTCTTTACTTCATTTTGTCTTTTCCTTTTTTTTTTCTTTTTTCTTTTTTGCATAAACTGACCCCAACAAAATTTAATTCTCTGATATCAGGCACAATCTTTCAGTCAGCTGTCAATCTTCACTGTGCCTTTGATGGTATTGTTTCTACAAGTAGGGTCTTGATAAATGTTTGACAAATTTGCCAAAACTCCTAACTTTTACTAAGCAAGTTTAATTTATGATAATGTCAGAGAGGGCACAATTTTTCAAAGGAGTATTTCTTGGGGAAGATCACTTAGATAAAAGCCCACACTTGGGTCTCTCCTTGCTCATTCATCCATTCTTCGTTCAACAACTGCTTGTTTTGTGCCTTCCTCAAGCTATGCATTATTTTAGATGTTGGGGATACAGCGGTAAACAAGACAACAAGCTTCCTGCCTTAACAGAGATCATTCTATGAGAGGGAGAGAGAAAGAATCACATAAACAAAATAAAAATATGTATTCACAGAGGTATAATTACAAAGGAAAGAAATGGGGTAAGAAGTGAAAACGACTGGCAAGGGAGGTATTAATTAAGCCAAAAACTGGATGACACGAAGGAGCAAAGATATGGGGGGAAGGTACTCCAGGCAGAGAGAGCAGCAATGCACAGGTAACTCGTGTGGCTGGAACTTAAAGAGCAGGAGAGGAAAGCGCTTAGGGATGAGCTTGGGAAAGCAGCCAGCTCATTTGGGGCCTTGTAGCTCATAAAAAAGAGTTTGGATGTTTAGCAGGAAAGTGACATGATCTGACTGACCATGAGGATATTTTTTTCCTCAGAGGTTGTCATAAGCCTATATTTCATATCCCCGGTTTGCCTGGGATATGTTTCCATGACTTTGCCTTTCCATGGAATGTTCCACAGGGAGCCAGCCAAACCACGTTTGTAACCTTCACTCAGTGAAGTTTCACCTGGGCTTTGCTCCAGCATCTTTAGCAATATTATTTATTATTTATCCTGGTACAGGAATGTGCACAGCATTTGAGGCAATATGGATGGGGGTAGAGTGTGGAGCTGAGCCATTCCAAAAACAAAGTCTCTATTGTAAGCCTGATGTGCGTGGAGCCCTTACCTGTGTGATCTGTCTCACCTTGGAGCATGAGCACTAGGGAAAGGTGGTGGGCAAGGACACAGCCAACAAGGCCTGTTGCGACTGGAGCATTGTATGACGATGGGAGAGGAGGGAAGGAGGCTGGCTCACTGTCAATGCCAGATGGTGGCAAGTGCACAAGTAATTGGTGGTAGGTGGCAAGTTTGAGGTTGAAAGGATGGAGAAATGGAGGCTGGGGAAAATATTTGGCCTTGAGCCTCCTACAATGAGCTAGTGGCTTAGCATCAAAATCACAGCTGTGGGACATTTGTCTCTTCTGCTTTCCCCAAGAATGAACGAGGTAATTATTTCTGAAGTTCCAAAGAGAAATATGAAATAAACAACAAAAGAAGCTATACTATACAATGAAGCTAGATATAACAAGCCTGCTGTTTCCTCCCATTCTATTTTTTTCATAAGCTTTCTCTATATCTTGAAAAGCCAAGAGAACTTTTTTGTATAACAAAAAAAGAGACTTAGAATTGGGAGTCCTATAAAGGGGGAAAATATCAATGACAAATGGGCCTCAGGTTAGCAAGCTCTGCTTAATTTTTTCTTATTAAAATTTTAAAATATGAGGCTTGCCTTAATATTTCTGCCACTGCTATTGTCCCCCTGTCCTGTCCAAAACAAAACATTCCCCCAATCCTAAGAAGAAGGCTGTTTTCAATTATCTCTAGATTCAGAGATGATTGTTCCTTTTGCTTGTTATAAATGTGGTTGGGGCCATACCGTAAACTCTCTGCTCTTGGAATAGTTTGCCCAGTTACTAGAATTTCATCAATGCCCTCACAGTTGAATGGTGCCCATGTGTTTGTGATCTCACAGATACACCATTGTAATGCTTCATTATGGTTTTCCTTGGGGCGGGGGGGGGGGGCATCTCACCTGCCTAAGTTCCAACATGTACAAAACGCTGCTGTCAGAATTTTACCCATAGTAGTCGCCTGAGCATGTCATTCTGATCACAAGGGAACAGTGTTGGCTCCTTGTCAAATGTTGGATTGATTTTAAAATTGCTTTGATGACTTATATATTCAGAGCACAGTTTGGGGCCTCTGTTTTTCTCTCCATATGAGCCTAGTCACAGCTTGAGAGCATTCGAAGCTTGTTCTATTGGCCATTTGAAAATATAGGTTTAAGTCACATGGAGAACATGCTTTCAGTTGCTGTTGCAAAGTCGCACATTTGGAGTTCGTTCCAGGCTGGGCTCCAAAGCACCGAATGAATGGATCTATTTAAAATGAAATTTCAGTTTTGTCTTTACACAGAATGCTTTTGAATTAAACATATACATAAGTTGTGCATGATTTTATTTTGGGTTACATAGCACAGGAGAGCTGGAAAGGAGAGAGGAGGAGAGGAAAACAAAAACATCACCCAGCTTACTGATTAAATTGGTCACACATCACCTATTCTACCTTCCAAGTTCAGCCAGGTGTTCCATACAGCAGGAGGTTTGACTTTTGCTCAAATCACCCACCAGGATAGATAAGAAAATCTTGCCAACATAGGGGGAAAATTCAGAATTGGACTAGAAAGATTAGACTTTTGTTCAGCGAGGAATTGATTAATGAAAAGAAGGGGGAGGGATCTGAAAGAAAAAACCAGGAGGAAATCTGAACTGCAGATCTGGGAGAATGGCTAAGCTTTTGTGCTATGTGTTAGATTAGTAAGGCTGATAATTAGGTGAAATTAGGAAAATGAAAAGCGAGACAGGAATGTGATAGCCTGAAAAGCCAGAGTCCCCAGAGATCTACTTGTCCTGTCATGAATGGCTCCTGATCTCACACAATTTTCCCCAAGGTGGGTGCAAAACAAAATTCCTTATGCTTATGGACACATTTGGTAGATTAAACTAAAATCTAAACTGGAATAGCCATTACTTTGCAAGATGCATGCTTAATACATGTGGACTTGGGAGAAAAGATCTATGACGTTAGGGTTAGGGACTCAGGAAGGCAAAGATGAGTCTAACCCACTTTTTAAAATGCACATGGCCAACACTTATGTTACCCAAGGTCTGGAGAGTTAATGAGTTCACTTTCTGATCATGCTCGGCTCCTGTCTACATTGGAAAGAAGTCAGTTGTTTCAAAATATCTCCAGAGAACAAAAGTACTCTTAAGTCATCTCCATGTATGTAAAACGATAACAAGCAAGCCCTGAATTAACATTCCTCACCCTCTGTCAGGGTTCAATGTCCACTGGAGAAGAAGCAGAAAGAAAGAAAATGATATTACAGCCAATTCTGGCCATGCTCTATCAATACCGTAATTTCATTTTCCAAAGCACAGGACCCAAACACTGAATTCAACTAAGAAAAGTACATTGGATCTGGGTCATCTGACCAAGAATATAAAAACAGATGAAATTTCCATGGACCTGAGATTGCCCATGCAGTTCACAAAGGGTTAAGGCCTAAGGTCAAGGCAAAATGTGATCAGCTAGTCTGAGCCAGTCCACAAATTTCAGAATAATGGTTGTAAGTCCAAGAAGCAGAGGTGGACTTCCAGTGAAACTAATAACACCGAAGCTTTGGGGTCCCTCTCTTTGCACTAACTGTGGGAGGGGCCCTAGATATGTGTTTTTGTGATCATGAGTTTTTGCAAATTTTGTGAAAATACCATATTTTAACCACAAGTGATAGAAGGATCTGCTGTCTCTTTCCACTCCAACTTGCCCTCCAACATGCTCTCACTCCTTTCGGGAGGTGCCGGAGTAGACATGGGAATTTTGAGTGTCTTGTTAGGAAAAGTTGAGTTGGAGATGCCTTGGGTATAGTAGGACACAGCTCCATGATTTGCAGAGATGTCTTTAGTGAGAAATAGCTTCATGATTTGCTGGGGCATCTAGGTATAGTAAGTCATTGCTAATCATCCCAGAGTAACAATGACTTCCAGAAATGTTCCTATTACCCATGGTGCCAATTCACCTGGTGTCAGGCATGAAGGAACGAGGCCTGAAGTTGTACTGTAATATGAATTTGTCCCTTGGTGACAAGCACCAAAAGTTTGTGGGTGGTGAAAGAGAATGAAGTTCAAAATGTGTGGAACCAGAGCTATTCTGGCTTATTTTTCTGGATTTTGTCATGTTTGTGATATTTGTCAGTCTTTTCAAATTTATAATCTGCTGTGATTTCTTTTTTCATTCTAAATAAATATTCATTTTCATACCAAATTTTTATTTTAAATTGTATATTCTTTTTTCCTAAAGATAGCTCCCACACTTGGCTTGGATTCTTCTCTGCCAAGGATTCAAAGTGGTATCTAAGGGGTCAACCAGATAGCATCAAAGACTATAGGCAAAAGGTTAGTATAGAAAAATTATATATAAAAACTCCATATTATTAGAGATTCTGGAATAACCTCCCAGATAGCCCTGCTCTGACCAGGGCTGACGTGCCCCTCATTAGGTTGGGAACAAGATCTTTTGCTTAAATGCCCTGATCTTCAGGGAGAGCAATGTACCCTAGAAGGAGAGCTATTTCCTGCTAGGGATGTAAATCAAGCCCTAGGTACTCTCTCCACCCTGCTGTGACTCTGCAAGGGCTGGTCAGAGCACCCTGTTGGAGACAATATGATCATCTGCCACAACCCTCGGTTGAACTCATACTATCACTTAACCTCAAGTGTGAGGTGTCAAGTCCAGGAGCCTCTTCCTTGTACCTAACCAAGCTCCTAATGCCTTCAAGGGCAGAATACGGAAATGAGAACCAAGCTCAATATGATTTGCCTAATCACTAGATCACATTCTTTCTTCCATTTCTTAAAACTCATGAGTATTCTATTGCACAAATTCAAGACTTTGTTTAGTGTCCTAACTTGATTTCATTATTTCTCAACCTCTCTACTTTTTTCACAGCCCATCTATAAACCATATTCTGAAGGATGTTAATTAATATAAAAGAAAGTAGCTAATGGGATGCAGTGTGGTGTCAGGGCCTATTATCACATGTATTTCCTCCCGTGGAATGAAATCTAATTGGGACACTGGGGTCTCTAGCAGTTTAAGTCCATCAAATGAGTTGAAGTAAGGTGTTTTCAGTAGTGGTAGGCTATTTGCATATTTAATCTTTCACAGAATTATGGCAAACCAGAGACAATTCAGGAGAAGAAAAATCTAATAACTTTGAAAGAGTGAAGAATAGGCAAGTCTAAATCCCACGTATTAAAACTGACAAAAATTTCTGGGTATATTAAAATACTCTTAAGTGTATGCTTAAAAGTTATATGGATACTTTACACCACTGATGTTACACACATGTCAGCAACCAGCTGTGAACCCACATCTTCTGAGATGCGTTATTTGTCAACTATTAGTTTAATATGACTTAATCCTATGGTCAGAGGCATCAGACTCTAAGCATAATAAAACATAGTTCCATTATTTCAAATGTCCACAAGTAAGGGCAACACTAAATGTGAACACCCCAGAACATCTTCTTGTTGCTCTATCCTTTACCCAACATAAACAGGAAAGTTTTACCAGAAAGTTGCCCAAACCATAAACTAACAGTGTACGGTAGTAGCAGGCCTTCAAGACGGCCAGTGATCCCTGCCTTGTGGGGTTCACACTGTTGGGTCGTCTTCTCCTCCTCCCACACTTTATCTGATTTGGTCCGTGTGGCCAACAGAATGTAGCAGAAGTGATGATCTGTCACTTCTGAGACTAGGTTATAAAAGACTGTAGCTTCTGTCTTGGGCATTATCTTGCTCATTTGCTCAGCCTTTCTCTCTCAGATCATTTGCTCTGAGGAAATTTAAGCTGCCTCAGTAGAGAGGTCCATGTGGTGGGGGTACCAAAGCCTCTGGTCAACAGCCAGCAAGAACTGAGGCCTGCCAACATCCACAAGAGTGGAGGTGGAGGAGGAGAAGGGAGATTTGACTGGCACATTTCCCCACTGCACAGCAAGCTGAACTCCAGTAACCTATAGGTAAAAGGCCTATCTCCATGACCTCATGGAGAAAAGCCTGTGTTTATGTTTGAAACTGAGAGGATCGCATGAGGATAATCACCTCCCTTGTTCAACCAGAACACAAATGAGTGCACTTAGAGGCCATGGAAGTGGCTTTTTTGTTCTCTATCAGTGTCAAGCACATCGCGTCTTGAGTCATGGTGAAAATCCAGGAGAAAACAACAAGCTCAAGCCCCATATTTTATAGGCACCTTTAAATCACTGCACTAAATTTCTTGCAGTAGAACTCTTTGAATATGACTTTGCATTTGCTGTGCATTCAGAGAATGTTTCTGCTAAGTCAGTTAGTGCTTTTCAGAAACAAACGTATGCAATATGTCAAGTAAGGGAAGTATTTTTTAACCCACCAAGGGAATAGAATATGAACATTCAATTCTGAAAATTTGCAAGGTAGAGGTCAATAGCTGCTAATTCACTGGTTTTCTGGTGCTGATTCCATAGACAAGAAGTCAATATTTCAAACTCAAAACTTTGGAGAGAAGCAGAATAGATTTCTAAGTGACCAGGTGTATTTTGAGATGCCTCCTTCTTTTTCTTTCTTCCTTCCTCCTTCCTATGAAGGACTCTCATTGGTGACATTTCTGGGATCATATTCTGGAGGGAACCAATATTAAACCAATACGTTTAATTCATTTTCCTGTACCTATCCCAGTGCAGGCATACACGACATACCCCCAAGGGTCTGATCTTAATTATGTCCTGCCTTCCCAGGCAAAACCTAATGTGATCCTATCAAAGAGAACAATAGGCAGTAAAATAAAATGTGCCTAACATTTTAAGAAAGCAAGAAAGGCAATACATAGGTGCATTGTAATATCCTCATAATGAATTCTTGCTTGATTCAAAGGCGAAATATCTTCTGTATACCAAAGTAGAACAAAAGCTGATATGTAACCCAGCAATATTTAGATGCAAAGCAACACATAAATTCTTTTATTTATTAGTCTTCCAGAATAAAATAGGGATTTTTCTGATTCTGTATGATCTTTGAGCATTTTAAACAATTAAAACAAGAAACTGCTTTACTTTTGCCCAGCATAATGGGTAATAATAAATAATTTTCCCATATTATGTTCCCACTGAAAATGCTTTTCCATGAAGAATTAATTGCTACCCAACATTCTTAGAATTTTTCTCATAAAAACCACAGAGAAGTCTGTCTTCAAGGAGTTGGTATATGTCATGAACTTCTCCAGGAAATTGAACTTTATTTACAAAGTTATAATAAGAGCTCTAATAAATAATTACTGCCAGGAACCCAAAAAATAATTTTTACTTCTAATTACTATAAAAATAATATAGGGAAATGCCAAAGCCCTATTTTTCAGCACTTCTTGGCTACGCAAATATCTGTGTCACTTGGCAGCAGTTGGACAAACAACAGTTTTGTGTCAACCAGAACGAGGCAACTACTGATCCTTGGGATGCCTTCGGTAGAGGGTGGGATCGACAGCTCCCTTATGAACAGGATTATTATCTATACCCTACCCCAGCTCTTGTGCTTCTCTTTCGTTGTTGCTGTTTTGTTTTCCCTAAAAGCCACTTGTTAACTTCTCGTAAGATCGAATTGAGAGGAAACATTTTAAGTATTGAATAAGCATCTGGCCATAATATAAAACAACTGTGTCAGTGAATCAGCACCTTTCTAAAATTGAGTTTGACCAATGAAGCAAGCAGTCTGTAAGAACTTTTGTGTTCAACAACATCTGTCACTAATGGATATATTTCCAACTGCTCTAAATTTCCTATCTGCTAAATAGTTCCCACATCACTAATATGTTCAATCCGACTTTGCTAAAATAATACTCTTCTGTGGAATGCAACACCAAGTGCATCTGCCCTGCAGAATGGACTGCCTGGGTTTGAATCTCAGCCATACCAACTGCTAGCTGTATGTCCCTGGACAAGTTACCTGATCCAACAGAGCCTAATTTCAGCACTGATAATTGGCAATAATGATAGAACCTGTCTCACAAGGTAGCTCCAAGTATTAGAAGAAGCAATGGGCATAGAACTTGTTTGGTACAGTGCCCCAGCATAAAGTAAGGGCTCAGTTAGCATTGGCCATCATTACCCTTGACATTGTGGTGGTGGTGGTGTTTTTAAACATTGTTTTTTAGTTTTATTTCTGTTAATACTATTGCTACTGCAAAATTTTGAGGTCCACTTTTCTAGAATGAATGCCTAGTGGCATATGCACATGAAAACATGTAACTATCATCCATGCATTACAAGGCTCATGATTACAAAGCATATGTATTAAATCTATCCACCTTTGATAAATACAGAAGGGATAGGATATGGGCTTTATCATCTCCAAAACAATCATATGTACTCTCTTGTCCCAATTGAGTTACCTAGTTATTTTCCCCAAATCCTTCATAATGATTATTTTACATCTGCTATTAAAGCATATTCTCTTCTTAAACCCAGAGTCCTATGCTCTACACAGTAATTCTCAACTTTTCCAGACTAGCACTCACAGGATAAGTGATGAAAAGAACTTTGACAAATTCATTTCCACTCCAAAGAACAAAATCATAGCCAACAGGGATTTTATAATTTACTCATGTCCTTATTCAAATTAAGATATGGAGATGCCAATAAGGAAAACCTAGGGAAGCGGTAGGCTAACTAACTCTTCCAGAAGAAAAAAAGGGGGGACTTTGAAATGAAGTCTTGTTCATAAAAACAAAATTCCTGCAGGGCAAGTCAGCTGATTGGTTTTTAATGGAGTGCAGAATTTAATCTGGTTGCAAACTAAATCATACCTGAATCAAATCAGGATCCCTCTAGCTGACTAAAAAAGAATCTAAGAGGATGGCATCCCTATTGCTTTCCTAAAATCTTACTCCTATAGTCATCATTCAATAAAATACAGAAATTATTTACTGGTAACTCTTTGAACCAGTGTTTGCATTAAGTCAATTGGCTTTTTGAAAAGACAGGTCAAGGAATAAATCCAAGGGTTTTTTTGAAATAATATAGGAGACCACATACTTAAAAGAGGACTATGAGTAATGCAAAAGTCAATTTTCATCTGTTTTGAATTTAGCAAAAATAAACCAAATAATTAATGTGTTTGAAGTTCTTACATAATAGCGGAATAGTATTTATGTCGATGGGTAGGACACATCTGGCTGTGGTTTAAAAAAAATGTGGGGGAAGTGAGAAAAAAGGAAGGAAGAAAGGAATGAAAGAAGGAAGGAAGGAAGGAAGACAGACAGGCAAGTGGAAGGAAAGGTGAGTGGAAGGCAGGGAGGGAAGATGTGAATTACAATTCATTGAGGGCCTACTGTGTTTCAAGTGTTAGTGATTTATGTAAATTTATTTTTGTTTATTCTCATAGCAATCCAATGCTCAGAGTATTATTGTCCTTATTTTACAGATGATGAAAGAAACTTATGTTCAAAGATTTAATTGACTTACCCAGCGTCCCACAGCTACTAAGTGATTCAGCTACCAGAGTCCAAAATCCATTCATGTTCTTTACACTACACCTGAAAGATGCAAATGGGCAGGGATTTTTTTAAGCATATGCTCACATACACACGTACACATATGCATGTACATGTGCATACACGGGGATAAACTTTTAAGTAAGTTTTAAAGGTTATTAACATAGGTGTTGAGAACTTGAACTGCATTTTGATATAGAAATAATTATATAAATAATGGTTAGACTTGCAACCAGTTTGCAAATGAGCAATGAAACCAGAATTCACAAAATTACTAATAATTACAATTTTGGGAATTGTTGGTTATTTTGTTCTTTATTTTCTTGGATTCGGTGTTTGGTTTTGTGGGGGAAGGAAGATGAAGCATTCCAGTTCATGACTCCAGATATTAGTCAGAGACTATCCAGTTGCAAGAAACAAAAATTCATTGAAATTAGTTTAAGCAAAAAAGGATGAACACGAAGACTGAAGTTTGGCCTGGAAAGCTGGCAGGAGCTGGTGTGTTATCCTTCTTGCCTTGGCTCTGCTGTGTGAGGTTGCTTTCTCTTCTTTCTCAGAGGTTAATCTTCTCTGCCTCTCCACACTCAGGGCAGAAAATGCCCGACTTTATATCATGTCTCAGTTCAAGTACAAACCAGAAAGAAAAAAAATCTCTGAATGGGTTGAGCAGATATTCCTTGGAATATATGGTTCCCCAGGAATGTATGCCTTTTCTCTGTTCCAGTAGAAGAAACCAGGCTTTCTAAACTCCCAGAGCTCAGACCCGAGTCACTGTGTTCCCTTGCTCTCAGACTCCCCACCATCACAAGGGTTCCCATTTCCTGCCGCTATCTTTCTTCCATTCCAATCTCTTTCTTCTGTTCCTGGCACCTTTTTCTCTTCTTCATCAACTGGCAAGGCCTCTGGAAGAGTTGTTGGCAAAAAGATTTGGAGCAATACTCCAAGGACTCTGGCAGAGGGTGCAGATCTCCGGGAGGGGTCCACTTGGATGTCTCCAAATGCAGTAGGCCCAAGGGCAGATTTAGAGATAGCGCATTCTGGTTTTTATTCAAAGTCCACCAACAGTTATGTCATCTTGGATGAAATCACTTGTTTCCTCTATAACTCAGATAAAAAATGAGAGGATCTGAGTAGATGACTCTAAAGCCTATAGTTCTCTGACCAGGACATGATGCCGAGTTTGCCTTTTCTTCATTTGTTGCAACATGACATCTATATAACTACTGATATTTAAGTTATATTTAACCTTATATTACAAATTACCTTATCTGCATATTTGTTCTTCAAAAATCATAATCAATCAAAAAGATTGTGCTATTTTTTAAGAGCTCTTCACGGCTACAACTGCTACAGGGAATTCATTTATTCATTCACTCATTCAACCATTGCTTAGTGATCACCTCTGGCAGGCAAAAAAGGAAAGTACAAGACATGGCAGGCCCTCAAAGAAAGCCTAACCAGGCTGGGCAGAGAAACTTGGATTATCATGAAACAACAGCAGAGAACACTAATTGCTTCTAGAAGGGCTAACATTTATGACAGGCTAAAAATACCTTTAAAGTTCAGAGAAAAGGGAAGAAGTATCAATGACAATGTTTGTCAAGTTCCTAAGTGTCGCTGAGAAAGCTGAGAGTCTTTCCAGAGTAGCGTCATTAAGCTTTTTAAAGAATTAGCAATGCCAGAATGATATAGATACAGTAAAGTCCCTGCATAACTGGAATTCTGGGGGGATTGATGACTGGCTCCCATCCTTCATCTAGTCCCAGTTCTTATTTTCTTGGTGCAAGTGGGGAGGGGTATGAAGGAGAAGGTAAAGGTGTCAGATATCTGCCATTCATTATGCCAAACTGTGTCTGTAACCAGGACACTTTGCCAAAATCCCAGGCCACTTGGCCGGAGTGCAGGGTCTTCCCAGCCATTTCATTGATACCCACCACCATCTTCACCACCACACACCCCCATAACAGAACCCTGTGTTTTGCGTGGTTGAACTTGGGGGCCCCATTTATCATGCTATGGTGTGGTCGTACTCTGTGCGAACAGTTTACAAGGAGGGGTAAGATGAGACGGGGCCAGGGTAATTAGAGAAATGTGGAATAAAAGCAACTACAGGATTCCCACAGGTAAGAAAAGAAGAAAAGGTGCTGGAACTTTAACCAACTAACCAAAGAGATGATCTGTTAAACTCAGCTTTTCTTTCCAAATGTCTTCATGTTCATGTTTTCCCCCCATTCCCATGCTGCCTCATTTACAACGAGGTTCCCAGCTGTCCTCCCTAAGGCTAAGCTCCCTTTGCTTCAAACCTATTTGCAAAACTTGCTCAGATTATCTTCTCCTGATTCCATCACATCATTCCTTTCTCAGAAACTTGTTTCCGTCTACATCAAATGCCTGGACCTAGCATTCCAATCTTTCTGCACTCCGTTCTGGTCAGACTGGTCTCACTCTCCCACACATGACATGCTCGTTCCTGCCTCTCTGCCATGTTCCTCTCCTTGAATCCTTGACTCCCTTTGCATCACTACTTTGACTCTTTCAGTTCCTTAAGGTCACTCAGGTTCCACCCTCTTCAGCAAAATCGTCTGTGAACACACCAATCTTCCCCCAATGGATGGTCCCTTCACTGAATGCCTACAATGCTACATTTTATCAGGTAATGATGTATTTTAATATTTTTAATATTATGTCCCAAGTTAGATTGTCATCACCTAGCACAGTTCTTAGCATACTACCTGTCAGATAGGCTCTGTAGGTTTTTAATAAATAAATGAGTGAATGATTGTACTGGGCATAACCATCTATAATCCTTATCTCCCATATAACTAGCCACCCAAGTCATAATCATTCCATGACAATATTTTATCTAAAAGCATTTATTAAATGGTTCCCAATTTCAGTACCTGGAGGAGTCGTGGAGCTGATAATAATGTAGGCAAGGCCGTGACTTCACAGAGCAGAAAAGAAAGTAAGAAAGGCAGCACCAAAAGGATAAATGGTCAATTGAAAATTTTGAATATATAAAAGATGATAAGGCAGTTGTGTCATGTACTGGCCAAGAGATCATCTAGGAGAACGCATTTTAGGGCAGGGAGAGGGCAGACAGAGAGCAAGAAGTGCAATTGAATCAATACTGAAGAAGAGCATTCCAGCTTGCATAAAAGAAGGGGTAAAGACAAGCAATAGAGGAAACAGGCACAGGATATATGTACAATCTCATATCCATTTAGATCTGTCCTCAAAATAGGACTGTGTACCTGTCAGAGTTGAAGGACGGGGGTGGAAGGGATTGTTTGTTAATTTGTTGATTGTAAATCCAAACGGCTGAACATATAGTACCTACTCATTGATTCCAGGTGTTGTGTGTGGGTTGTATTAGTGATTCATTTGTTCACTTACTATTTTATTAGATGCTTACTGTTTGTTAGATTTTCTGACAGCTGATGTCAAAGAGTACAAGACATCTGGGCTGGCCCTTCAGGTGAAAATAAGACTGAAGAAAAGGAAGAAAAATTATAATGCAATTAAAGTATGAGAAGTTTTCATGGGTAGTATAAAGAGTAACTCTTTTAAGTGTTCAAAGGAAGAAGATCCAATCCTGAAGGTAGCTAGAGTTGTGGAAATTGTTCTGAACTAAGAGTTATTTAAGACAGCTTTTAGAATACTGGGTGTTTTCTTAGTTTGTGTGTGTGTATGTGTGTTTCACTATCTATGGCAGCAGGGTAATAATAATAACAGAAACTTATATGCATTTACTGTGTGCTATACAATCTAAGTACTTAAAAAATGTCAATTCATCAATCTTTGTAACTTCACAAGTATATACAATCATAGGCCCCATTTTCTAGATTAAGAAACTGAGGCAGAGAGAAGTTAAAGATGTATGACCAAGGAAACAGTGCTTATAAGTGGTAGAGCCAGATTTCAAACCAGGGAGCTAGGCTCCAGAATCCATGCTGGTCACAACTAAATTTAAGTTAATTTGCACAAATGTACATGGAATATATTTTGCCCACCCCTCAACTGTTGTTAAATTAAAGGAGCATCTTACAATTGAGGTCTCCTTAAAAATCAAGGAACTATGGTACTTCTGATCCTGACATATTGCATTGAATCAATACTTGATTTAGCAAATATTTATTTAGCTGTGGAGGATAAAGAGATGAATAAGATGCAGTAACTCTCCTTAAAGAGGTCAATAGGTAGTGGGAAACACAGTAAATAAAATAGCTCATTACAGGGCACTGTGGTGAGTGCTATAGTATTGCTTCTATTGTGTCAACAAGGTTTGTGGGCTGTTAAAGATAAAGGGATTAATTCTGCCTGGGAGATTTAAAGAAGCTTCACAAAGGTGGTAACAATTGAGCTGATCCTCCGCAGAAGATAGGTTTCACTCAGGCTAGGGAAGGGTTGTGGGTGGGAGGAGAGGAATTTCCAGGGGATGGTCAAATAGAGGGCTAATAGGGTTGACTTTAAAATGGAGCTAACATAGTACCCAATTTTGCCTTGGTGTCTCCAGTCATTTTCCTCAAATTTCCCTGAGGAGGAGATGGCACAAATAAAGGCTAAGCAAGATCAGCTAATATTTTCTTTTTAGATCACTTCCCCCACCCCACCCCAAACCCTCGTGTAAACTCTGAGAAGCTAAAGTAGACCCATGGAGAATGCCTCTACCTTGGCTAGTACAGATTAAATGGCTTAGAATCCCAGCAGCATGGAAAACCTGCTGTTTCACCCAAACTCCAAACCCAAATTGTATGTCTCACCACTCTCATTTAAGGAAAAGCTAATTCAAAGCATTACATATAGTGCAAGAGCAAAAGGAACTAGTTAGAGAAAGAAGGGCTGCCATGCCTCAAGCAGGACAGGTGGCAATGAGAGAGAAATGGGAGATCCTCCAAAGACAGGAGAAGCTGTGGATCTTTGGACAATTCTGGTCATAAATGGGAAGAGAAAGATGAGGAGAAAAATAAGAAAGATAATCAGGCTGCTCTCAGGAGGTGGGCTTAGCCCTCATTTCCAATCCACCTTGTGGGATCCTTTGAAAGTTTTACAATATTTTTTATATAAACTATAATGAAATCTTCAGTGATTGAGTCACAGCATCTACTCCTCCTTGGAATAGCATAAGAACAGGGCCAGAGACTGTGAGGAGCAAAGAACTTTCTTCCCCCAGAGGTCAAAACACATGGAGGCATAAAATCCCACAGTGTATTCTGGGGAACAGAATTTAAGTTAGTGGTGAGCATATGCTTTGCTGCAAGGAGTCAAAGAAATGAGATAATTTCCCTCCTTTAGTCTCAGTTTCTCCGTTTGAAAACAAAGGGAATTATCTTGAGATCTTACAAGGCAGCACTTCTGAAATTCTTATCATTATTTTCTTATGACTGGGGTGATAGAGAAGACTTAAAGGAGGAGCAGGATTTCACTTCCTAGTTCTGTGCCTTAGGCAAGATACTGACCTCACTATAAAACCTCACTTTATAGATGGAGACCTCTATTAAATGGCTGTGATGCCTACCTCCTAGGTTGACTGGGAAGATTCAGTGAAAAAATGTAAATAAGGTGCTCCACATCATGCTTGGCATATGGAATTCATGTATTCATTTCAAGACCCTGTTACAGGCCAATCTTAACAATGAAAAAGACGGCCTGCCCTCAGATTCTAAGGGCCTAGAGAGTTTGAATGTTATTTGTAGTAGGGTCAGTGCAGGAACCAGAACTTAGTCTATGTATTTTAAACAATGGATTTAATATAGGAATTGAAGGGCCTATAAAACCATTGTAAAGTTTGAGGGTTGAGCCTCTTGCAATGACTCCCAGAACAACCTAGAATCCACCCAAGAGGGGAGCTGTCAACTCAGAGACACAACTAGAACCATGGCAGTCTGATCTGAAGTCCCTGTTGCAGCAGGAAGCTTGAGAAATTGTGTTCAGGATTCAGAGAGTCAGGTCAAGACGTGGCCACTACCGTCACTGCTTCTTGATAACAAGGGAGCCAGAGAACACTGAATGCAGGAAACCCACATTCCGTTGTCAGCAAAGACAACAGAAGCCATAAGAGACCCCTGTCTCACTTTCTTCTTCTAAATTTCCTGTGAGAGTTTCTGTGGGTGGAATTTAATTTATATCCAGACTCTTGGCTGCAAGAGTGTCTGGGAAATGTAGTTTCTAGGGGGGTGTTTGGGATTGAATCATGTCTTCGACAAAAGGCATGTTCAGGTCCCAATCCCTGTTCCTGCGAGTATGAACACATTTGTAAATAGGACCTTTGAGGTTATTATTGGTTAAGGTGTGCCCAAAGGGAATGGGAGTGGGCCTTTAAATCCAATATGGGTGAAGTCCTTACAAGCCAAGGAAAGTGGACACAGAAAGAAGAGACACAGGGGGCAGCCAGAAGCTGGAAGTCAATGGAACCCGGAAGAGAAAGAAGCTGTCACCGTATATACTGCCATGTGACAAAAAAGTCAAGGAACCCCAAGGAACCAGAAGATACCACCCCAGGGGAAAGCAAGCCTTCTAGCCTCTGAAACTGTGAGCCAATAAATTCCTGTTTTTCAGCCAACCCATTGTGTGGCCTTTGTTTTAGCAGCTGGGAAACTAAAACAGTGGACCACCTTGTGTCACCTTGTATTGCTGTGGAAGAGGAGAACAGAATTTTGAAAACAACTAAATGTCTTTCCCTATTAATAAAAGATGCGAGGAGAAGGCATTGGCTTTAATAAAGGGGAGTTATTTGGTAACAAAGTTACAGTCTTAAGGTCATAAAGTGTCCAAGGTAAGGCATCAATAATGAAGGTACTGGAGAAAGGCCATTGACATCCAGAAAACCTCTGTTAGCTGAGAAAGCATGTGGCTGGCATCTGCTTGCTCCTAGGTTGCTTTTCAAAATGTCGTTCTCCAAAATGTCAGAGTCAGCTTTCAACGGTCATCTTCAAAATGTGTCTCTCAGCTGCAGCAAGAATCTGGGCCTGTGTGGCTCTTTTTAAAGTACTCCAGTAACCAATCAAGATCCACGCTGAATGGGTGGGGCCACACCTCCATGGAAATAATCCAATCAAAGGTATTACCCACAGTTGGGTGTGTCACATCTCCATGGAAACAACCTAATCCAAAGGTTCCAACCTAATCAATACTAATATGTCTGCCCCCACAAGATTGCATTAAAGAACATTGCTTTTTCTGGGGGACATAATATATCCAAACTGGCATATTCCACCCCCTGGACCCCCAAAAAACATGATATTTCCATACACAAAATACATTCATCTGATCACAATATCACAAAAACTTAAATCATTCCAGTAACGATAGATAAATATAAGATCTCATCAAAATCAGTTACAGGCATTGTCTAGTCCTAAAGCAAAGTTCCCCTCTGGCTGTGGACCTGTGAAACTTAGAACAATACACATTATTGTATATCAGCAAAAACCCAGAGTACAGAGAGAGGTAATTTCAGTGAAGGAGCATGAAAAAGACCTTTAAAGAAAGCTGGAAACTAGCTATTTATCATTATCTGATAGTTAAAATATAGACCATTTCTGGCTTTCCATCTTTTCTCCCTTCTTTCCTAGGAGCCCCCAAATCCATATGACCTTGTCGCTATTACATAGAATATCTTTACCTGGGTTTGGAAAGAATCAGTGGTCTCTTCCTCAAAGACATGATTGTGATCTCCAAAAAGCTGTACTGTGCTCAATTAATGCATAAAAGAGCTATTTTTTTTTTACCTGCCACTATGTTGCCTGAAGTCCTCTCTAAAATTCCATGCATTATTGTTGTTGTTATTAAACAAGGTATACTCTTTGAACTAAGAAAGAGAGAAAAAAAGAAAGCAGACAGCAGGTGGCAATTACATATTCACAAGGAAACTGGTATTTTACATCTCAAAGTGCAGCTCCTGATGACTGAAGCCGTTTTTTTTTTTGTTCATGCCCATGGTGCAGGGAAGGGCTGTATTTATTTACTGGTGAAAATGGGGTGGCAGCAGAAAGCAATAGAAGACAATGTTGTTTTCATTTGCACCAGTGTCCCTAGACAGAAGCTTGCATTTCTCACATTCGCTTTCTCAAGGCCTTTATTGTCCTAGCTTCCTGTTAAAAATCAAGCTAGTGATGGCAGATTCAAGCAATCCCATTAGAATACTGAAAGCAGTGTATTACAGTACCAGGCAGGAGAGTTAGGGCCAAACAATAAGTATAATAGGAATGTTTTAGCCTGGCGATTGAATCAAATCCCCCACGAAAGACATTTAGGTCCAATCTCTGGCCCCATGGGTATGGCCCCTTTGTAAACAGGACAACTGAAGATGTTATTAGTTAAACTGTGTCCAAACAAAATTAGGCCAGTCCTTAATCCAAGATGGACAAAGTCCTTATAAGCTAAGGAAATTGGACACAGAAAGAAAAGCCACAGGGAGCAGCCTGAAGGTACAAGTCAACAGAACCCGAAAGAGAAAGAAGTCACCACCATATGTATTGCCATGTGATGGAAAAGCAAAGTACCAAAGTTCACAAGAAGGTGGCCCTAGAACGCTTCCGTCTTTGGGGAGAAAACATTGCCTTGCTCACACCTCGATTTTGGATTTCAAAACAGTAAATCAATAAATTCCCATTGTTTAAGCCAATCCATGGTATGATATTTATTTGTTTTAGCAGAAGGGAAACTAAAACAGCCCCAAATGAAACAGATAGTGAGCTGCAAGCCATTATCATTGCAGTGCCCAGGTTGTGGCTGCAAAACGAAGATTTCAAGAATGCCTGACCGAGCTTCACAAGCAAGCACATGTGGAGAGTCTGAGGCCAAACAGAGAGGAGATAAAGAGCTTGAGGAAATCAAGCTTTGTCCCTGGCAACTCTCCCAAGGAATGCATGGTGGTGTCTCTCTAATTTAAATCTAGTCTTCACCACAAGACACAGGCTTACGAGCTTAACTCAGACATTGAAAGAACAGTTTTGAATAAAGCTATTTGAACAAAGAATGCTGGATCCATCAAACAGATAAATCTGTTTTGGAGTCTTTGATCTCTTTTTGGGCATGCCCTTGTGTGCATTATCAACCACAACATCTAATGATAACTCCCTATTTTGCCTGGATAAGAGGGGAAAGAAGGGAATGTCTTTCAAAAACAAAGAAGATGAACTTTGCAGTCAGTCCTTAAGGGTTTATGGCACCACTCTCCCAGCCCTACAATGAATCTAAAATGTAGTAGGCAAGAGAAAGATTAGCAAGCAGATAAACACGCAGGGACAACAATGAGTGATTTTTCAGCTGGGCCTTGAACATGTACCATGTACCAGTAGAGGAATTTAAAGATGTAGATATATAGCCATAGATACATCTCCCTGCCCACATTAAACCTTAGAGAACTTTAGCTAGACAAGCAGGCTATCACTTTAAAAGAGTGACTGATTTGAAATTCTCTAGAAAGGCATTTATTCCATGTAAAGAAAAATTTACCTTCCCCATATCCTGCCTGGAACAAATGCCAGATCTGTTGGAGACAGAGGGCACATCTTAATTATTTGGAGCATACAAGCTTCTCAAAATTATCAGTCTATATACTGTTAAAAGAGAGCATGGAACTACTTATACACACTCAAATGAAGTCAAGAAGCAGGAAACTATAAGATAATTCAAGTAAAACAAACTACTTTTGCCCTCAGACCTATATGAATAAGATCATAAAACTTTACCAAAGGACATAAAAGAGGACTTGAATAAATGGAAAGACAGATCACATCACTGGATAGAAAGACTCAATGTTGTAAAAAATGTCAATTCTTTCCAACTGAACCTATAAATTCAGCACAGTCTCAAGTAAAATCCCAACAGTTCCTTTTATGGGATTGGCAAGCAGATTCTCTTGATTTCTGTGGAAAAGAAAATGTATGATGAAAAAATACATAGTTAAGCTCTGCTAATTTAAAAAGTGCATGGTTAGCACAAGAAAAGTGAAATAGAACAACAAACTAGAATAATGTCCCAAATAATAGCTGTGTGTGTGTGTGGGGGGGAATTTATTTCAAATCAGAGGGGAAAAGATAATAAATGGTTGTGAGTACAAATGTTTACCCAAATAGAAAATGTAAGTGTCTACCATATACCCAAAATTAAATTCCAAATGATTTTTTTAAATTAACATTATTATAAAAGCATTAGCGTAGGAGACGCAATACCCAAATGATGGAAAGGAATAGAATGACAACTATAACTAAGTAAAATAAATTCTTCATTGTCAAAAAGTACTATAAACAAAATTAAAAGACAAGTAATAGACCAGAAGGAAATATTTGGAACACATAACAGGAAAAGTAATAATATCCACAATATATAAATAGATCCTGCAACTCAATAAGGAAAGGACAGATAGCACTATAATAAAATGAGCAAAAGGTTGGAAAGGCAACTACAGAATAAAGTATGTAAATTGATTCTCCTTGAATTCTCTCTGGTACTTACCCTTCACATACAATTTATCACCATGTTCTTGTCTCTCCAGCTCCACCGCCACCACCCAAGTTCACACTCCATCATTTCTCTCTCTTCTATCATGATGGGCTCCCATTTAATCCCCCTGCATCTATTTTTGCCACTCTCAATTCCTCCACAAGCCAGAGTGAACTTGATGAAACACGTATCATCCCCATGCCCCAAACACTGGATTTCATTTCACTTAGGGTTGAAAACCACGTTCTCAGCAGGGTGTGACAAATTTATACACCAGGCACTAGCCTTCCTTTGTTTTCTCAAATACACATACTCCCTCCTAACATAAAGCCTTGATTCAAGCAGCTCTGGAACACTCCTTTCCCCCTCACTTTCTTCTTTTTCTAGGTAATGTCTACCCTCTGCCTCTCCCTTGAAAACTAAACTCAGTATCATCACTTCCTCAGGGAAAACTTCCCTGAAATTCCAGAAGAGTTCTATTTTCCCTAATATAAGATCTTTTTTTTTAAATCTTTTTAATGCAATTTTATTGAGATATAATCACATAACATGTAATCATCCAAACTACACAATCAGTTGTTCACAGTATTGTCATATAGTTGTTCATTCATCACCACAATCACACTTTGAACATTTTCATTACTCCAAAAAATAAAGTAAAATTACAATAAAAAAGAACATCCAAAACATCTTATTCCTCTCGTTGTTCATTTACTTTTTTTAAAATTCATTTTTATTGAGATGTATTCACATACCATGCAGTCATATAAAGCTCACATTCAATTGTTCACAGTACATTATACAGTTTTGCGTTCATCACCAAAATTAATTTTTGAACATTTTCATTACCACACACACAAAAATAATAAGAATAAAAATTAAAGTGAAAAAAGAACAATTAAAGTAAAAAAGAACACTGGGTGCCTTTTTTTTTTTTTTTTTTTTTTTTTGCCCCTATTTTTCTACTCATTCATCCATACATTGGACAAAGGGGAGTGTGGTCCATATGGCTTTCCCAATCACATTGTCACCCCTCATAAGCTACATTTTTATACAATTGTCTTCAAGATTCATGGGTTGTGGATTGTAATTGGGTAGTTTCAGGTATTTACTGCTAGCTATTCCAATTCATTAGAACGTAAAAAGGGTTGTCTATGTGAGTGAGGTACTCACCAGAGTGACCTCTTGGCTCCTTTTGGACTCTCTCAGCCACTGAAACTTATTTCGATTCCTTTTACATCCCCCTTTTGGTCAAGAAGATGTTCTCCATCCCACGAAGCCAGGTCTAGATTCTTCCCCAGGAGTCATATTCCATGTTGCCAGGGAGATTCACTCCCCTGGATGTCAGATCCCACGTAGGGGAGAAGGCAGTGATTTCACCTGCCAAGTTGGCTTAGCTAGAGAGAGAGGGCCACATCTGAGCAACAAAGAGGCATTCGGGAGGAGGCTCTTAGGCACAATTATGGGGAGGCCTAGCCTCTCCTTTGCAGCAACAGTCTTCCCAAGGGCAAGTCCTGTGGTAGAGGGCTCAACCCATCAAACCACCAGTCCCCTATGTCTGTGAGCACACCAGCAACCATCGAGGTGGGGAAACCCTGTACCCCAGCATTCTCCACCAGCTCCTAAAGGAGGTTCTGCATATTTTTTTCATTTTTTTTAACTCTTTTTTAAAAAAAATTAACTATATCAAAAAATTAAAAAAAAAAAACATACAATAAAAAAACATTTCAAACAAAACATAAGACAACAAGGGAGTAAGAAAAAGACAACTAACCTAAAATAACTACTTTACTTCCAACAGGTTCCTACTCTCCAAGAAAATAATCTAATATAGGAACATTTCTGTGAACTTGTTCCTACCATACCCACCAGAAATTACCTAATGTAAGGTCTTATACCATGCACCTCTCCTTCACAGCACTTGCCCCATTTGTACTATTATATTCTCTCTCTCCAACAGCAGTCTGTTGAGCTCCACAAGGGCAGGGAAATGTCTTGTTAGGTCACCATTTATATCTCCTTGCCTAAAACATAGTAGATGCTCAGTAAATCATTATTGAATAAGTGAATTTGTATTGAAAACATTTTTATATATATTTTTGTCTGCTATTTATACTTATGTGTCATATATAAGTGCTGGAAAGATACACACTAAATTTGAGCAGAGTTTTTCACTGGTGATTTTGAGGGATTTTTACTTTATTTGCATTTTTAATAGCAAGCGTTCATTACATTTGTAGGCTGAAAGAAAACAAAGTTATTTCCATTTGGAAAAATATGTATACTGAAAAGCAAAAATTAAAGCTCTGAAACCATCTAGCAGCTGGGAAATTTTAAAATATATCCAACTTGGGAGAAGCATGATTCTGTGTTCTTTTAGTTTTTATTTTATATTAAATGGCCAAAAAGCCACTGCTCAGGCAACTTGCTTATCTGCAGCTGCAGGATTTTCAGGTCAACTCGCAGCGTTGCTAACTTAGTTCGGATTTTCAACCTCATTTTTTGTTGTTGTTGTTTTACTACTGCTATTATTGGGCTTTGTTTTTTTTAATTCAGTAAAGCACATTTTAATTGCTTATTGCAAATATCACCCACTTACCTGGCAAAAGAGACTGTCTTCAACCAGTTTGAAATAGTGCCCTCCTTCAGATTCCCAATTAGCATTAATGCTAACAAGAAAATTAGAAGGAAATGAGGGTGGACACGGCTATGAAAGATATCATAGAGGGAAATTATTTTAAACAGTGTGGGACAGTGGCTCTGAAGAGGCAAAAGGTGACCCTGATTTTTGAGTTTTGAGTGACTGTCAGGCTTCTCAAAGGTGATGCTCCTCAAGTAATTACATGGTAGAGCCAGAAAGGGTGTTAATTGACTTCCATGATTGGAGCATCATTTCACCTTTGCATAATTATTCTAAGGAAATAAAAGAGTGATAGGCTATCCTATTATGAGTTCATCTCTGTACTAACCCAAAAGGGAATGGGGCTGTGATAAACCAAAGTCAATAAGATGAGGATTTTAGACTAAAAGTTTCAGATTTTGTCAGTGTCTTAATTTTGCCAATACTCAATTATGTCTTCAATGATTGTAGGAATTCATTCCCCTTGAAACAATGAAAACTGTCCAGCAAACCATACTACATTTTAATGAAATTAAATCCGTGTACCAATTTTAAACCTTGGGGACCCTTAGAAATCCAGACATTTGCTCTGATTTTTATAGCTATTGTGAATATTATTACAAATCTCACCTTAAAAATTAACGTGACGCTCCATGAGCATAATTACATTGTCATCTTTCCAGAATCCATAATTCCTCTGTGTCTAATAACATGTGATCAGTCCTCCTTGTACCCCAGCTGCTTCAAATAATTGCTTGCTGTCCAACTGAGAAAAACTTTTACTAAATGATGTATTAAGCAAAATAGTGTAACCCTATCCTCATCCTGTGATTCCCCCCACCCCTTTTTTTTTTACAATAGCATCGGGTGGTTTGGGAAAGAAGGAGGATTAGATTATTTCAATTAGAACACCCACAGTTCTTTAAGAATACTACCAGGATTTTGCCACTAATTGAAGAAATAGATAACACATGTCTTTTTCAGCAGATCTTATTGACTTAATAGACATTTTTTTTAAAGCAACTTTAAGAAATGTTTTCCTTTGAAATACAACATCACATAGTGGGCCCCATCTGGAATGGCAACTTTGCACACAAACTAAGAAATTGGAAAAAGAAAAACTCATTTTTTTTCTTTGTCTAGGGCAAATAATTAGTAATTAGCTACCATAATATCCATATATGTTACTGAGACAGAAAATGAGCAAAGGTTTTCAGAGACAAGGCACTAAAAGTCTTTTAAATGCTGAAACCCAAAAAAGAATCTAGTGATTCATTTATTCAAGCTGGATACATGTTTTTTTCTATTCAGTTCCAAATTACCTTCATTTCTGGTGATTTGCTTCCCACCCCCTGCCCTTCCATTTTGAATAACATCTGAAGTTTCTAATCCCCTTCTTCAAATTTGGATGAAATTTTTTAACTGAAAGATGAGAGTTTTCCTTTATATCAGAAAATATGGGGAATGTCCACAAACAATGTGACCACTGAAACCCTGTATCCTAGTGGGGGGGGCAGATGAAGACTTGAGTACGGAGAGGAATCCAAGAACTATGGGCAGGAAAACGGTTAAATTAGAAAAGCTGAATCTCTTCATTCAGTAACAATTTCCCGGATCTTCACTCAAAGAAACATGAAAAGTACAGGTATAATATAAAACACTGAAGACTCTATCATGCATGAAAACCAAGGCCATGCAAGGGAAGGCTGAGAATGGAGGATGAGGAAGAAGCAAAAGATCAATGTATGATGAGGTGATCTTTATGTTAAAAACCAAACCTGAAGATGGGTCCCTCTTCTGTGTAGAAAAGGATCCTAAGTTTCAAATTATGTCAGTGGGATAAAATATTAAGTGCATTCAGTGAAATCCAGCCTCCCAACTTTGGCAGATATGTACTGTTAGGAATGCATTAGTTGCCACATTAACAATTCCGTGTTTGCTTTGCATTTCTCTGCCATCAAGGGCACAATCTGGGGTCAGCCAAGGAGAGCTGTTTCACTCTGAGGCAGCCAGTTCAAGCCCTATGTTCCTTGTTTGTTTTTTTCATCCTAGAGTCAGATTTACCTAAGTCTTTGGTTGTGTTTAATTCCATTTTATGACACAAATCAAAAGCAACAGTTTTTCACCCCATTTTGGCAGGATCATCCCCACCCCCCAAAGTTAAGGAAAGGTATGTTACTTGGCAAATAAAAAAGAGAGAAGGGGATGGATTCTAATTAAAGGCAGAACAAGAAATTGATTTGAGAGCATTGGGGTATGAATTCTCCCTGTCATTATATCTGAAGTCCTTTATGAACCTGATCATCTTCTACGACATATGACAGCCAGAATAAGAAGTCTTCTTATTCTTCCCCAGCTTTTATATCAAACAATCTTCAAGGCTGCTGATGGCTGAAACGTAAATCCTATTACGATGATGGTACATGGAAATAGCAAGGGTCTCTGAAGATAAAACAATAAGTGCTAAGTGCAGGGAGCATTAAAAGAAAACTGTAGGCATTTTCAGACCTCAAAGGACTATATGTCTTTTGAATATAATGACATTTTGGACACAAAAATCACTACTTTACAATAGAAATAGCTAATGTTCAATCTGCCTCTATAAACATATGTTTACAGCCTATGGATGCTGCTTGTTTCATTAAATCCTGTGAATCTGGAATTGAAATCATTATGCTATTACATTGCAATGCCTTCTTCTGAAGCATAATGTTCCCCGTAAGTGTTTACTTTCATTCTTTATTCTAGCCCTCTGTCCTATTTTCCCTCTCTATGCAATTATCCATGACAATAAGAATTGCCTGGTGGTGTCGTTTTGTAATCCAGGAAAACAAGGGATCATACAAAAGTTTTACAATCTTCTTTGGGAGATGAGATCAAAGACTCAACCATAGCACTCCATAATTGGACATCTATCACCACAGAAATAAGATAATAGCTACCTCGGTAAAGCAAAAGTCTTGACAAGTAGGAATTCCTACATTTGGTGTGTCATCAGACCCTCCTAAGGCCTTGTCCAGCCTTCAGAATCATCCACCCAAAATATCACCTCCTCCCAGACACCTCACAAGTGGTAGATCCCAAGGGATCCCTCCAGAGGCAAAGATAGGGTAACAGGGTGACCTCGATACTCAAGGTCCCAGTGTAAGAGGTGACCCCAATTGTATTGATTAGGGTTCTCTAGGGAAACAGAATCAACAGGAGATATCTATAATTATAAGATTTTATAAAAGTGTCCCACACAACTGTGGGGATACACGAGTTCAAATTCCATAGGGCAGGCAGCAAACTGGCAACATCCAATGAAGGTTTTCAATTAACTCCTCAGGAGATGCTGGCTAGACAAAGAAGAAGGTTCTCTCTCTTTCTCCCTTAAAAGTCTTCCACTGACTGGATTAAACCCTTTGTTGATGTAATCAGTCACAGCTACATTCAATTGACTGATGGTTTCATAAACCAGCCTTCTGGTTTATTAACCAGCCACAGATGTCTTTGCAGTAATGGTTAGGCCAGTGCTTGCTTGACCAGACACCTGGGTACCATCACCTGGCCAAGCTGACACATGAACCTAACCATCACACCAAGTAAAAGAAATAGTCCAGAGTTCATCTACTAGGAGACGTGAAGTTAGAGTCTGCATACTTAACATCTTGAATATGTGTCTTTGGAGTGGAAAAATACAGACCAACACTCCACAAATTTTTCATAACAAAAAACGGTAAAATTTTGATTTCTGCCCACCCACTGCATAAACAACTTACTAACAGGGTAAAGTTAGCAAGCTCCTCTTAGGCCTGATTGAAGGCACTCTGCATTCTGCACTTTTCCTAAAAACTCCATGTTATCACACACTCTGGCAAACCCTGCGCCCTGTCATTACTCTCCTTAGTTCAACAACACTCAGAAGCCTTGGTCTCTAGGGATGTTGTCATGCTGCATAAAGGCCACATTGTGTCTCTAATTCCTACTCTTTTCTTGGTTCATTTTATATGCTCTTCATGTACATGTCTGGTTTTCAGAACATGACTCATGCCTTTTAAGTTCCTCCACAAACCTATAAATGGGGAAAACTAGTGATGGAAGTGAAAGGATTGGAAGTGAAAGGAAGTGTCCTTCTTTCACCAGACAGTGTGACTTTCTAAAGAATGCACTAAGTAACTTCCTGGCACACCAGGATCAATTTGATGTGACATTTGAGAAGGCACAGGAATAGTGGGTGTTTTCCCTTACATTTTTTTAGACAGTTCATCACTTTTCTATTGATAGAAATAAAACACACACACGCCCCTTTTTTTTCTTTCTCTCAAAGAATAAACTGAAAAACATAGAATGTTAGATTTCAGTGTATTAGTTTCTTAAGTCTGTGGCAACAAAGTACCACAAACTGGGTGGCTTAAAACCACTGAAGTTTATTCTTTCACAGTTCTTGAAGCTACAAGTACAAAATCAAGGTGCCAGCAGGGCCACGCTCCCTCCTCGCCTCTCCTGGCTTCTGGTGACCCACTGTTCCTTGGCTTGTGGCACCGTAACTTCAATCTGACTCCATCTTCACGTGGCCATCTTCTCTCTGTGTCTGAGTCTCTGAATCCAGATTCCCTCTTCTTACACGGACACCAGCCATATTGAATTTAGAGCCCGCCCTACTCCAGTGTGACCTCATCTTAATTACATCTGCAAAGACCCTATTTCCAAATAAAGTCACATTCTGAGGTACTGGGTAGACATGAATTTGGGGGGACACTATTTAACCCAGTACACTCAGCTAGATCTTCAAGACAATTTGGTCTAATCTAAAGATTTCAATAATGAGGGTCTGGAACTTAAGTGACTTATTAAAAGTTACAGTTGAAAACTACCAGATGATTCTGTCATCTGTGTTCAGCTCTGAAGGGCCCCAGGATTTAGGTAATATCTAAATTTTTTACACTTTTGGAAGGAGGGAAAGACCTGAATTCACTAGATTCACTTGGGAAAATTCTCCCTGTTGTTTGAAAGGGCAGGTCTGGTGGAGAAGAAGTCCCACCCATCACTCAGGTTTGGGGGTGGGGAATTTGCTCTGCTTGAGACAGGAGTGGAAATCTGTTATTTGGCTTCTAAAAGGGTTAGGGACATGGTGTGTGTGTGGCGGCGGGGAGGCAGTGTACAAAAGTGAAAAGGGAGAAGAGCAGGCCTTTGGAAATGGGCTCTCTGTCTCTTCTGGATTGGGGTGGTCAACAGACTGGATAGTACCTGAAGCTGTTTTCACCATTGCAATGTAAACTCAGCCCCAAGTGTCCACCCACTGCCCTCTCAATGCACTAAAACCTCTAGAAAAAAAATCTATTGGCATATTTGGGACAGGTAGTGTTGATTGTTGAGATCAGAGATGGACCGTGTTTCACTGTGTGGTCTAAGTTATTCAGGAAAGAGTCTACCTTTAAGAAAGGGAATCCCAAGAGCAGAAACCATGAGAATATAAGTCCTGGGGAACTTGCAGAAATCTTGCAGGAACTTGGGGGGCTTGGTGCTTCCCCTGCCAGAGAATCTGGAACTGAAGTAATCTGATCCCAATTTAAAAGACCAGAGAAGTTCCAGCTACATCAGGGTTATACTTTTACCTCTCTCTAACATTTACAAACATTTATACATTTCTAATGCATATGTCTGTGTGCATATGAGAGTGGGCAAGTGTCTATATGTAAGAGATAGAAAGATTAAGGTATTACCTGGCCCAAAATATGAACTCATTGCTCTTTTTCATTCATCTTGCTCTCTGGCTAAAAAAGTGGTTAGTTTTAAACAAATCTGCTGAAAATCTAGGTAAAATCCCTGAGGCCTACGAAGAGAACATGCCCTGTCACTGAGAGCTCTGACTGCCCTGGGAGGAATGCTCTGACACTATCATAATCATAATGCTCTTTGTTCTTTTATTATTTTGACTTATGCTTTCTACTTTTCAAAAGACTTTTACATCCATTATGTCATCTCAGACTAATGACACCCTGTGATGTGGACAGACGGGTGTTATTATAACTCGGCCAGTTTCCCATCAACAGAATCAGGACTGGAGCCCGGGGGCCCCCAGGAAGGAAGGCAATGCAGTAGGTTTATGGGCCTCCGTGAGAGGTCCTTCCAGGTTGATAATCCGACCAGGTTTTGCAGGTAGCTGAAGAAGAGTCCAGAAAAAAAGGGCAGCCTTCCAAGAGGGAAATATGCCAACAGCTCTGTCCAGCAGGAGTGGGGTAGGGTAGAGATGAGAGTTGCTCTTCTGTAGGATCACTTTTCTTCTTTTTGAGTCAATTAAGGCATAGAGGGTTTGAGGCAGTAGGGAGGCTGGTAGGGGTCTTTACTCTCGTCATGCAGTCTGGGAGATGCTGATACAACATGATTGGATGGGAAATCACTATCCTTCTTGTTTTGAGTGCTGTATTTGTTAAAGTGACAAGACAGAAAAAAATCTTTAAATGTCACAGAAAGATGAACACTATTTTTCTTTTTTTTTTTTTTTCCTTTCCTAGCAAATAATGGCCAAGTTTATATGCACCTAATAGCTGAACTATTTCTTGCCCAGGTGGTCTTCCTCAGTGATCTCTATGCTCATCACACTGAGTTAAAGTGATCAGCCTAGTACCTGGTACATAGTACAAGTTCATTAAATACCTCTATTGCTATAAATATATGCATATGATCTGCAACTAAGAATTATATTTGGCATGTCTCATGAAATGTCTAGATCTGCCATATAGTACATCAAGTTCCCAAGGCTCTATGGATAAGGCTAATGATTTTCAATAAGCAAGACAACCATTCTGTCCAGGAAATCAAGTTAGCCAAGCTTGAATGGAGAGACCAACATGTGTTAGATACCATCAGCCTTTCTTGACCAGTCACTGCAAATTTTTCTGCAAGCTGATTACCTTTACCTGGCATTAACACAAATGAAATAGCTCATTAGACTGAGGGAAGCAGTGTTGCTGAGTCCTACATGCCTACTGACATTTGTCTGATGATCCCTTGATCACACACAATTCCGAAGGCAAGAGCTTACAATGATTTTTAAGTGTGTCCAATTCATAGCCACATGGAAATATTTCTGTACCAAGAATAATCTTACTTTAAACTCTTTTTTCAGCTACCTAAATTTAAGCAGGTGGAATTCTTTTTTTAGATGCTACTTTATTCAACCTTTAAAAATGAAGGATCTGATTTTAATGTGAAATCTGCATTTCATCAAAGATGGGACACAGTGTCCTTGGCTTAATTATTCTTTATGGAAACTGAACACCTTTACTTCTGCATGCTTAACAGGTAATGAGAACACCCACTCCAGAGAATGTGATTCAGGTCTGAAAGATTGAATCCCACTGATTCCATCCATACAGACAGCAAAGCACAAGGAATACACCTTGTACTGCTCATGTGCTAAGCTGGCACAAGGTACAATAATCAATGATAATGTCACTTGTGCTGGTTTGAATGCATTATGTCCCCCAGAAAAAGCCATATTCTTTGATGCGATCTTGTGGGGCAGACATATTAGTGGGGATTACGTTAGAACTTTTGGATTAGGTTGTTTGCATGGAAATGTGCCCCACCCAACTGTAGGTGATACCTTTGTTGAGAGAATTTCCATGGAGGCATGGCCCCAACCATTTAGGGTTGGCCTTGATCAGTGGAGCTATATTTAATGACCTGACAAACAGAGTGAACTCAGGGCAGCTGAGAGTGACATTTTGAAGAGGAGCTACAGCCAAGAGGGACACTTTGAAGAAACCACAGGAGCTGCAGATGAGAGACATTTTGAAGACAGCCATTGGAAGCAGACTCTTGCTCCAGAGAAGCTAAGAGAGGACAAATACCCCAAGTGCAACTAAGAGTGACATTTTTGAGGAACTGCAGCCTAGAGAGGAACATCCTGGGAGAAAGCCATTTTGAAACCAGAACTTTGGAGCAGACACAAGCCATGTGCCTTCTCAGCTAACAGAGGTTTTCCAGACACCATTGGCCATCCTCCACTGAAGGTACCTGATTGCTGATGTGTTATCTTGGACAGTTTATGGCCTTAAGACTGTAACTGTGTAACCAAATAAACCCCCTTTTATAAAAGCCAATCCATCTCTGGTGTTTTGCATTCCGGCAGCATTAGCAAACTAGAACATCACTAAGTTCCTACATCTCCAAAGGAGAATTTGCAGCAAAAATAAGTAAAATAATAGTTCACAACTGCATGACACTTTATAAATCCCCTGCCATACCTAGGATGTCACTTTATTCTCTTATCAGCCCTGGGATGGAAATGGAGCCAGTAGGCCTCAGGCAAGTCATGATCATCACAGTGATCAGCCAGTTTTTAGGTGGTAAAGACAAGACTTGAAACTTACCTTTTCAGAGCCCTTTTCTTTCTGTCACAAAGCTTCCTAATAAATGTTGAGATTTTGTGGCTGGGTGAAGGAGGTGCAGTAATTGTACTTAAGGATACCGTTTCATTAAAGAGAGAGGGGGAACTGATGGATGAAAAGTTAAACTCAGCTCAAGCCTCAATTACACTTGAAAGATATTTGGGTGACTTGAGATAAGTGCCCCAATGTCCAGTGCCTCCTCGTCTCATCTCACAAAAGGGAATATTAATCCTGGCCCTATTTTAAGTAAAAAAGGAGCTAATGAAAATGAAGCTTGTTTAAAAAATAATAACTGTTTCAAAATGTAGGTATTGCTAGTTAACAGATACATTTGGATTGAATGAATGCACTAAAAGCCTAAAAGTCCAATCTGTTACTGGCCATTTAGATGAATCCAAGAGCCAGCAGCAGAGTGGAAATCTGTTGTTTGTGCAGCCTAACTCCATTCTTCTGATGGTAAAAAAATTACAGATTTTACTCTGAGAAACTACTCCCACTGGACACCAATCTGAAAGGAGCATCATCAAGAAACCAGCCCTCCCTGGGCAGAGTCACACTATAGGGAAATATGAGCTGGGTACAGAATGATGTGGAGCCTGAGAACAACTGCAGCTCCTTCATCTCAAGGGAAGGGCGTGGAAGAGGATTTCTTTGCCTTCTGCTTTCCTGGGGCTACTCTGGTCGTCCACCTGCCTAAGCCTGGTTCTTCAGCCTTTCCTTCAAATTCTGTAATTTCTTTCACATCTTGCAGTAGATTCCATCAACACCCTCTTTTTGCAGTCGTTGTTGTGTCCTTGAATTGGCTAGTGTTGGTTCCAGCAATCTGCAAACAAAACATCCTAACTGCATAAGCAACAGTGCAACACTGGCAGTTCTCTGCAGCCAGAGGAAGGTAAACAAAAGAAAGGAAATCCCCTGTTAATCAACTGCACAAAAAGGTAGAAAGTCCTAGTGGAGAAAATGAGCCAGTTATAAGTATACAGCCTCCTTACTTAAAAGTTCTCCCTTTTTCTTCTTCTTGTAAGTCAGTAAAAGTTTCAAAGATTAAAAGAAAAATAAAAGCATTAATGTTGTGATAAAATGGGGCTGTAAAGCAAAAATCAGTTTCA
Source organism: Choloepus didactylus (assembly GCF_015220235.1). NCBI lineage: Eukaryota > Metazoa > Chordata > Mammalia > Pilosa > Megalonychidae > Choloepus > Choloepus didactylus. Next base: position 57,053,930 of record NC_051319.1, on the reverse strand, counting down.
AAAGTAAATTATACAAATTATATATATCTATATATATACACACATATACACATATATCTCAATACATAATTTACAGTTTTTTACATGACCACATAAATAGTACTGTTGGTTTTATAAAGAAATGCATCCATGACTGTTCTCAACTTTTTACCTCAAAGTTACTCTCTTCAGGACGAAGGTTCTGCAAAGTGTATTTGATGGTGCTAAATGTTGTCACAGAATCTAATCACATAGAAGAGCTACGTTCCCCAACCTTTGCAAATGTTTGAGAATAAAGTAATTGTCCAGGGAAATTCCTACAAAAACAATGCTCAGCAGCCAGAACATCAAACATGAAAGGACAATTCAAAGAATGTCCTATACACTTAGGAATAAAATCGTCCAGTCTCATTTAGTATCACATTTTCTTCGCATCCAAAACACTCAATGGGATCAAATGTTCCCTCTTTCAGAAAATCTTCTATTCTGATTGCTATTGCTACGTAAACAGCCGCTCCAAGACTTAGTGGTGTAAAATATACCATTTTACTACGTGATTCTGTAGGTCAGAAATTCAGACAGTGTGTAGCAGGATGGCTTGACTCTGTTCCACAATGTCTGGGACATGAGCAGGGAAGACTTGATCAAGTCTGGGGATGACTCAAAGGCTGAATCATGTGGAGGTGCCTTTACTTACACACCTACTCACTGATACTGGTCATCAGCCAGGACCACAGCTGACACTGTCAACCAGAGTACTAACAAGTAGCTCTCCATGGGGACTGGGCTTCCCCACAACGTGGCAGCCTCAGGAGACCTCAACTTCTCAAATGGAGACTTGGGATTTTTTACATAGGGTCCCAGCAAATAGGGTGGGAGCTGAATCTTCTTTTCTGACCTAGCCTCAGAAGCTATGTAGTGTCACTTCTGCTATCTGCCATTGGTTATAAATGAGTCACAAGCCCACCCAGCTTCAAAGGAAGGAGACATTGACCCCACCTCTCAGTGGGAGGAGTATCGATATCACATCATAGAAGAGCATGTGGGATGGGGATATTGTGGCTGTCCTTGAAAAATGCAATCCATCAGATTTTCCCCGATCTCTCATTTCCAGCTGGAAGTAAGCTTTTTCTTCTCTACATCCTCAGGATGTTCTATCTCTAAATTGATACTTACTAATTTTCATCTTATATTGCAATTATTATGGACATGTTTCATCTTCACCACTCTTTTATGTGCCACTAGAGTCTTCTTTTCATTTTTACTTTTTTCACTATACTTAACAGAGCTCCTGGCACTTAGTAAACATAGAGTAAATATTTGTTGAAGAAATTTGGATTGTTTTAAACCAGTTTCAGACACGATTTTTATTTATCTAGGGGACAATCACAAGTGCTTTGGGAGGGAGAGAAGGAAGGAAGGAAGAAAGGAAGACAGGGCAGGCAAGCAGGCAGGCAAACTGGTTTGAGGTAGTTCTTTCATTCTCAAAATATTTAAAATGTTGCATTTTAAAAGTTGTCAAAAGAGAATAGATCTCTAGTGTATGAGCAGTTGAGTAATAAAGACAAATAAATAACTAAATAATGGGGGGAGTAAGGGGTACGGGATGTTTTGGGTGTTCTTTTATATTTTTTGGAGTAATGAAAATGTTCTAAAATTGTGATGATCAATGCACAACTATATGATGATACTGTGAGCCACTGATTGCATACTTCATATGGATTATATGGTGTGTGAATATATCTCAATAAAATTGCATTAAGAAAGAGAATAGATCCAATTTTCCACCTTTCATGTACATCATCTGTGCAGCTAAAGATGCCTGGAGAAAACCACACAATCATACTGACATTTATTTTAAATCCATGACCATGGACCTCAAATAGGCTCTTGATGCTGCCTGGCAATGGTACTGTAATTCTTTAGCCCACTCATATTCTCATTTTCCCAGATGTCTGTCTCATACGTTCTCCTCCCTCCTCAACCTCCATCACCTTTACCTCCATCCTCATTTTCAGTTGATGATCTTACTTCTCTGAGAGAACAAAGCAACTGGAAAAGAATTCCCATAGTTCCCTACCGTCCCACCTACCAGCCTCCAGTCTGCACACAGGCCCTCACCTTCCCACTGCAGCCATAGATGGACCATCTGCATCTAAAGCCAGTCCCTCCACTCTAACATGGGACTGTATTCCCTCTCAGAAAAATGCTCCAGAAGTCCATTCCTCAGTTCCCTACAGCATCAATTCCATCAGCATATTAAAATGCTGTTATCTCTCCCGTCTTAAAAAATGATTTCTCTTGACCATACTTTTCTAACCAACCTCATTTGTTTTCTGTCCTTAAAAAAAAAAAAATTACTTGAAAGAGTCATTTGTATTCATGGTTTCCTCTGCTGCTTTTTATACTCTCTCTTAAACTTATCCCCAAAAGATTTCACTGCTCATCAAAACTGTTCTTTGTCAAGATCACCATGGACTATCTCAGTACAAATCCAATTTCTAATTCTCAGTCCTCATCTTCCTTGAACTAGACGCAGCCTTTGAAGCAGTTGACATCCTTCCTCCGTCATATACTTTCTTCACTGAGTTTCCAAAGTACTACACTTTTTTCCCCACTACCTCACTGACACTCCTTTTATGTCTCCTTTCCTGGTTCCCTCTCCTTTTTTCCCCTATCTCTCAATGTTGGGGTATCCCAGGATCAGACCTTGAATTCCTTCTCTTTTCTATCTACTCCCACTACTTTTTAAAGCCTTAAGGTCTCATAGTTTGAAATGCCACTACATGCTGCCATGTCCCACCTTATATCTCTACCTAGGACTCTCTTCCAAACTCTAGAACCAATAATTCTACTTCAGCTGTCTATCAGACACCTCACACTTAGCATATCCAAAACTGAGCCCCTTGTCCTCTTCCCATCCTATTTCTCCTGCAGTCTTCCCATTTTAGGCAATGGCAATTGCATTCTTCAACCAAACACCTTGAAGTCAATCTTGATTTTTCTTTCACTTGTACTTCGTGTCCATCACATCAAGAAATCCTGGATTCAGACTAGGAACACTTTTCGCCACTGTTCTAAGCTGACTCCCTTTCTTGCCTTGTTTATTGAAATCTAACCGTTCTCTTGGTTTCTCCCACTGCCCTCCTACTTGTCAGTTCACAATGCTGCAAGAAAAATGATGGGTTAAAATATGTCACATCATGTCTCTCCTCTGCTTAAGGCCCTGCAATGGCTCCTCATTTCAACCAGAGGAAAGCCAGAGTCCTAACAATGACTAACCAGCCACTCCACAAGTTGGCTCCTAGTTTCCTCTCTGACTTCATCTTTTATTGTTCTCCTCTTCCCTCCCTAACCTTGTGCTGTCCTTGGAACAATCTCAGGCATGCTCCTGAATTAAGGCTTTTGCCCTGATTCGTCCCTCTCCATGGCCTGCCCTTCCTGCAGATATCTGAATGGCTTATTACCTTCTCTCTCTCAATCCTTTACTCAAATGCTACCTTCCCGTAGAGTCTATCCTGAGAACTCTACTAAAACTGCCATTACACCCTTTCCCAGCATTACTACCCTTCTTACCCTACTCTGTAGTTTTCCATATCATTTATCATCTTCTAACAGACAATTTAATTGTACATTTATCATTTATAATATCTACTCATTGTTCTCTATCTCTTCCTGCTAGAATCTAAGCATCACAAGACAAGGGACCTTTGTCTATTTTGTTCACTGATATGTCTCAAGGCCCTAGAGAGCTGTGACTGCCTGGCACATAGTAGGTACTCAATGAATAATTTTTCAATCACTAAATAGTGTGTAGACAAGATTTATGGAGAAATGGAGTAAAGAACTTACTTGGTATGATCTGAGAGACAGCATGGGCCTCTCTTGTCCCCAAGTAGCTTTCCCACCACAAAACCAAGGTTCCACTCTCTCCTGTTCTCTGGCCTACAGGTCCCACCCATAGACTCAGCTATTATTGGACCAGAATAATGGAATGAGACAGTTAAAATACTCACTTATTCTGAGATGTTGGTAGGAGCTCAGAGAAGAATTGGGTTGGGAGCAGTGAAGAGATGAGGGATACAACAGGCAGAGTGGTGAAACAGAAGGGTCATTGGGATTTGGAAAAGTTACATAACTCTCCATTTTCTCATCTGAAAAGTGAAAGGGTGGGAATATTATCACTGTTTCATCCATGCAGTGAAGCATGGTGAAAGATGAATGGTTTGGAAATCAGATAGCTGGATTCAAATTCTAACTTTCTCATTCAGTAGCTTGAGATAATTCTCCACCTTGAAAGGTGGGCAGCAACAGAGTGGATGAAGACCCCTAGACACTGAAAGATAATGCTCAGGGTGTGTCCTTGGAAAGAGAATTTGGGGAGACACTAAAGGACAAACATGGCTGTCTCTATAATCTGGTCTGTCTCTGGGTGATTGTGGCTATAACAAACGTAGACTCTCATCTTTAAAACGTCCTAGTACTCTAAAGAGAATGGGTAATGAAAGAGCTAAAATCTTGTTACCCTCTCAACTGTTGTCTTTGACATGAAAAAATCCTGCAAGGAAATGTGTCTCAGCTCAGCTGGGACCTGTTTTAGACCTGGGAAGATGGCTGTGGTACACGACCATAACTTAAAGGCAAAGGAGACTTAGCGGCAAGACTATAAAATCTGGCCAGGCCTGTTTTCTGGAGTCTTCTTAAGGGTCACGGGCTACAAAAATAGGTTCCCACATTCCTACTGCACAGACAAACCAAATCAGTTCAGCAAGGTTTTGTTCCAGATCTATTTCACTTTCTTGCGAAAATAAGGTCTCCGGTAGTCAGTGACTAGATAATATAGCTTGCTTGTATTCTCCAAAAATTTGTCATGAGCTGCATCACTATCAGAGTAGCTACAGACAAATGGCACCCATAAATACTCCCTCCTTTTCTCCCTTCCCTCCCCACTCTTCTTCTTCCCTAACCCTCTCTTTTCCTTTCCAAAGTTGGTTTAGAAACCACCACAGTATTACTTAGAAAATCAAGAAACTATAGTGGTGCTCATTAAAAAGAAGTCAGACAACAAAAAAGATGTATTGTATGATTGCATTTATATGAAGTTCAAAAACCAGCAAAACTAATCTATGGTGTGAGAGGTCAGGATAGTAGTTAATTTGGTGAGGATGGTGATCAGGAATGGATACTAGAGAGCTTCTGGAGTGCTGGTCATGTCCTATCTCTTCATCTGAGAGCTGATTATACTTATAATATACTTTTCTGCATTTGTTATACTTCAATTAAAAAAAAACAAAAACAGTAACAACTGTAAGGTCATTTTGAGGAAACAGACTCCTTCATTTCACCAGTAAGCCAGAAGTTCAATCACACTAAAATGAATATTATGTTAATTCCATTTCAAAATTGAGTATATAGCCTAAAGGGAAAAATAAAAAAAAACTAGCCACGAGAAAGCAAATGAACATTCTATTACCCCAGCACATTTCTAAAAATCAGCATGAATGCTTATAATACTCTAGTAATCAAATTATTCAAATTTTTCAAATACCAAGTCTCAAATGTTCACATTAATATGGTAAACTATTGCCTACTAAAGTACTGACTACATCTAACTTATGTTCAGCATTTTAAATCTTTGGCAACACCAAAACATGGTCCAAAGGCAAAGAGGAAATTGAATTCTAATAAATCTTTGGAGAGAGATTGCTCAGAAAAAGCCCTTATTGTAACACTGCCACATAATGCTTGACATAGAACCTGCTCTCCCTGCCTAGATTCTGAACCAGTGAGTATAGACCAGGCTGCCTCTAATAAAAGAAAGAGACCAGGTGCTCAATGCTGGTGACTCACTCCCAGGGGAAACTAGAAAGGCCAGGAGAGACTCACCAAATAAGTAATTCCATCCCCTCCCCCTCCCACGGGAGGTTTAAGTGAACAGAGAGAGAAGCCGAGATGTTAAAACTAGTGGAGCTCCACCCTCCTAGAAGGAAACAGCAGGTAGGGATTTCAGTTTTCCCCACTCCCCATGGAAAGATACCAAAATTTAATTACCTAATTAAAAGGTGGCTTTTGAGGAGGTTGTTATTGATTAAAGGACACTTTATAAGCCAGAGAAAGTTGTGTTAGCCCCCATCACAGGCTCAGCCTTACACAGAAGTTGATGTGAGCCCCAGTGCTGCTTTTTCATATCGTTTTCCATGTGTCCTGTGTTATACTGGGCTTTACCTGCAGGAGCTAGTTAAGCCACACAATCATTCCACAGTTAGGACTCGTATTCGCATTCTAAGAAGTCACTGAATTACAGAAAAATTAAATAACATGCTCATGAGTCCAAAGCAGATGCTCTCCTGTCTATGTAGCAGCCTCTTTGCCTTACTGCTCCCTCAGTGCTACTGTTTTAGGAAAGAGGCAATGAAGCAGAGGCACAGAGGGGAGTTCAATGTGGGGGTGGGGTGGAGAGAGCATGCTTGTGGAGATGGTGAAATCAGGATGCCTCCATCCTGACAAGGAGAAATTTTAGTGCTGTAACAATAGGCCCTTCAGGAACACTAGCTAAAGAGAAAGCCGATGATCTTCATCAAGTGCAGTTTCCTTGTGGGCAGGCGGCCATCAGAAGTGAATAAGCATCAGGCTGTGTTTGACAGCCTTCTTTCTACAGGTTAGATGCTGGGGATTTACCAGCCTGACCCCAGTTGGAGAAGCTTCTATCATGAGTAAGAACCATCCTAAGATGCATTAGTTGCTATCCAGAAAGACGGGGAAGAGGTGGTTGGCCTGTCATAACACTCACTCGGGGGCCAGGACACTGAGCTGCAGTGTGATGTCCTGGTTTACCAGTCGCGGTTACCAGGTGCCGGAGCCCATCTCCAACAGCTGCCCCAACCCAAGCAAGGGAAAACTCCACGTGTTGCAGGTTCCCCATTCACAAAATGGGATAAGCATACCTATCCGTAGGGTTATGATAAAAATTAAATTACTAAATAGATTTAAAGCATTTAAAACTCCTGGCACACGGAAAATGTTATATTGTTATCGGTTTAATAGGTATCATAAATAATAGGTAACACAATGTAATAGGTAGAGGAAACCTGGAAGCATTGATATTTTGGTTATTTTGATTTGTTTTCCTAATTGATCAAAGGAGGAAGTGAAGAGGCAGTATTAGTTGAACCATAAGAAACTGATGATATTTGTCCTCTTCTTTGTCAACAAAATAAAACTTTCTTGTAATTCAAGCTAATTCTGAGAGGGGACTTGTAGGTCTGTTTTTCTGGTTGTTGAACTGCTAGGAAGTGTGCCAGGGACCTTCCTTCAACTTATTACCAAGAAGTGTATATGAACACATGGACACTGGCCTCACCCACTAAGTACTCGTCACCTCCAGTGGTCCACAGACACCCACTGGAAAGCATATGCACAACTGGCCTTGACACACTGGGAGAAATTTTCCTCTAATTTGAGCTTTTAAGAGGGAAGGGGAAACCTTGAATGCCCTAAGGAATCAATGGTTTTACCCAAACTAACTGATGGGGCTTTTTTTATTGTTAAAATTTAAATTTATAGAATCTTTAAACTGAAAAGAACATGAGATGTCCCCACTGTAGCACATATCCCCATCCATCGCAGGGAGTGCTGCTGCAGTGCTCTTGAAAGGTGAATATCCAGCCTTGGTTTCAATGTGCAGTTATTTTTTAAAAAGTCCATCCATAAAAGTATAAATAAAAACTAACTCTTCCTTCCCTACCCTCAATAAGTGATCCCCTTCCCCAAAGTAAACACTCTTTAAGAGTTTCTTAGACATTGAGCCAAAATTAAGTTATGCTTTCACCCATATTCACATTTATGCTTTTTAAAATTTCCACAACTGGGATCTAATCATACACACTGCTTTTTTTTCTTTTTTACTTAAAGATCTACTTGTTAATCTTCTCATTATGTACATCCAGGGAACTATCATGGAGTGATTACCACAAGGAGTCAGAAAGACCAGCTTGTCTACTGGGAAAAAGTTTGTTGATCGGGTTATAAGACAGTAGTGTCAAGCCTATTACAAAAGTTTCTCAGTGACTAGAAGAAAAGAGATCCACCTATAGAATGTTCCATTGCACAGATGTGCCCCCAGTTTTTAAGAAGCAATCCCTTATGGTCCTCCCAGTGTTTTGCTACTGCAAATGATGATATAGTAAATATCCTTGTTTTAGGGATACACTAGTTTTGAAGCAAACTGTTCCATTGTGGGATGCTCTAATGATTCGAAAATTTGTCCTTGAATTGATCTAATATCCAACATTCAAGTTCAAATTATTGGTCATCATTTATAATTTTGGAGTCAGATTGACAACCAACCATAAACGAACAATTTGACAAGGTTCTCAAAAATAAATTAAAATTTATGGGTTGAATAATGAAAGCATAGTATTTACATTAAAAAAAGTAACAGTAACATTATATTCAGTGCTACCTAGAACATGTATGTTATTTTAATTGACAAATTTTAGTCTAATGACTTAGTAGGAATAGTGTCCCAAAGAAGTGAGCTAGCAAAGCAGGACTCTAAAATTTATGACACTTCAAGTTAATTATTTCAACATGTCTCCCGGGTAGGGTTGACAGTTTTGGAAAATAAAAATACAGGGAATCCAATTAAATTTGAAATTCAGATAATGAATAACATTTTAGTATAAATTTGTTCCATACAGAAATATTTGGGGCATACTTAGGCTTATAAAGTATTCACAATCTATCTGAAGTTCAAATTTTACTGGGTGTCCTATATTCATCTGGTTGCCCTACTCTTGGCTTTCCTTTTCTAGCCCAAAATGCTCAGTTCCTGTGACCATTTCTCATATGATCTTATTCCTCGACCCTCTAGCATTGGGGTCATCCTCAACCATGACCCAGTGCTCCAAAGAGGCCCAAAGCTGTCCCTCCTGCCATTATGTCACATATATATACACCTACTGTGTCAGCCGCTTCATCCACCCCATGGTGATTGTGCCCCAAACACAGACCTATGAGTAGAATAGCACACATTTGGATCCCATTGTACCAGAGAGAGAATGAATCACTTCCAAAGCAAAAGAGAAAGAACATCTCTACTGTCTATCAGATGTGTCACCAGAAAACAGCTGAACCTGAACAGGGAGTCCTGCTTTTCTACCATCTTTGGGTCACCATTCCCTCAGATACAAATGGAAGTCATTATACTAAAATTATTCAATTCAACTAACCTACATGCCCTCCTCTGTAGCTCTGAATTCAATGCTACCACTACATTCTTTGATGCTAACGCTACACTTTTATTATTCAATCTTTACTTGAATTTGCCTTTTTATTTGTTACGTTTTGTAATGTCATCAATTTGTTGGTTTATCTTTGAGTCTTTTATAGTAGCAAAATCAGGCAGGTTTCCATATAAAAGATCATGTTGCTGCTCAATTAATTATTCATCAGCTTAATCATGTGAGCCAAAGTTGCAAGTCAAGGGATCCATTTATTTGACAACTTTAACTACCAGCTTGGATTGGCCATATCGTTAATCAACTGAGTTCAACTGGTTGTTAATGAGAATAAATAAAAACCACAGTTTGTAGATGGGCTCCAGTTTTAACCCATGAAAAGCAGTGATGAAGAAGGGGAAGAATATGGAGTGAAAGTGAAGATAGCAAAGAGGGAGCAAGATGGGCAGAAATGTCTTACGTAGGCATTCATCACTCTCCCTCCTCTTGCTCCTCTTGTCCCCTGTCTGGTCATTTCTATTAGGTAGAGAACGGTCACATTACGTTTAAAGTTATGCAAGCTCCTTTTTCACTGGTCATTTCTATTAGGTAGAGAATGGTCATATTACATTTACAATTATGCAAGCTTCTTTTTCACTCAACAAGATTTCCTGAAGATCTTTCCATGTTAACGCATGTAGATCCTTTTCACGTTTTTCAGTATTGCACACAATGCCATTGTAAAAGTATACCACAATTTATTTAGTCCCTATTAAGTTGTTTACTTTTATTGCTACTATAAACAATGCTGCAATAAATATCCTTGCTCATTCCTTCTTATGAACATTCAAGAGGTTTTCTGGAAAAAAAATAGAATTTCTGGTTCAAAAAAAACGCAGAACTTATTTAAGTAGATATTGCCAATTTGGAAAATGTTTGGAAGGTAATAGCTTGTCCTCTGGGGGAGGGACTGGTTGACAGCCAAAAGGGATTTTAGCCTTATCTGCAATATTTTAATTTTTTTAACAAAGAGAATGAATTCACTTATTAATTATGTAATGAAAAATATTTTTAATAAAAGAAATTTTAGACATCGAATACATCAATGGCTTAACCTTGAGAATTAACCAGATCCAGTCAATCTACTTGTCCCATCAGGGGTAAAAATAACTATTCTAGTGAGAGGAGACTGAGCTTGATAGATGTCCCTACATACACACAGACACACACATACAACTGTCTATAAAGTGCTCTTGAAAGGACAAAATACTTGGCTGTGCCATCCAAATCCAGTACAAGAGCTCTCAGTGGTGTTAGGGTTTCTGAGGGAGCCACCAATGAGTAGCTTCCCCATTCAGGTTCTGAATAATTAAATAAATAAAACACAGAATTGAGATAGAAGCCAAAATTTCTTATTAAGCTGATTTTGTCAAGATTTGGGTATGCAGATTCTATCTATGAGCAGGTGTCCTCCTAAGTCTGAACCTCAGAATTGAGCAGACTTATCCACCTGTCATGGGATCCCTGGCCTGGAGCAGGCCTATCCCATGCCCCTGCCCCTCTCAGACAGTGCCAGCATGATTCAGGTAGCACACTCACTTTAGGATAATTCAAGGAGTTTATGAAGGGACTCAGTCAAAATGGTTAGTGGGAAATAAGGAACCCACTTGGGAAGTGCAGAACTCTGAGGTGAATAATTCCACATGTCTTGGGTCAGTTCCCCTGGAAACAGGTTCTAAGAGAGGAGCTTGCATTCAGGAAGCTTACTGGGGAAGCTTATGGGGCGTACTCTCAGGATCAACACCTGTAGGGGAGTGCAAACAGTAGGATTGGGCAAACGGAGGTGTTGAACCATGAAGAAGTTACAACGTAGGCCTTAGCTGACTCCACTTTCTTACTTGTCCTGTTTGAGTAAGGGAGTTGGGCCTTCATACCCATGCACTGACCAGACATTGGAGGTGGGCTGCCCTGGGGTGTGGAGTATAACCTAGGGAGCAGTGGCTCTCTCCAGCCAAAGGCAACTCCTGGAGAGGGGCTCAGCTGAGGCATAAGTCAACAACTTCAGCAACTTCAGCATGATCTCAGTCCTGGAGGGGGATCTTCACCATGGTTCACCCTGGGCCACTTGGACCCACTTTCTTCATACAGTATGATCTGAGAACAGCATCTCCAGGATTCTGGGCAGCTTATTTTCCTGGGTTATTATCCTATCCAAGAGGAAGTTTAGCAACATGAATTATAGTTCCCATTGCTGAAGCTGGGCTCAAGGTAAGTGATACTCATTATCTCCTTCCTCTACTATTCACTGGGGATTCCCTTCACCCAGTGTTAGCACCTCTTGCACCTCTCCTGGTAGAAGTGGCTTACCTGGTGGGGCAACCCTAACCTTCATCAATAAGGGGATCTGAGGCCTGGGTCACCAGATGCTACTCAGGCCATGACTTGCTACACATCTCCATTAATTGTAAAAATGGGGTAAAGGAGTTCCAAGAGACCTCTCAATATGTAACAGCAGCCTCACCTCCTCCTGATCATCAGAGTCAATTATCCCTGCTGAGATGGAGATTATTTTCCTTGCCAGATAAACTTTGGCCCAGGGAACCCAAAGTGACCAGTCAGCAGCATAACTTAAAGCTTAATGGGACACTTGCCAAGTCTCCTGGTAGAAATGTTCTCCCTCTGGAAACTGAGACCTCTGCATCCAAAAGGCCTAGAAATGCTGAAACAGTAAACCCATATTTCCTTGGAGGGACACTGGGAGTGATATAAGGAAGGCCACACCTACTTCCACTCCTAGGTTCCCGGGTTCATGTCTGCTTACTTGGGGACACAGCCCCATATAATGGTTGTTGATTTAGGGTGCATATTTTGTCCTGAGGGCTGGTGCCCAGCCTTACAGTTTTTCTTCTCTAGGCTGGAGAAGAAAAAGAAGAACCTTAGTGACCTGCTAAAAAGCTGTTTCATCACTCCATTCATCACTCCATTTCATCACTCCTTCTGCATGATGCAGTATGTGATGAGGCCAGTGGACCCCATAGTCATGTGCTCACTACCACAACTCCTTGTCTATTGTTCCTCAGTCTAATATGAAGATACATGAGACACTGTGTCAGTAAATCAAGGGCTCTATGTCTTAGGAATCATGCTGGCAGATGTCTGCACAGAAAAGGCAGTCATATAGCTAGTGTGCAAGTTGGCTCAGTCAGGATGAATTGCTGCTCCTTCTAAGATTGAAGGGGTCCAGTAAAATCAACTTGTCACCAAGTGGCTAGTTGGTTTCCATAGAGGATGATGCAAAATCAGAGACTGAGTATTAATCTCTGTTCCTAGAAGTTTGGACACTCAGCAGTGGCAGTTGCTAACTCTAGGTCATGTGTCCAGTGCTGTTGGCCCCATACACAGCCACCATCCCTGCCATCATGAAGCAAAGCCCATTTTGCTGGTACTGGAGTATCCAGTGACTGATGTCAACTGGCTGAATCATTTTGTCTACTTGGTTGTTGGTGCCTTTCCCATGGTGGATGTTCTCTGGTGAGTGTTAGTAATTGATACAAAGTCCTTCACATATCATCCTCCTCCCCATCTATTCGTTCACATGTCTATTCACCAGACTTCCTTGTCTCTAATCCTCTAATATTTCTCCTTCCAGGCCTCTGTCAACCAGACAGCAACTTGTTATTGGTCATGAGCCCTTATTTATCCTCACCCTGTGTGATAGTTTGAAGCTGTATATATCCCCAGAAAAATACGTTCTCAAAGTAAATCCATTTCGGTGGATAGGAACCCACTGTAAGTAGGATCTTTTGGTGAGCAGGATCTTAAGTTAACATGTGAACCACGTCATTCAGGGCAGTCTTAAACCTCTTACTAGAGTCCTTTATAAGAGAATGTAATTCAGACAGAGAGTAAAGCCATAGAAGCAAGAAGCTGAAAGCAACGAAACCCAGAAGAGAAGGGAGAGACCAGCAGATGCCACCATGTGCCTTGCCATGTGGCAAAGGAGTCCAGGATGGCCAGCAGCAGGTCTTCAGGGAGAAAGCATTGCCTGATGATGCCTTGATTTGGACATTTTTCTCAGCCTCAAAACTGTAAGCTCATAAGCTAATAAATTCCCACTGTTAAAAGCCAACCCATTTTTCTTTTTGTGTGTCTGTCTGTTATTTTACTCTTTGGAGCACTGGAAATGGTCTAAAATTGAGTGTGATGATGATTGCACAACTAAGTGATGATACTGTGAGACATTGTATATTTCGGATGAAACATATGGTTGGTGAATATATCTCAAGAAAATCTGCAAAAAAAAAAATAATAAAGGAGATACATAATGATGAAGTCTTAAAGGAAGATGATGGAATAAGGACACTCCTCCACCATTAGCACCTAGAAAACAGACAGGAACTATCCAAAGCAGCAGTTCTGGGGCTCAGGAGACCAAGGAAGGCCATTGCAACATCTAAATGAAAGCTGGATGAAACAAAACAGTGAAACTACAGTGTTCTGTGTTTTCTTTTATATTTTTATTTTATATTATTATTATTATTGGAGTGTTGAAATGTTCTAAAATTGATTGTGGTGATGATTGCACATCTATGTGATGATACAGGGATTGTACCATTTCCCTATAACACCATGGGACACGTTTCTTTCCATACAAAGAGGATAACCAGGTGAACCTCCCAAATCTCTGCCATTGAGAGGATTTCTCTTCACTCTTTATTTCAGGGATACCCCTAATGGGGCTGTTGTACAAGCAGCCCATTTCAGCTTCTGTCCTCATAAAGAGCCAATCCATCTGGGAACCTAGTTTGGCCTTTCACCTTCTCTATCAGCTGGTCATAAGGTACCTCCACTCCACCTCTACCCAGTTATAAGTGTGGATTGAGGGAAAGACACCAGTGCAAGAGTGACAGATAGAATGGAATCCGGATCATCTATTTAATGTGGCTTACTTGTATTCCCTGACCCTGCTTATGCCCAATCCCAGCTGTACCTCTTTTGTCTTGTGATGAGTATCTGTTGAGACTGTATGATCTCCTGATTTGATGGGTTTGACAGAAGTCAAAGGAGTTCATTGATGTAGACCATACTGGTCAGCCTCCTGGAACCCAGAGCAGGGTGGAGAAGACTGGAGAGCAGATTTCAAGGCAAACAGAAGACATCCAGCACACCCCCAAGCTCTACCCACTACCAGAGGAGTCCTGGGAGAACAGCAAAACTTGTGTCCCCAGTAGGCAGCTCATTCCCAACTATTCCTGAATTGACCAATCAGAAAAGTGTCTGACTTCTCAGGAATGGAATGACTAAAGGAGTAGAGATAAAATACATGCTCATGGAAAATTTCTTCCCAGGGAAACCCAGATTGGGACTAAGCATTTCCACTCTAATAAGCAGGAAGAACTGGATTCTCTGGGCACAGAAGGACTAAGTGCAGCCTAAAAGGGGAAGTTCCCATTAACAACCAGAATGTTCCATCTCCAGTGCTGTCCAACAAAGCTTTCTGAGAAGATGAAGGCATTCGATAAATCTGTTTTCCAAAAGATAGCCACCAGCCACATCTGGCTACTGAGTACTCCTTAGGTGGCTAGTGTAACAGAAGAACTGAGTTTTTTATTTAATTTTAATTAATTTAAACTTAAATAGCTACACGTAACTGGAAGCTCTTGTGTTGGACAGTGCACACACTAGGGAATACCTATGACTTGACACTAGGGATAGATACTCTTAGAGGCTTAGTCATACATGGAGCTAATCAACGCACAGGATACTTTCACTTAAATTCTCTTGAACTTGGTGGAGCAGAGCCCTTGGCCAGCGTAAGGAACTGGCGTTGGATGCTATAGGCCAGTGGGCCACTGCTAACCAGCTGTGTGACTCCAAGCAAGCTGTTTTACCTCTCTAAGAGCTATTTTCCTCTCTTGTATAATTAAAATAATACTCACCTTATGTGGCTGTTGTGGATATGAGACGAGAGGACCTCTGCAAGGAGCCTGGTGCACAGAGGCCATTTCGTCAATACTTCTGCTCTCCCTCTGACACCAGCCTTGCCTCCCTAGTCTCCACTCCCTCCTAATTTTCGTGCTCTTTCCTAACTAACCCCTGGAATATCAGTCTGGTTTTCCATAGTCTTAGCTCCCTATCCCAGTGCCGAAGCAGAACAGACTAAGCAGGACTTCCTGCTTTGGACAGTCACACTTTTTGACCTCAGAGAATTGGGGCATTTACTTAGAGTACACAACACAGGGTAATTTGGCTACTTTTTGGGGGAAGAGGAGCAAAATTTCTTCTATAATCTCATAAACATAGCATCTCTTTCCACACCATCCCCAACCACTCTAACAGCAAAATTACCTAATAAAAATCAGCAGCCTCATTGCTTCAGTGGAAGTGAGACTCTCACCTATTTTTGCTGCCAGTTCTTGGGAGTAAAAGTCTAAAATGAGAAGCTGAAATTCGCAGTCAAGGGCACTTGTTGGGGAGTTACGTAATTCCCACAAGGCAAACAGCCAGAAGCCAAATTTGGAAACTCACCAGGGCCTGCTGAAGGCTGATTTCTCCTGTTTGTTTGGCTGTTTGGCGTGTTGCTTTGTTTTGGTTTGGGATGTTGTGAGTGATGTTTTGCATTCTCCGGGTATTCTTGGGTCTGCTTTTTTGCCTGTTATTGGGGGTGGAGAGCGAGCTTCCTTTGTTTGTCAGTAATGATCTTGTTATTTCTGTGGCAGGAAGAGTTGGGAAGTTCAGTGATTCAAATTTTAATTTAGCTCCACTACAGCTTCTTGTGATGAATTTACATTTTAATTTTTTATCTGTGTCTCGGCACCAGACATCATATAAATAAATGACTACATAAATAAAATTCATGAACCGGACCTAAGGATTAGAAGCTGAGAAGCCTTGCTGAGTTTCATTGCCAAGTTTTAACATCAGAGCCTCCTCGTCTTATTATTATCACCTATGCAAAATCCCGTAATGAAGGAACAAAGTAGGATAGTCCCAGCTGTACAAAAACAGAATGCAGAGAAAGAATTATCAAAGCAATTAAAAGGCCTATCTTGCCCATCCATAGAGCACACTTTTATGGGCTTCTTTCAGTGATAATCCTGCAAGTCAAACTCATGCCAACGAATTGACTTTTCTATGCATGTCAAAGCAGCAGTAATAAAGCAGTTTTTCTAATAAGTTTCATGTGGAAAACGTCAGTGAGTATTCATGATAATTAAAAGCATTGGGAACCAAGAGAAACTTTTATTCCCAGTCTGATGTTATTCTTACAGCATTTTCTGCTCTTTCTTGGGGTTTGTTTGTTTTACTGCAGAAAATAATCAAACAACTTTAGTTAGTTTCCCTTGAGTTTCTGAAAGTCACTTTTGTGCTCTTTTGGGAAGAAAGAATCCATGCTTGAATAGAACACACCAGCATTGCTTTAGATTACCTGCATTTAAATAGCTCTACCGGTTTGCAAACCTTCTATAGAAAGATGAAAAGAGAAAGATGGCAATTTGCCATCTTAAAATGAGCTAAAGTCAAATCTCTAGAGATAAGGAAAAAGTGGGGATCATCACTGGACCAATATCTTAAAAGACAAATGAAATGAATGAAGGCACCAAGCAGGCAAAAAAAGAAAAGAAGAAATTATGTCCTAACTAGATTAGGGGTTTTCCTCTTCAGAGGTTCTCCTGTAAGAGAAGTTCCGTGTTAGAAATCATTTATCTCACAGAACTATACACTTAGTGGAACAGTAGAGGGTCCGATTCAGCTCTTCTAGGTAGAGAGAAAGGCAGCATTGCAGCCTCTTGTTCTGAGAAACTATAGGTAAAGCAGGGAGCTCGTGCCTGACAAGCTGCACCTGGCCAAGAGTTGTAAATTAGGTTCCCAATTAACTCCTTTCCCATCTCCATTCAGAGGGCCGCCGGAGGAAACCAGCTCCTAAATACTGGAAACCCAGAAAAAAGTGACAGTACCTGCCCAAGAAAACCTTGTCTGCCAGGGGCCTGGGAGAAACAATGACCTCTTGTTTAGTATTTGCCCAACAGACAGGATGATCTGAGAGTTTCATCCCCATAAAGAGAAGAAAATGCCTGCATTGTTCCTTCCTTTCTTTTCCTCCCGCCCCCACAGCATCTATGGAATCAGGCAGCCTATGTGGCACCATTACACCTAGTGTCATCATTCTTAACACCTCGGCGAGATCCTTTCTTCCCCCTCCTGTCACTTCAGCGGGGAAAAAAAAATCCACTAAGTGGCAAGAAGGAGAGATGTAGGGCAGGTGGTTTAGGAGCAAGGACCCTGGCTGAACCGCAGAATATCTCCACTCACCCTGATGCTGTCCATCAGGGACAGCTCCACACACACCCCTTCCCCTTGATCAAGCTTCGGGGGTGATGCGCTTCCTCTGAGCACATGGGCCACCCTCACCCCCCACGTGCAGCTTCTTCTCTCCAGGGTCCAGTGCAGTGCTCTGCACAGGGCCCCCAAGACATGGCATAATGGAATCCTTGTGGGCTTTGACAGATGTGATTCGGATCCCAGCTCCCCCCAGATGGGCAATAAAGCAAATTACTTACCCTCTTTGAGCCTTCATGTCCTCATCTGGTAAGTGGACAATGCCTCTTTCATAGAGTTGATACGATGCTCAAATAAAATAATATGTAAAAAAGTTTCTAGCATGGACACAGTAGGAGTTCAATACATGTCAGTGCTTTCTCTTGCTGCCTGTTTATTTGCATAAAATAGCCAATGAATCTCTTAATGAATAAATGTTCTTTCTCTCTTTTCTCTCTTTAACACACACACACACGCATACATACTTAAGGCAAGACAAAGAAAAAGGGACAAAGGAGTTAAGCCTCAATGAGAAGAATGTATCTAATCTTGATACCAGTAGCTCAGTCTGCCTAAGCCACAGCTTCCAAATCTGCAAATCTGGAGGTTGGACTGCATGATTTTGAAGATTACATGAGAAACTGAAGTGATCCATGTAAGAAAGGGTTAAGTTTAGCTTTCACATAAAGGCAGCATGGGATAGGGAAAATGGAGAACTGGCTTAAACTGGCCCCGTGGTAAAGGGAAGGAGAGAGAGAGAGAGCTACAATGTAAGCCTAGAACCAGTGCCAGCTCCTTATATGGGAAATATAACCAGGATTACTGGAATGTAAAGGGATGTGGGGGTGTAATCAGACAGGAACTCTCAGCAAGAAATTTAAACTAGTTAACTCTCTCTGATAGGCTGTACAATTCAAAATCCCAAAGGCGGGCTAGTTAGCTCTCTCGGATAGACTGTACCCTCTGGAGTATCCAGCCAATAGAGAAACAGGGGAGGGACTTGCGTGTTAGGCCTAGGATATAAATTTCTGCTGTGTTCTATTATTCGGCGGACTTGCCACGTTACTGGCTGTGCATCCATTCTTGCAAGATCGTGAATAAATTATTTTCTCCTCCACAATCGGGTGAGCGCTTTTAGGTAATTGTTTCTAACAATCTGATATTGAGGAAGAGTAAAGAAGTGAACAAAGAAATGACAGTCTTCAAAGCAGAATGGCAGGTAGCACCTCAGTCTATAGAATTCCTGGAAGACTAAGAAGGCTGCTTGGAGCGGGGCTCACTGGGATTCCTTCTGATTCACTCAGTGCCCCCAGTCCCAGAAGATGCAGGAAGACACAGAATTCAGCTAACCTAAATTCCACTCAACAAATGGTGTGTAGGGAACCTGTTCAACAACACACACACAAACTGTTTCGTTGAGGTTGGAAATTCTTTTCCTTTGGTTCCTTTTATAAAGCTTAGTGTTGAGCCAAACTGAAGAGGGGTGGGCAGGCTTCTGAGGGGCACTGAGAGGAGGTCTAAGCAGATCCCTTTCACAAAGACACCTTCCTTCAGCCTTGCTCCCCTGCCAAGAATCCTTATTAGGAATTTAAAAAACATATCTAAATGCACACTGTGAAGGTCCCAGGGAGCATAATTTTCAAGATATAGATTCTCAGGAGGTGTTGAGTATATGTTGAGTGACAAGCAGGGTCTAGCCTCTCCTTCCTTCTCTATAATTGATCATCTCATTCTCTCTTTACCTGAGGAATTTACCCTTTCTTTTGTATTTTACAAAACAAGGAAATAAAGAATTGGACCAGAGTTTTCATGATGAGATATATGAAAGTGTGGGGAAAATACCAGGCATTGGTGGTAGGAATGAGCGTATCCACCTTACTCACATTGGGTTCCCACAAGACCTGCCTAGTAAGGCAGAGATAAGTCTCCCTACTTCCACTCACACCCCAAGTGTTTAGTGGTCCAGAGTTTATGTCACTTTCTTCCTTGGAGTGTAATGTAGTAAATGAAGACACTGAATGTGTGTCTAGTTACCCTAAGGCAGCTGACTCATCTGTGGTTACTGGTGAATGGAGAAAACAGTACAAGAAAGAAAATAAAAGAATGCCTTTTAGGATAGGTGTCTCTCTCTCTTATCTCAAGCTGGAGACTGAAAGATATCTGGGTGGTAATCAGAAACTGGGAGGTCCTGGAGAACCTCCAGAGACCCACTTATTCAGTGCCAAGCAGATGTTCTAAGCAAGCAATATTTTTTACATTTTTGAAAAGGGTGTTGGCTTTCAATCCAAATTCAGTTTAGCTCAACAACATTCTTTCCCCTGTCTTGTATTGCCCTTGAGAGAGTTGAAGGTTGTCTGTCCTTGAGAGAGAGTTTGGGGTTGCCTGTAGTGTCTTTCATTGGAAACTCCAACGTAGGGGATTTTGTGTATCTAACTCCAGGCATTACAGGTGTTTGTGCTTGAGCATAGGAGAGCCAAGGCAGTTGCTTTGTACTCATTTAACCTGAAGACAGATGCCCTGTACATTCCCTAATGAACACTTGGTCTCTATCCAGATAGTATCATATAAAGTGAAGCCAAACATTTTTTGCTTATGCAGAACAACACACACACATACACACACATATATGAGTGAGATTCATTCCAAAATGTGTTTTCTTCACTTTTTGTTTGCTTTTATCTCAGATGAAATGGTCATGCTCTCAATACAAAACCATAGGACAGTGGGAAAAACAAAGAAAATAAAGATTTCTGGTGAAATAAGTATTATGGAAGCTTTTCCCTCTCTTGCTGGGATATAGAAATTGAAATACTTTTTACAATTTCCTCAAAGTCTAAGGCTGAGGAGGCTCATTCAACCCAATCAAAACCATACCTTGTCCTGTGCACCCCACATGCAGACTTGAATCAGACCATTTTAGCTCAGTTCTCACACTTGAATGAGGTGACTTTGTGGAGAGCTCAGTGGCACGATTTTGCTCTGCATTGTCTGCCCTTTGTTGCATATCGAAAAATTTGGAACAAAGGAGAGTTCATCTCCTTTGCATCACCTCTGAGGTCCCCTTCACAAGTGAGGCTTGCAGAGACCTGACCTGGCATGAATGAAGAAACACGGTCAGGCATCACAAAAGTCCTTGGCAATTTCTCCCATTTGGAGGTGTAGAAGGAACCTGCATTTTTGCCATTCTGCAGTTTTGCCCATGAGCTAACTTCATCCTCCCCAAGCAGATCAGGTTGTTTTTTCAGTGGATTAGAATAAGAAAGCCCAGGGCTTAGTTTTTTCTGAAAGAGAACAGACTTGCTGGCTTTGCAGGGTTGGGAAGCCCACGTCTCTGGTGCTGGATGAGCTTGTTTGATTTAGCGGCAGCACCAATCTAATCCTTTAAATTGTTTCCTAGCAGAATGTAACCAGCTCTTTCGAAAGTTAGTCTGACTGTAATTTGCTACTAATTGTAGTTTAAAGTGAGCTACACGGGCCAAGCTGATAGCAAAGCATAAATTCAGGTGGCTTTTTCAGGATGTCCTTGGATAAAGGTGAGCCTTAGTATTCTCACTACCTGGGCTGCTGGAAATTGAATCATTTCTCTGGCTACCACGTGTATCACCATACTCATCAAATTAAGATAAGCCCCTAAATGGTGGGAAAAATAATAATTATTCTGTGTGCTATTTAGATCCCACTGGATATCAGTGTCATAGTGGCTAACTGAACAATTTGCTCCCATCATGCCTTTCTTTGGTTGTCCATCTTCTGTGCTCCACTACTTAGGGTTGTATTCAGCAACTGATCCACAGACCACCTTCGGCCCTTGCAAAAATACAGATTCCCCAGGCCCCACCCTATTCTACTGAATCAGAATTTGGTGGAAGGTGAGGGGGGGTGGGGGCATGGGGAAAGGGGAAAAGGGGGAAAAAATCTCAGGTATCAGCACTTTAAATAAGATCCCTGAAGGATTCTGATGCACACCGAAGTATGAGAACCACTGCCTTGCAGAGATTTAGTCTGGTTCATCAATGGGAGACCTTTGCAAGTAAAAACACTGAGTGCTAATTGCAGTGAAATCTGTACACAGAGGATTGTAAAGGGGAGGTGCTAGGACAAGCTCCTGTGACCCTCTCTAACCTCCACTACTGCCTAAACTGCTGTCTCTGCCACCATGAGCACAAAAATTCTTGCCTGCATAGGTTGAGTTGAGGAGTGGCATCAAGACCACAAACCACAGTTCAGGATTCTCCGTAATTTGGCCTTGATCTCATCGTTCTGTCTCTCAATTCCAGGTGAGTCACCTCCTTCTCTCCACAAGTCATGCTCATTCCAGTCTCCATGCCTTTGCTCATGTTGTCCCACCACCATCATATCTGCCTCTGCTAATGCTTTCTCCTCTATATAGGACGTCTTGTCTCCATCCCTTGACGTAGCTCAATCCTACCCTTCTTTCCTGCTCAAGTCCTAATTCCCATATGAACCTTTCCATCCATTCCTAGCCACCTTTCTCTCTCCATTCTCTGAAACTTTACTTCCCTTAGAGTCAGTCTCAATCTTTTTTTAGCATTTAATTGTGACATTTATGTCATCAACTGGATTTTGAAGTTCCCTAGGCAAAGAGACTATTATACTTTTCAATTTCTCCCTCAGTTTTTAGCACTGGGTACCAAGTGAGTATACAGTGTGAATCTAATAAATTCCTTTTAAATTACTGATAGAACACCTTCCTGCCTGCCCAGAAGTATTACCTGGTAACTTCAGCCGCCCCATCATGTCTGGCCCTGGTCAGCATCAACAATTGAGACTTAGTGGTATTACAGAAAGCACTGAGAATTGGATGAGAAACATGCACAAAGGGGAGCATTCAACCCGCCTTTACTTATTAAGCCCCAACTGTAAGCCAGGTACTGGGTTAAGTGTTAAGAATACAGTGGTGAGTAAAACACTCTCCCCGCTGTCTGCATGAGGAGACAGAAATCATTCGGGTGATTATAAAATAAGTAAAATAAAATCATAAAACAAATCTGATGTATATTAGAATGGTACTGCAGGCTCTGAAAGCAAGAAACAGGAGGATCTGACCTTAGCTTTGAGATCAGAGAAGGAAAAGAATCTGCTGGAAACATAAATCTGAGCCCCCAGGTTGACTGTGCAAACCTTCTCTTTCATACCCACCACTCCCAAAAATTCCAGTCGTGTGGACTTCCTTTTGGGGTCTCCCAAATAATTAGAGCACCATGAGTCCATGTGACTACATTGTGACTGACAGGTGATTAACATGGTTTATCCCAAGATTGGCCCAATTCCTGGAATTCTTTAACTTTCTGTCAATAAAAGGGTTATGATGAAAGAGCCCTTCTAAACACACTGTGCAAATTAAGGAATAATTGTATTATATTTTGAACTCCTGGAAAAGTAAGACAATCATGGATCAGGAGACACTTAGTGCCAAATTTGTTTGCCCAAGAAAAATGTATAGGAATAAGTGAAGAGGACTGTCTTGGTGTGTGTGTGATTGAGAGAGAGACAGAGAGAGAGACAGAGACAGAGACAGAGAGAGAGAGAGAATGTGTAAGCAAGAAAGCGATTGTCTTTTACCTTGTAGGTTCTTAATAAAACTCAGAGTTATACAGTTCAGCTGCTCTCTTGTAACTTTCTGTGAGTTGCAACAAAGGGACATTTTAGGGGGTTCAAAAGAATCCTCTTAGGGAAATTTGGCAGCCTATCAAATGCTGGAGTTTATTGTTTATCCCTGAATAGCTTTGTCGGCAATAGGCAAATCTGACAAGATAGATACCCTGAAAACTCAGCGTGTAGAAAAAGCAATAACACATGGAGACCAAGATGTGTTTTTATTATTTTTCTTTTCCAAAGAGTTTGCACAAAGTGTGTTACACATCCCTCCTGTGAGTGCACAGGAAGGTGCCGAAGGATGGTGGGGAGGGGACACCGGAGTCATGGGCCCCTTTATACAGCCCTGTTGGGTCAGGTGGGCTTTATTATGCAAGCTCACACATTGAAGTCATTGCTCTTCACCCTTTAAAATATGAGATTCAAAATAGCATTGCCACAAAACCCAGGAGATTTAAATAGTTAATGCACCTGATTATATTTAAAGAAAAACAAAACACCTTCAGGGACTAAATCTATGAAAACCTTTTTGTTAAATCTGATCTACTTCTAATGGCATTTTAATAATGAATCAAACTATAAAAGCCAAAGATACCTGGTTTTACAAATATATGCTTTCCTGGCCCATCTGTATGTCTCCCTCCTCGAAGTTTTCAAATGTAATGTGTTTAGAAGATAATTTAAAAGTTAGAGAATGTATTTACTTTCTGCTTTCTATGTAGCAGACACCTTTCTAACGTTTTTGTATATCTTAACTCATTTACTCGCAACAGCCCTGTGAGGAAGGGGTTAGCATTACTCCTCTTTAAGATGATGAAACTGAGGCACAGAGTGTTTAATCAGCTTGCCTGAGGTCACAGAGCAGTAAAACCAGGATTTGAATCCAGGCTTTAGATACAGGGGTCTACATTCTCGACTTCTCTGACATATTCTCTCTGAGGCGTGAGGAGAGAGATGGCTGATAGAAATTTTAATTTTCTTTGAGTGGGTTGGAAAAATACGGTGTTTCCCTAGGCTTTCTGTGCGCTAATTTTTAAAACTCTTGTTTAGCTAGATGGTTAATGATGAGGTAGTCACCAAGTTAACTTACAGCAAACTAAATGTCCTAAATAAATCACAAGCGGCTAATTTGTACAACATAAGTCAGAATTTCCGAAGAAAGCAAGGGGGAGAAAATGTTTGAGGAAACCGTCTTCAGAGGAAAAAGCAGTTAAGTTAAAACTGACTCCCTGAGGTAAAAAGACTCCACTCTGCAATTTACCCAAGAGCTTGGAGGTGACTTACAATTCCCAGCCTACGCTCAGATCTGAGTTTAAAAGTGCTTCTTTTAGCAGCGCTTGCAGGATAAATTATGACTTCAAAGCAGAAATGTCTCCATTCACAAAAATGGGTCACTGACAAGAGCTCTAGGGGGCAAGGAAACTATAACAAGCAGGGAAATATGGCAACAAAGAAAACGAATTTTTACCCTCGGTTCTGCTTCCACTTATCTATTTCACACCGTGTTACAGCGAGCCTCATTCCGTGCCTCATCACAGCCGGAGGAGGGCAGGAGAGGGGAAGCAGGCTCAATTAAATCCCATGGGTCTGGTTGACAGAGACAGAGAGGAATCATCCCCTTCCAAGACAACCAGCATGGCCTTCACAGCGGGAGCTGCTGTGCCAAGACCCTCTCTTGATGAGGTGACCAAGACTTGAGGGACTACCTTGGGGCAGGAAGCCTGGACCCAGTGGGATGTTGAACTGCCCTAAGAGGTAGAACGTCCAGTGAAGTCCCCCTAAGGAGCAAAGATGGCAGACCATCAGCCAAGGATCCCTGTAGAACTGCCTCCATCTCTTGCTGTAAAAGAATGTCCATCTTTACCTCAATGTAGGGTTTCCGTCTAAACAGAGGTCAGGAGCTGTCAAGACTGACACTTTTAAATTGCCACATACAGAAGTGGTTTGGGGGAATGCCAATGCTTACAGGGGTGAGAAGAAGACAAGTTTTCAGAGCATGCGAAGATTTTCTGAGTGGTTAAAGCTACATCCAGAGAAGAGGGTAGGGCGCTCATTTACTGGAGGGGAGGGGAGCAGCAGCATGGAGCACTCACCAGGGCAACGTGTGCACGTGAAGGGAGAGCACATGTAGATGACATGAAGGCACACTCGCCAGCCAGGCTAGAGAAGGAATTCTGGAGCCAGACAACGTGGAGTGATAAGCTCAGCTCTGAAATGTTCAACTCAGAAGGAGAGCTTAGCAGAAGTCAGCTCAGAACCGCCGGCCAGTGAGTGGTGGAATTAGTAATGCTGTTGGAGAAACAGTTGCTGGCATTCCTAGAATCTGCCTGCCAAGCCACTGACTTCCCCCAGCTCTGCTCTGCTTATGTTTCTAGTTTCTCTGGATTTAGCCTCAGTTTCTAGCCTGGCACTGCAGTTTTTTCTGAGGATTATGGTACACCCAGACTCAGTCAACTTGGCTGAGCCCTTGAAGTCTGATCTGGATCTGACCATCTGCCTCCTCCACCATCCCCAGAATCTGACCTCTTTTCCACCCCCATCCCCCCTCCCCCCACCCCAGAAAGAAAATATGTATTGTGGCAGAGGGGGTGGGGTGGTGAGGAGGGGAGGGAAGAGGGGTGGGTGCCAGAGCTCTGTTTCATGGCTTCTTGGTTCAGAGAGAATTCGTGTAAGCTTCCCCAAGAAACTATGTCTTACCTGTTGGCACCACTAAATAAAAATAATAACTAACCCTGAGTCAGGCTTTGTGCTATGCACTTTAGCCAACCCTAACATCAATCCTGCAAGGAGGGTATTTTTACTCACATTTTGAAAAAGAGGAAAAGAGACATAAAGAGGTCAAGAGACTTCCCCAAGGGCGCACGCTAGAAAGTGGAAGAGCCAGAGTTCAAATCTTGACAATTTGTTCTTAACTTGTGTATTTCTTCCAAGAGAAGCTGGATATTCCCCCACAACTTGCAGTGCCTTCCTCCTGCTTCCTTCCAGCAGAGATGCCAACCTCAGTGGGGATGTCTCTGGTTGAGGTGGTGGAAGGAACAAGTCATCTGATCCAGGAGCTGGTACTGCAAAGAGATGGCTGTGATGGGAAAACCCCTCTTATCAAAGGTAGTGGGCAGTATCTCACTCTTATTTAATATTTCCCTCCCCACCATCCCTCCTTCCTCTAATTTGGGGTAAAATAAGGAACAAGACAAAGTCAGCACTTCAACTCTTCCTGCTATCTTGACTCAGCCAGGAAAACAGAAACAGATCCCAGGAATGGTGTTAGCAGGAAGGGGTGGAGAGAATAAGCTGGCAGCCCAGTCAGGTTGGGGGATGAGGGGTTGGGTTGGGGGATGGGGGGTTAGGTATATTAAGAGAAATTGAAATGAAAACAAAAGTGACTTCTTATATTGCTGTTATATGTACGCTATCAAGATACAGCTGGAGGTAAATACGTGGGAGGAAAAGAAGTAAAAAAGGCAAAGAAACAGCGGAAATTGTTGCAACGGTGTCTTTCTCTCCAGTAGAAAGCCAAACCAACTGGCAGTCAGGAGAGCTCAGGGTCTAGTCAAAGCCATGGCTACTAAGTGGCGATCGGCCTAGGCCAAGACACTGCACATTTCTGACCCTCGGTTCCTTGTTTTGGTCCAGGCACAATCAGAACAAACACACTCAACCAATCAATCAACCCCCTGGCGCCTTCCTGTTCTGAATTGTCCACAGCATACACAGAAGCAAAAGGGAGGAAGAGAACCATAACCCAAAGCCCCCCACTTTCTTTCAGGGAGATTGTTTCATTTCAATATCCTTATGAATAATTAAAACTCATCTTTACATATTCACACGCACAACAAACGCTTTCTCTGTGATTTCTTTTTCTTTTTAAACTAATGCTCAGAAAAGAAAATAATAGTTGGATATACTAAGAAATTAACATTGCCACATTTCAGTTTTGTCATTAATAGGGTACAACTACAGCTGACTAAGCATGTAGGCTTGTAGAAAATAACGCATATTTCACTTCCGGGAGGAGTTCAATTCATTTCCTGCACGTATAACAATGACTTGAGGACTTATATGACCCTTTTTATTCTTTCTAGAAGTTAGTAATAAATGTAGGCACAATCATAAAATCTGACATATTTTCAGAATACCTTCTCTCTTAGCTAATGAGACTATCACCCACATTTTAAAATATTGACTACATGCAGTGTAAGGGAGACAAGCATAACTGTGGCATCTTGTATTAAAAGTAGTCTTTTTATAATTACTGGGAACTCTGAAGATTCTTCAAGTATGTGATTAAATTTTTATGAAAGTAGAAATCTTGAAAATGGTAGCTAATGTGTGAAGGAAAGGGGCTTACAGAATGGGTCCATCCCCTCCACTCTCAACTACAAAATGCTAAGTGGAGTTCCTTATAACCTTTGCAGTGACATGCTCTTTATTTAATCACTCAGCTACTTAATAGTATGCCAATATAAATCTTAAAAACTGTGTGCAAATTCAGTAGGGGGTCTGAATCCTGATGTTAGTTTTCCCACCACTGAATCAATAATTCCCACCATCACCAAACTCGTATGCTC
Source organism: Choloepus didactylus (assembly GCF_015220235.1). Taxonomy (NCBI): domain Eukaryota; kingdom Metazoa; phylum Chordata; class Mammalia; order Pilosa; family Megalonychidae; genus Choloepus; species Choloepus didactylus. Next base: position 57,026,230 of record NC_051319.1, on the reverse strand, counting down.
AACCTCATTAGTATGTATGAAATGAGTGGAATAATCATTGGGAGATTTATACTGTACTAGTTCCCATTTAATTAATAAGAAAGGGAGCCAATTTCCAGAAGAGGGAGTCAATGTGCACAGGTTCCTACATACCCTCATTTAATTAATATAAATCCATCATAAGGAGGAGACTTTAAAAGTACCTTCCTCATCTTCTCTCCTCATTACAAATATTAACTAAAAATTTCCATAACCTACAGATGTTAAGGGGCCATGATCTTTAGGTAGCATCTGCAATTTAAGTATAACCTTAAAACCTCTACCCCACACCCAGCTCAGTCACTCACTTTATATTAAATGAGTGTCAACTGCTGGCAATATGCTAGGTGCAGAAGACACAAAGGTGAAAAAAGTAGAGTTCCATTTCCAAGTAACTTACAGGTTACTAGGGAAGACAAGGATGTAAACAAATGTGATTCAGGGAGAGAATTTCTGAAGGGCGGATGTTATATATAAATTACCAGGAGAGCCTCAGTTGATGGTAATGGGGAAGAGCGGGGCTTCTTTAGAGCAAAGGCAGTCAGAGAAGATGTCACAAAGAAGCTGATTTAAAGGACATGTGCCCAGTGCCCTAGAGGACTGTAAACACCGTGAAGCCAAGGAATAAGTCTTATTCACCAGTGTATCCCCAGCAGCCAGCACAGAGTAAGTGCTCAATCAAGTTTTCTGAATGGATTAACTGAGAAAGTATACAGATCTAGGAAGATATGACAGCCTCTTGGGAAGGCAAATATGGACACAGGTCAAAGGTCTTGGTTTGTTCCGAGAATCACAAATAAGAGTTAGAGTTGGAGAATGTGGTTTGTGTGAGGAAGTGGGAAAAGTTGGGGCTGGAAAAGGATTATAAAAAACCCGATCTATGGAACTGAGTAAAATAAATGTCCATCTTCCAAGAATTTTTACTTCACAAAACCCTAGCAACATAGGCATGCATTATTTAGCCAACTTTTTATATAAACAAAACAAACCTAGTATGAGAGATGCCTTGAAAATCATCCTGTATTGTTTCTTTTCTTTTCTTTTTTTTCTGTATTGTTTCTTGACTTGTTTACATGGCAAAAAACAGAGCCAGGTATTTCAACAACAATAAAAAAAAAATCTACCCGACATAGGACACATGGACTTTGGCTTAAAGAATTTTGTTATGATTGATATCAAGTTCTCTGGGTTTAGTTTATTATTTTTTATTGAGGTGTAAAGTACAAGTCTTAATTGCACAAATCTTAAGTATACAGCTCAATGGATGTATACTTCTGAACAAGCACCAGATCAGAAAGTAAAACACTTCCAGAACTCCAGCAGATTCCCTCCTGTCCCTTCCCAGTAAGTCATTCTGCACAAAGGTAACTGCAGTTCTGATTTCTATTTGAAGAACCGTTTCTTCTTTTCAAAATATGTGTTCATCTTCACTTTTTCCTGATTTTATGCAGTAGAATCTTTTGGCAATTGTTGATACTGCTATATTAGCTTTCTATTGTTACATAACAAATGACCACACACCTAGTGACTTAAAACAATACAAATTTATTCTCTCTCAGATCCCATGGGTTAGGGCATGGTGAACTGGGTCCTCTGCTCAAGATCTCACCAGGCTGAAATCAAGGTGCAAGCCAGCGATTCAATCTCATCTGAGGTGCAGGGTCCTCTTCCAAGCGCACTGGTTGTTGACAGAGTTCGTTTACTGCAGCTACATTGCTGAGGTTCCCTTTTTCTTGATGGCGGCCAGCCAGGGGCTGCTGTCAATTCCTAGAGGCCACCCTCAGGTCTAGGCTTCACATCCCTCTCCTCTCCCAACATGGCAGCTACTTCAAGGCCAGCAAAAGAGTGTTTGCTGCTGTGTCTTGTCCCTCTTAGGGGCTCACCTTATTAGCTCAGACCCACTCAGGATAATCTCCCGTTTCATTAACCCAAAATCAGTGATTTGATACCTTAATCTGTAAAATCTCTTTTCACATAACATAACATCATCACAGGAGCAATATCCCATTATATTCTCACTCATGCCCACACTCAAAGGTAGGAAACTACACACAGCGTGGACACCAGAGGTGGGAAACTTGGGGCCATCTTGGAATTCTGCCCACCACAATTGCATTTCAGGGCTTCACCTAGCACAGATGCAATGAGATCATTATTCTTCTACTGAAGATATTTAGTCTAGAAACTACAAATCAAAGCAAAAATTAAAATTAAAATTAGCATACCATTCACGATTATACCCAGAGATAACCACTGTTAGCATTTTAGTGAATCTACTTCCAGGTTTTTTGTAAGCATTATAAATATACATGTGAGTATTTATAGACATGAGATTGTACTATGTAGACTAACGTTAGATAGCTAATTTTTAAACTTTTTATTCTAGTAACATATATACAAAATTCAAATATATAATTCAGTGTTGTTTATCACACATACAATGTTGTGCTACCATTGCCACCATCCATTACCAAAACCTTTCCATCACCCCTAGATAGCTCTTTAGGTTGAGTTTTCAATCTGGTCCTTCTTTGTCTTCTTGGAGGACTATTTTCGTCTTTTGATTTTGAATATATATTACAGGCTGGCCCTGTGTTTATCCATGCAATATGCCAGCATATATATGTATGTATACATGTACAATATTAAATTCTGCTAAACTAGAATTCGGCAATAAATAAATATCAGCAGAATATCAAAAAAAAAAAAAAAAAAAAAATCCCTTCTTTCCAGGAATCAAACATAGAGAAAACAGTCCAGAAAAAGCCCTCCTCAGTTTAAGACATTTCCCCACTGAGCTTTTGTTGGGGAGCAGGAGTAGCAATTAACCAGCAGAGCAGTGAGATATGCCACAACTCATTTATTACTGATAACTTTTCTCTTTTTAATATATGAAGGTCATTATGGCTTTCCTAAATGCTCCATGTTTTGTTCCCAGAGCATATGGCAGAATTGCTTTTTCCCTGTCCCCACATAGTATGGCCCATGTGACTTACCTTGTTCATAAAACGTGAATAGAATTGATGTCTGTCATTCTGGGGCAAAAACATGAAGAACAAGTGTATGATTCACGATGCTGCCTTCTCCCCACCCTGCGACTGTGAGGCTGCTTCGAGATGGCGTCTCTGTCAGCCCGCGTCTCCACAGTTTGCAGAGCACCCCTCCACTGCAAACTCACATGGAGCAAGAAACTAAATTTGCACATGAAGCCACTAAGAGTTGTTTCTTATTGCAACAAGATCCAGCCTAACCCCACTAATGCAAAAACTAAAGTTGTTATCAATTAGAGCAGATTCAAATCCATACCTATAAAAATATATCTCTCCCTCACTTACATTCTGCTGTGTTTTTTGTTTTTTGTTTTTTGTTTTTTGAGTGAAAGAGAAAGGGTAAAGAAAAGGTGAGTATATCAAGAAGTGTACATGGAAGCCTGTCCTCAGGGTGAACATCATCCTGCACATATGACTTGGTGGAAAAAGAGGTGCAAACAGCAGATTATCACAGCAGGGCCACTGGGCCAGAGGGCTTCAAGCACCTGCCCACCTCGGCAACTGAGTATCATCCAATGCCGGTGGCCAGGTTCCTTAGTACCTGAAACTGAACGTATCTAAACATATTCAAGCTGTTAACCTCTAATTCCACTAAAATTCTCTTTTGAGATTAGGGCAGAATAAAGAATTACTTTAAAATATATGAATAAGACTTTACAGGCATTTAACCCTTTAGAGTCATGACTAGCACCAATTTGCCAAGGGTGGAGCCTTCTGACTCAATGTGGTGCCAGTTGCAATTCCAGGACATGTAGGAATAGCTGATAATGTTGTCTGCTGTCAAAACAAAACAAAACAAGCAAGCAAAACAAATACAAAAAGAGTCAGCCTTGTTGAGTATGATGAGATGAAATGAGTTGGGTTTTTTTTAGCAGAGAGCTTCTTAACAGGCTAAAACCTAGCTTCTAGTCAGATGGTGCAGTTATGGTATTAGACATTTAAATTGCCTTCCAAGCAACCATTTCCCTTTCTGGATAGCTGCCCTTATATTTTTTCAGGTAGCCACACCTCTCTCCATGAGTCCTTGAGCATTGGAGGAGGCCGAATGTCTCATGTCCCCACTGAGGGTGGGTATGCAGCTCAGCCCTGAGCTAATCAGGGTGATTGCCTCCCTAGCTTCAGTGTCTGGTCCAAATATGGATGTGTGACACAATATTTGGGTCAATAAGACTGAAAGAGAGGTTTTCTATAACTTCCAAAAAAGAAACATCCTTACTCTTCTCTGAGGACTTCCAAAAATGACTATCACTTCAGCTTTCTCCAAGGACACATGAGAAAGCAAGTATCCTGGGAACATGTTGGCAGCCAAATTACCACCTGAGGTAAGGCCAGCCTTTGGAGGAATCTGTCATTGTGTTACACAAAGAGGAGAAATGGAACTTGGAAGACACTGTTGAGCTGCTAAATTAAACTAATGCCAAGAGGCCTGTTCTACCTGTAGACTTCCAGCTACATAAAACAATATATAAGTGTGTTGGCCATGTTCTTTTTTTTTTAATTCAGTTTATTGAGATATATTCACACACCCTACAATTATCCACCATATGCAATCAGTTGTTCACAGTACCATCATATAGCTGTGAATTCATCACCAAAATCAATCTTTGAACACTTTCACCACTCAAAAAAAAGAAAAAAGAAAAGCAAGAATAAAACACAAGTAAAGAAGAACACCCAAAACATCCTAATCTCCATCCCCTCTATTATTCATTTAATTTTTGTTCCCGTTTTTCTACTCATCTGTCCATACACTGGATAGATGGAGTGTGCGCCACAAGGCTCCCACAATCACAGTCACACAGTATAAACTACGTGGTTATACAGTCTTCAAGAATCAAGGCTAATGGGTTGCAGTTGAACAGTTTGAGGTATCCTCCTCCAGCCATTCCAATACACTAAAAACCAAAAAGAGGTATCTCTACAGCACATAAGAATACCCTCCAGAGTGACTTCTTGACTCCATCTGAAATCCCTCAGCCACTAAAACTTTATTTTGCTTTATTTCTCTTCCCCTTACCCCTTGGTCAAGACGATTTTCCCAATCCCATGATGCTGCATCCAAGCTCATCCCCGGGTGTCATGTCCTGTGTTGCCAGGGAGATTGACACCCCTGGGAGTCATGTCCCATGTACTGGAGAGGGAAGTAAGTTTACCTGCTCAGTGGGCCAGAGAGAGAGGCCACATCTGAGTAACAAAAGAGGGTCTCTGGAGGAGACTCTTAGGCACAATTTTAAGTAGGCTTAGCCTGTCCTTTGCAGTAACAAGCTTCATAAGGGAAAGCCCCCAGATCAAGGGCTTGGCCCACTGAATTGGTAGTCCCCAGTGTTTGTGAGAATCTGAGTAGTAACCCAGGCAGGGAAGTCCAACATTTCTGCATTTCTTCGGGGGGTGGAGGGGGGCTGCAAAATACATTTTTATTCTTTGCCAAAATTACTTTGGATGTATCAGGATTTCACTGTATAAACCTACCAGATCTTGCTTCCTATTCAAAGTTCCATGTACTTACAGTGTTTGAATAAACTGACCATACAAGTTAAATTATTTAGTGTTCTGCAGAAAATACAGATCCTGCATGAAATAAACATCTCTTCCCTTGGTCTCAAACAGAAGTTGAAGTTTTAAAACACAGTCAAAATTGTTCTTTACTCTTTGAAGGCCATATTCTTTTAATCCATCCCTGTGGGTGCAGACCTATTGTGGGTGGGACCTTTTGATTAGGTTGTTTCAATTGAGATGTGACCCAGCCCATTCAAGGTGTATCATAATCCCTTACTGGAGTCCTTTATGAGGATAAAAGAAAGAAAAAAGCCAAGAGAGCTCTGAGAGATAAACACCAAGAGAGCTTGGGGAGAAAAGCCCTGGGAGAAGCAAGCAAAGACCCACAGAAATGGAAAGAGCCAGAACCTGAAACCAACGAAACCCGGGAGAGAAGGATCAGCAGACGCCGGCCATGTGCCTTCCATGTGACAGAGGAACCCCAGATGCCATCAGCTTTCCATCAGAGAAGGTATCCTCCTGTTGATGCTTTAATTGGGAAGTTTCCATAGCCGTAGAACTGTAAATTTGTAAACTATTAAATCCCCATTGTAAATGCCAACCCATTTCTGGTATACTGCATTCCAGCAGCTTTAGCAAACTGAAACAATAAACTTGTAACTTTTAAGCCAGTTATTGTTGGGCTTTTGATTATTTGAATCTCACACACCTTTACTGATACAGTTACATTCTGATTGGAAACCCAGTTCCCTAAAGACCTAGAGAGAACACAAAAATCAGAAAAGTTACCTGTCTCAGAGCAATGGCTTTATGCAGAACACAAGCCTGTGCTTCCTAAAGTGATAGTTTATGTTAGATCACTTGCACAGTTTCAAATACATTGAACAGAATGTTAAATTGCAAAGATTTTAGATATGGTCTTTTCAGAGATTTTGTAGGGGAAAGAGGTATGGCCAGGGAGGACATGACAGACAAAGAGAGAGCCAAGATCCTAGAATAATAGCTAACACTTATATTGGGCTTACTGAGCCAGGCAGTGTTCTAGACAGTTAACATATTAACTCATTTAATCCTCACAATAATTTTACAATACAATTATATGGAGCCCCATTTTTACAGAGAAGAAAATAGAGACACCAAGGGGTTAAGTGGCATGCCGGGCCTCAGGAACCCAGAGCTCATAAGCGCTGCATCCAGGGACTATCGTATAGAAATACTCCACTCCCGACTCTTGATTCTTGGCATTCTCTGAGCACACTTTGTAGCTTCTTTTGAAACCTAGAGGAAATCCTTAGGATTCATCTGGATGAAGCCAAATGTGCAGACTGGGATGTACTTGGCAGAGCCTAAATGGACAGTGTTTGCAAATGAATTACACCAAGGAATTCCGTAAGCAGAGGGAGTTCTCCATCCTGTTACTTGCACAGACTTCACCACCACCTACTTACCTGCTGATGTCATTGAGCCAAAGTTCCTTCTCTATAAACAGTTTCTACATGTCTTCCTCACTCCTCTCTCTACCAAAAAGGATGCTAAATGAGGATGAAAAAAAAAGCCCATATGTGGAAGAGGATACCATTTAATTTAAATGGTAACAATGTTAGGCAAACTTAATCCAGCTGTTAGAGTAAAAATGACAAAACAAAAGAATGCAAATAAATGCATTAAAAAAATTCTGGTGGTAGAAATAGATGCTTCTATTGTTTTCATTGCAAATTAAATAAAGAGTTCAATGAGCTAAATAAGAAAGTCTTTGCTAAACTCTTTCTGTATTGCCACTGATGTTACCTAAGTTACTGTGAGAAATAAGAAAAATGGTGTAGCTGGCTACTATTTTAAGATACTCACTTTTTCTTTTCTTCTCTGCACTTATTTCATTTTTCCTCCTCTTCCAAAAAATCTCCTCCACCCCACCGGCATTTCAGAACATTGCCTCCAGACAGACACAAGATAGAGAGGAAAACAGAGCAAACCACATGCTTTTAGAGCCTTTGCTTTATAAAAACCTAAATCCTTGGAGAAAGCAGATTCTCATGTCCTGAAGAAACAGGGATAGAGAGTCAGTTCCTCCAAACTATATACCCCAATACCCTGGCCTTGGAGAAGTGTAGAAGGGGCAGCAGGGTGCAAGGCAATCCCAAGAGCAGAGAGGAATTGCTCCCTGCTGTAAGCGGCTGTCTATGAAGGCTGCCACACCTGAGAGCGATGGTTACGTTGTGCACTTTGAACAGAAATATAAGTGGTCTTCACGAAGATTTCTGTCATGGGAGCAGCAGAAAACCATTAGAACTGAGGCCAGAGATGGCAAACTCTTGGGCCTACCCCATATGGATCAATGACAAAGCATCCAGCTTCTCCTGCTTCCCCAGCACTCAACTCTGTGAAAGGTCCCAGAACTGTGGCACAGCTCCAAGGAGGTGGTGAGAGCTGAAGTTTAGTTGTGTTTGGCTTGTTTGCTGTTTTTTTTTCCACAGGCCCAGCAGAATGGGAAAATCATAGGCAGAAACTAAGTTGAGACATAGAAAGTAGAAAGATGAAATACTTCTTACACACCAGAGTTTAGGGTGTAAGAATCACAGTTATGATAGGGTTTGCAATCTACTAGTAAATAGGATACAGAGACAAAATGACTCTAAGAAAACAAGACAGAAAAGAGCTAAGTAACAAAACGTGTGGTAGAAAGGAGAGCTCATTGTGAGCTTGGAACCTGAATGGAGCTCTACGGAGAAGATGGAATTTCACGTGTATTTCAGCAAAAAAATGTAAGAATAGCGTATATACGAGGGATGAGGATGAGCTTCACAGACCATGTAACAGCATGAACAAGAACTCAGAGATGGTGATGAGGAGGAGATGCATTTGACAAACTGAACTGAGGCAATAATAGACAACCAGATAAATAGGAGTGGACCCCCTATTCAGGTTTTAAGTGCCTGGCTCAGAAGTTTGTGTTGGAAATCATAAGCACCAGGACACCAACAGAGAGTCTCAAACTGGGCTGGGAAATGATTTTTAAAAATTAGTGTTCTAAGAATAATGTGAAGTTGGTATGAAAGATTACTGATAGTGAGACTGGAGCAAGGCAGAGCATATGGGAGGTTACTTAGTAATCTAGGCAAAAAGGGGATGAAGGCCTGCATTTGGTGGGGGGTGCGGGGTGGACAGGGAAAGAAAGAGTACAAGAAATCAGAAAAAGACAGGGATTCATTTGGGCAAGTTGGGACTATGACGTTAACATTCTAATTAGCTGAGCTCACAATAAGCTGATCATATTGGTCATAAGATGGTTCATCCGATACAAGTAAAGTTACAGGCAAAAATCACATATTATATTTTGGTTTGCTATTTTAACTGCTGTTCATCTTAGTCCCTTTGGAAATGTGTTGCTTGGTTTGGGTTTGAAAATAGTCACAGAAGTGAAGAGAAAACAACATTGATTAGGTCCTGAGAATGTTTTCATTCTTGTAATCTTTGGTGCTACTGATATTTAACGTCTTCGCATACTTTGACACGTAGATGGAAAAATTTTTGTAGCACATTTTGAACGTAATTGACAGCACTGAATTATAATATTTGAATGTGGCTCAAAGGGGAAATTTCAGGTTATATATATATATTACTAGAATAAATATTTTTTTAAAAAAATCCATGGAACTGCACAACACAGTAATCTCTAAATTAAACCATGGACTCTATTGCTAATAGTATAATCATAAAAATGTGCTTTCATCAGTTATAACAAATGTACCACACCACTGCAAGGCGTTAATAATAGGATGGTATATGGGAATCCTGTATTTCATGCATGATTGTTCTGTAGACCCAAAACATCTCTAATAAAAAAAAAAGACAACTCTGTGGACAAACATGTCTAAAAGTAGGAACAGAGTAAATTTAAGATGCTTGAATCTGTTAATCTGAAGATGTAAGAGGGGATTTATAAAGAAACAAACAAAAATTTGTGCAAAAACTGCTCTGGAACATAAATAATTCAAAGGGCACGCAGAAGTTGCTTCAGCAACTGTGCCGGTTTGTATTGTGTCCCCCAAACGCCATTATCTTTGTGGTCTTGTGGGACAGACATTTTGGTGCTGGTTAGATTTGCTTGGAATGTGCCCCACCCAGCTGTGGGTGGTGACTTTGGTGGGATACTCCCATGGAGGCGTGGCCCTGCCCATTCAGGGTGGGCCTTGATAAGTGGAGCCATATAAAACATGCTGACTCAAAGAGACCAGACAGAGTGTGCAGCTGTGAGTGACGTTTTGAAGAGGAGCAAGCTTGCTAGAGAGAAACGTCCTGGGAGAAAGCCATTTTGAAACTACAACTTTGGAGCAGATGCCAGCCACGTGCCTTCCCAGCTAACAGAGGTTTTCCAGACGCCATTGGCCATCCTCCAGTGAAGGTACCTGATTACTGACGTGTTACCTTGGACACTTTATGGCCTTAAGACTGTAACTGTATAGCCAAATAAACCCCCTTTTTATAAAAGCCAATCCATCTCTGGTGTTTTGCATTCTGCAGCATTAGCAAACTAGAACAGATTTTGGTACCAGAAGTGGGGTGCTTTTGCTGCTGTGTTTGCAAATACCAAACATGTTGGAGTGGCTTTTTAAATGGATAAGGGGAAGATTCTGGAAGAATTGTGAGGAGCTTGATAGAAAAGGCCAAAACTGCTTTATAGACTGTTTATGGAAATATGGACTCTAAAGATAATTCTGATGAGGACTTAAGCAGAAATGATGAATGTGTTGTTGCAAACTGGAAGAAAGGTGATCCTTGTTTTAAAGTGGCAGAGAATTTGGCAAAATTGAGTCCTGGTGCCAGATGGAAGGAAGAATTTGAAAGTGACAACCTGGAATACTTAGCTGAGATCATCTCCAGACTACGTGTGGAGGATGTATCCTGGCTTCTCCTTGCAGCTTATAGTAAAATGTGAGGGGAAAGAGATAAACTTAGAACTGAACTCTTGGGTTCAAAGAGACCAGAAGTTGATCGCTTGGAAAATTATGAGCTTCCAGGGGGTGGAATCCCTGAAGCTATAGCCCAACATGAGGATGTAACCAAACACGGAACCCAGCTGCCATTTCAGTACAAGCCAAGATTGGAAAAGGAGTTAAGCAGAAAGGATTTGTGGAAAGTCCTATTGTCTAATGGCTTTGATCCCTGTGTGCTTCATGCAAAGCCAACAGAATTTTTGCGAGATCTTTATAGACGGAGCCATTGCCAGTCTGGACTGGAGGAGACAGACAAGGAAAAAATTGCAGGAAAAATTTCTTCAAAGACAGAGCCATGGAGGTTGAGGTCTGGAGTCAAGAGGCCTTGGGCTCAGAGAGTGGAGCAGCCCACATGCATGGAAAGGGTGAGTTTGCCCCGGAGGTCGAGGGTGGGCATTCCACCTCGATGCTCTGGAAGAGTTTTGCCACCTGAGGTCCCAGAGAGGGTGGAGCACATTCCAAGGGAATTGGGGAGAGCCTGGCTGCCACCACACTGTTCTGAAGGGGTTGAGCGTGTGTCCCGGAGATGGAAGGGAATCCGGGAGCTGCCCCAAGGTTTGAGGAGGGTGGGGCTGAAAAGGTGGTCTCCCCAATGTGTGGAAATGTTGGAGCACTCACCCAAGCATTTGGAGAGGAAACAGCTGCCAAAAAGGCCCTTGGGAAGGGTTAGGCTCCCGCTCTCTCAAGCCCCAAGGATGCAACATTGTTCTGTAAATGACTCTCAGACTTTGAAATCTAATGGAGTTTGTCTTGCAGGTTTTAGGAACTGCTTTGGTCCTGTTAAGCCTGTTTTCCTTACTCTTTCTCCTTATGACAATGGGAATGTTTATCCTATGAATGTCCTTCCTTTGTATATTGGAAGCATATAACTTGTTCCAAGTCCACAGATCCAAGCTAAAGGAAAAGTATGCCTTAGGACTGACCACGCCTATATTTGAATTTGATGGGATTTTGTACTTAACTTTTGTTACTGAAATGGTTTAAGTTTTTGTGATATTGTGATGAAATGAATGTATTTTGTATTTGGAAAGATAATGTCATTTTGGGGTCCAGGGGGTGGAATATGCCGGTTTATATTGTGTCCCCCAAATGCCATTATCTTTGTGGTCTTGTGGGACAGACCTTTTGGTGCTGGTTAGATTTGCTTGGAATGTGCCCCACCCAACTGTGGGTGGTGACTTTGGTGGGATACTCCCATGGAGGCGTGGCCCTGCCCATTCAGGGTGGGCCTTGATAAGTGGAGCCATATAAAACATGCTGACTCAAAGAGACCAGACGGAGTGTGCAGCTGTGAGTGACGTTTTGAAGAGGAGCAAGCTTGCTAGAGAGAAACGTCCTGGGAGAAAGCCATTTTGAAGCCACAACTTTGGAGCAGATGCCAGCCACGTGCCTTCCCAGCTAACAGAGGTTTTCCGGACACCATTGGCCATCCTCCAGTGAAGGCACCTGATTACTGATGTGTTACCTTGGACACTTTATGGCCTTAAGACTGTAATTGTATAGCCAAATAAACCCCCTTTTTATAAAAGCCAATCCATCTCTGGTGTTTTGCATTCTGCAGCATTAGCAAACTAGAACAGCAACCTAGCTGAGTCTTTGGAGTCAGTGCCGTGGGTTCAGGTACCAGCCCTGCCACTTAATGGTCATGGAGCCTTGGACTAGTTATTTAAAGGACCAGCCCTTATGACCTCTGTGCAAATTAGAAAGAGGTGCCTCTCCTGGCAGATGAAGTCTTGAGAAGGATGGAGGACCCCCATTCACTGCTTCACCTGGGCACCCAGGCTTAATAAGCAAGGATACGTAGTGGCTCAGTTACTTGAAATCTCTGCATTTTTGTTTCTTCTTTGTATGTTGAAGGAAGTGAGAGCATCAACCTCATAGGGTTATTTTGAGGATTTAATTGCTATAGAAAAGGTAAAGTTTAGTATACTGCTTGGCACATTTTGAACATAATACAAATGTTTACTATTATTATTCCATTATTATTAATCTCAGTCACTCAGGGTTTAGAGCAGAGGTTGGCAAACTATGGCCCACAGGCCAAATCTAGCTCACTGCCATTTTTGTACAGTCGGAGAGCTAAGGGTACTTTTCCCCCTTTATTAGAGAAGTCTTGGGTTTACAGAGCAATCATGCATGCAATATGGGATTCCCATATAACACCCTATTATTAACACTTTGCATTGCTGTGGAACACTTGTTACAATCGACGAAAGCATTTTTTAAATTCAGTGTTACTGAGATATATTCACATACCATACAGTCATCCATGGTATACAATCAACTGTTCACAGTACCATCATATAGTCATGCATTCATCACCCTAATCTATTTTTGAACATTTTCCTTACACCAGAAAGAATCAGAATAAGAATAAAAAATAAAAATAAAAAAGGACACCCAAATCATTCCCCCCATCCCACCCTATTTTTCATTTAGTTTTTGTCCCCATTTTTCTACTCATCTATCCATACACTGGATAAAGGGAGTACGATCCACAAGGTTTTGATGAAAGCATTTTTAATAATTGTACTATTAACTATAGTCCATTATTTAACTTAGGGTTCACTGTTTGTGTACCATAGTTCATGGTTTTTCTTAAAATTTTTATTCTGTTGTCATATAAACAACCTAACATTGCCCCTTTTAAACACATTCAGATATATATCTCAGTGCTGTTATTGTGTTCACAATGTTGTGCTACCATGATGACCATCAATTACCAAAAATTTCTGTCATTCCAAATAGGAACCCTGTTACATTTTAAGTTTTAACTTCCCAATCTCTATCCCCACCCCATCCCCTGGTAAGCCTGTTCTAGACTGTGACTCTATGAGTTTGCTTATTCTAGTTACTTCAAATCAGTGAGAGCATACAATATTTGTCCTTTTGGGTCTGACTTATTTCACTCAATAAGATGTCTTCAAGGGTTACCCACGTTGCATGTATCAGCACCTCATCCCTTTTTATGGCTGAATAATATTCCATTGTATGTATATACCACATTTTATTTATCCATTCATTGGTTGATGTATACCAGGGTTGCTTCCAACTTTTGGCAATTGTGAATAATGTTGCTATGAACATCAGTGGGCAAATATCTGTTCAAGTCCCTGCTTTCAGTTCTTTTGGGTATATACCTGGCAGTAAGTGAGACTGCTAAGTCATACAGTAGTTCTATACTTAACTTTATGAGGAACCACCAATAGCTATACCATTTCACATCTCCACCAACAATGAATGTGTACCTATTTCTCCACATTATCTCCAACACTTGTAACTTTCAGTTTTTTTAATCACTGCCATTCTAGTGGGTATGAAATGGTATGTCATATGGTTTTTATTTGCATTTCCCTGGTGGCTTGTGATGTTGATGATCTTTTCATGTGCTTTCTGACCATTCATATATGTTGTTTAGAGAGATATCTATTCAAATCTTTTGCTTATTCTTAAATTGGGTTTTTTGTCCCTTTATTATTAAGTTGAAGGATTTCTTTGTATATTCTGGATATTAAACCTTTATCAGAAATGTGGTTTCCAAATATTTTCCTCCCATTGTGCAGATTGTCATTTTACTTTCATGATAATATCCTTTGAAGCATGATAGTTTTTAATTTTGATGAGGTCCCATTTATCTGTTTTTTCTTTTGTTGCTTTTGCTTTGGGTGTAAAGTCTAAGAAACACAAGGTCCTGAAGATGCTTCCCTACATTGTTTGATAATTCTGGCTCTTATATTTAGGTCTCTATCCATTCTGAGTTGATTTTTGTATAAAGTGTGAGGTCGGAGACCTCCTTTTTTTTTTTCTTTTTTCTTTCTTTCTGTCTTTTTTTTTTTTTTTGCAAATAGAGAGCCAGTCTTTGTTAAAGAGACTATTCTTTCCTGATTCAGTGGTCCTTTCACCCTTATCAAAAATCAGTTGATCATAAATCTGAGGGTTGATTTCTGAGCTCTCAATTAAATTCCATTGGTCTATATGTCTGACCTTGTGAAGAATGGTTATTTATTACATGGTTGGAAAAGTCAAAAGAGCATTTTGTGACACATGAAAATTACATTCAAATTTTAGTGTTCATAAATAAAATATTATTGAAACACAGTCATGTCATTCATTGCCTATGTCTGCTTTCATGGTACAGAGGCAGAGTTGAATAGTTGTGTCAGAGACAGTATGGCCCCAAATAACTCTTTTCAGGAAGAGTAAGCCAACCTCTGTTTTAAGGTGATTTTTCACCAACTACAGGATGTGTTCTATACTCTTTTCCAAGGATTAGAATTAAATCAGCATTTTTTTTATTTTTGTTTTTGTTTTTTTAATTCTTGAGCACCAGCGAACATCAGTCTCTTGAAAGCGAGGCATTCTTTTGCTTTCCTAATATTTTACATTATCTTTCAAAACACTGTTACCTCTTTTCATGGGTGATTACAATATCCTTAGCATTAATTCTCCTAATACACAAAGATAGTGGCAGCATAGCACTGTCTTGGAGCCAGAGCAAACACATGCCTAAAGAGGCTACCCTTTGTGTTACTGTATGTTAAACAGGTTCAGAGTTAGAAACATATTTTATATGGATAGGTGCCAAGCACTTCTAGGCTGTCGCATATCAACATATGCAGAAGCAAAGCAAAAAAATTCAGTCAATCATTTAGATGTTTTTATCTATCTGATGCCAAAATCCAGATATTTGGAAACATCTGGATAATTGCTTACATTTTTTACTTTTCAACTTGATTTGGCATTCTGCCTATTTCAGCAAATGAATAACAGTGTTCTAAATACTAACATGGGAAAACACCACTTTTCTACAGCCTTTTTCAGGTGGGCTTCCTGGTTCTACTTCCTCCTTTTCAGCATGTTCACTGCTTTCTTCTATTTTCTCCTCCATTTCTCACCTCCTTTCTTTCCTGTTCGGTTCTTTTCTTTTTCTTCTTTTGGTCTTGCCTATTCTCTCTAACACAATCTCTACTGTCAAAACATTTTAACTGTGTCCTCTTCTTTCCAATCTCTTTTGTCCCAAGAGGAAAAATGGTTGGCTTCATAATAATTGAATTATTCCATTAGAACAGAAAGTTCAAGTCTTCAAGGGCATAAATAGCTTCTCAATTGTAGAGAGCCTATTTGTACAATTTGCCCTACCACGTCCAAGGCAGATTTCAAGGGAAAGTTCACAGGGAGATAGCTTTTGGTTTGTCTATTCATATTTTTCCTATTATATTCAATTGATTTTTAAAAATCTGTTCAATGTTATAATTATATGTAAAAAGTCCTGTGATATAATACAGACTTTCCTGAGCCACTTATTTACAATTATGGCAATTACATCCTTTCCTTGACTTTGACCATTTCGGGAGGCATGGTTATGGTCCACACTGGTCCGTGGTCTTCTCTTGTAATAACATCGAGCTTGCCAAGACAAACACAGTCCTCTCTCTCTGCTCCCCTAAACTCTTGATTGATGCTCTGCCTTTAAGTAGTCTTACTGTGAAATGGGTGTTTAGTCCATGACACTCCTGTCAGGATATCTTTTGCACATTCTCAGTAAAGATTTTTTTTTCTCTAAACAACACATGGGGTTAGCTGTAACCCCAGATCATGTGAATAGGGACGGCAGCTGCAAAACTGTGAGTTTTATTGTCTTTGGTCCTAAACTGCTGACTTTATACATAAAAAAGAAAGCTTCAAAAAATCTTGATTTATAAATAATTATTGCATGATCTTTGGAGATAGGTGAGCTATATATTGTTCATACAAACTACTGGTTTCCCTTTTATTTAAAGATCATTACATATGATATCATTTTCTTGAAGTCCTGTATATTCAAAAAGGAAAAGACTATGCTTGCAATACTAGAATTGGTCAGATTAAATTTTTTTAAAAATTTTTATTAGAGAAGTTGTAGGTTTACAGAACAATCATGCATAAAATACAGAATTCCCAATACCACTCTATTATTAACACCTTGCTTCAGTGTAGAATAATTGTTACAACTGATAAAAGTACACTTTTATAACTGTACTTTTAATGATAGTCCATGGCTTAACTTAGGGTTCACTGTTTGTGTAGTTGGTCAGCTTAATTTTAATGCTAGCCAAGATCATAGAAATATTAATTAAAAAATCCTAGACAAGTATAAGAAGTGATGATGAAATAGTGACCAATTTGGTTGTGTGGCAGAAAAGTCATTAGAGATCAATTTAATTTACAGGCAACCTTACATTATGTAATACACCATTACAAAAATAATTTTGTGTAGTTAAATTACCTTACTAAGTCTGGTGGATAGATTGGAATGACAGTGATTTTAATTAGATTAGGAACAACTCTCTACAAAAAACTATTATATAGAATAAACACTTGATCAGGTCTTTGCCAGAAAGCTTGGAATCCCAACACTTAAACATTAGTGTTCTCATCCTTTACTCATGTTGGAAGAAAATAAAGGAAAAGATCCAAGATCATCTCAATTCCTTTACTAAAGTATTTATTAAGAAGGTCTTTCAGCTTTCTTATCTCACACCTTCAACACTCAACTATACCCCCTAAAACAGGATTCAGGAGGCAGAAGAGGGAAGAAGACACTCATGACCTCTTATTCTCTTATTTTGTTGTTTAGTGTTTATTGGCCTCATTATTGACCTCTTCATTGACCAATGCACCAAAGAGGCTGGGAAGCAGTTTGCTTTTAAAACCTCTGCTAAGAAAGGGATTTGTAGAAGTACATTGATTTCTAGAAATATATAAGATCATACCTGTCTCCTCTCACAACCTTCCAGTAAACTTCCCATCCCACTCAGAGTAAAATTCCAAATCAATCTCTGGGAATACCTGTCCACACCCAGCTCTGGCCTTTCAGCCTCAACCCCTGCCTTTGCCTACCCCACTTGCCTTCTCCGCACCAGCCATGCAGGCCTCTTCTTTGTTTCCACACATGTGCCAAGCCTGGGCTGCCCAAGGGCTTCCACGCTTGTCCTTTCCTTTGCCTAGGAGAGTCTCCACCATACCCTGCCATGGCTCACTAATATCACAGGTCTCTGTTTAGAGGTCAAATCCTCAAAGAGACCTCCCTTATCTCCCGTGGTAGGCAGAAGCATGGCCCCCAAAGATGGCCACATCCTTATCCCTGGCACCCGCAAAGACATTCCCTTACTTAGCACAAGGACCTTGGGGGTGTGATTAAGGGTCTTGAGATGGGGAGATTCTACTGGCTTATTGGTGGGCCAAACATAATCATAGGGTCCTCATTAAGAGGGAGGCAGGTAAGAGTCTCCCCCTGAGTGCCTCTTTGTTGCTCAGATGTGGCCCTCTCTCTCTAACTAAGCCACCTTGGCAGGTGATCTCACTGCCCTCCCCAATATGTGGGAACTGACTCCCAGGAGTGTAAATCTCCCTGACAACACAGGATATGACTCTTGGGGGTGAATCTGGACCCAGTATCATGGTATTGAGAATATCTTCTTGACCAAAAGGGGGATGCAAAATGAAACGAAATAAAGTTTCAGTGGCTGAGCAATTTCAAATGAAGTCGAGAGGTCACTCTGGTGGACATTCTTACGCACTATATAGATAACACTTTTCAGGATTTAATGTATTGGAATAGCTAGAAATGAATACCTGAAACTTCCAAATTCCAACCCAGTAGCCTTGACTCTTGAAGATGATTGCATAACAGTGTAGCTTACAATGGGTGACAGTGTGATTGTGAAAGCCTTGTGGATCGTACTCCCTTTATCCAGTGTATGGATGGATGAGTAGAAAAATGGGGACAAAAACTAATTGAAAAATAGGGTGGGATCGGGGGGGATGGTTTGGGTGTTCTTTTTTACTTTTATTTTTTATTCTTATTCTGATTCTTTCTGGTATAAGGAAAATGTTCAAAAATAGATTGGGGTGATGAATGCACAACTATATGATGGTGCTGTGAACAGCTGATTGTACACCATGGATGACTGTATGGTATGTGAATATATCTCAATAAAACTGAATTTAAAAAAAAAAAAAGAGGGAGGCAGGGGGGCCAGGCTCAGAGAGAGACTGGAAGATGGAGAAGGGGTCACAATGCACAGAATGCAGGCAGCTTCCAGAAAGTGAAAAAAGCAAGGGCATGGCTTCCCTGGTAGAGCATCCAGAAGGAACACAGCCCTGTTGATCCATTTCAGATTTCTGGTTTGAACTACAAGATAGGTGCAGTCATCAGATAACATTCAGAACTATAAGCTAATAAATTCTGATTGTTTTAAGCCACTAAATTTGTGGTCATTTGTTACAGCAGCAATAGAAAGCTAATATACACTTGATCTAAACTACCAGTTGTCTTTCAACACCTTTACCCTGTTTTATTTTTTTTTTATATCTCTTACTGCTATTGGAATTTATGTTGTTTTCTCATCTGTTTGTTTGTTTATCTATCTCCTGCAATAGAATGTAAACTTTGTGAGGGCAGAGACTTTACTTTATTCACCTTTGGATATCTCATACCTTAAAGACTACCTGGAGAGAACAGATGCTATGGATTTTTGATGAATGAATGAATGAATGAATGAATACTTATTACAACCAGACCTCATTCCACAAAATTTTTATGTCTATGATGTTTGTGTGTGTGTGTGTGAGTGTGCATGGGAAGGGGGTGTTTATGAGCACACTAGTCACAGTGGAGTAGAAGGAATAGTAGTCCTAGTAGTAGGGTAGCAGTAGGAGCAATAGTGGAATTTGGCCTGTTTCTGTGATGCCCTAATTGGTGATAGTTAAAATATATTAGTGTTTCAAGAAGGCTTGTAATTTGACCCCATATGAAAATGCCTTCTGTGTAAAATTTTTCTTCATCCCAAGAAAAATGTCAGCATTTAAAACTTCAATTTTTAAACTACAAGATGGTTCCCATATGAAGAAAGAATAGACTAAAAGGGAATAAAAATGTTGAGAATTTAATTGGCATCTGAAATAGATTTTAAGAGTTATAGACCCAATTAGTAAATTGGACCTCAGTGATATTTCTATTTCCAGTGAAATGATGTATTCATCTAGCTACCTTCAGAGGTTCTTTGCACTTGAAAACAATTTTCTTTAAAATACTAATGATCCTTCAAAAGCAATATAGGGATAATCTGTAACTTTTTAAGCACTTTATGCACCATTTCACTGTTCTGGCTACCTCAAATGAATCCTAGCACCATCAGTTAAATCAATCTGCCTCATTCAGTCATTATTGCATGTGCTGGGCAGTGTGCTCAGGGCTGGAATCTCCCAATAAAACAGCCACTATAATACAGTGTGATCCAGATAAACAAGACAGCACTGCACAGCCCTGGGGGTAGGGAGAGGGGAAGGAGGGAAGTGAGTGGTCAGACCTTTTTGGAGATGACAATCTGGACAGAAGGGGAAAGGAGGAAGTGGTAGTTAACTAGGCAGGGGAGAGGGAGGTTGGTGCAGGGAGTTATTCAGGGAATGTTGGAAAGGACGAGAGACTCTGGCATGGTGGGGGACACCATGTATTTTTTTATAGCAGAACAAAAAGAGGAGCTGAAAGCTGTACATCCAAAGAGGCATTAGATTGTTACTGCTTCAAAAGCCATGCTTACATTTCATCATTTTTGCTTTAAATGATTCTTTAAGTGGAAAAAATAGAATATTACAGGTAATTTTGTAATCTGCTTTGTCCCCAATGTCTCTCTGTTCTTCTGCCCTTTGCTCCACTCTCACACTGACACAAATTTGCTCTTGTATCCTTTCCATTAAGTTTGCTTTTACATACATAATAGGTATCCCATATAATTTCTGCATGTATCATACTTCAGCTTGCATTCTTCAATGAACATTACAATAAAACTCCACCCTAATGCACCCTGTGATACCACCAATTTGCAAATAATAGGATTGGCTATTGGCTTCCATCTTCCTCTAGCTCTGGTTCTTAGGACTAAAGTTCTTATGTTCTTGGGGAGTGGGTGGAGGAAGAGGGACATGGAAGAGAAAGTGATTCCTAGTGAGGAAATGGCAGATGGAGGATGGGTTTCTGTGTCCTCAGAATTCTTCTGCCCAGTCTCCTGGGATCAGATCAACAAAGGTGTCAAATAATTGCAGGTTCCTGGAACCACCATCGCTGTCCAGGAAGGCCCAGCTGGTCTCGGGGCACAGAAGTAGCTCATCAATATTTAAATCAGCTTGTACAGGCACCAACAGAGACACTGAATCACAACAGAACTAGACTGATTTGAATGGTGCAGGTGAATACCAGAACTCCAGCCAGTTCACTGCATACACTGGTCCAGCCATTTCAGTAAGCCCACAATCATAGAATGTTGCAACTTACACTTTTGATTTTTTTTTGCTCGATTTATGATATTATGTAGGGCTATATTGTATTCTTTCAAGATCTATGTTAATATATACTTCATATACTTTAACTTTTGTAAGTATTTCAGCATCTCATTAGGCCATATTTTATACTTTTCCCTATTTACAAACAGTTACATTGCATCATTTGACCTGTTTCATTTTGTTTTGATTTTGTTATTCCAATAGCGCTGCTTTAAACTCTCTACACAGTTCTCCTTACATATGTGCGAGAAATTTTATAGGACAATAAATCTACAAGTGGAAACGTTGGATTTTAGGGTATGTAAAAATTCAGCTTTGCTAGAAATTTCCAGAATGCTCTCCAAAATAGTTGTATGAATTCCTAATCCTTCCTTTGGTCAATGAGAGTCTTATTTGTCCATATCTACAACACTTGATAGCATTTATTTTATTCTGATGAGTGATACATGGCATTTTATCTTGTTGACATTTACATATTTTGGTCATTGGTGAAGCTAAACTTTTTTCACATACTTATTCATTCTTCAGACTTCTTTTGAGAACTGTCTTTACAGATCCTAATTTTTAATGTTTTTCTTATTGATTTATAGAAAAAACTGAAAAACTGTATTCTGGATATCAATTCATTCTTCTGTTATATGTGCTATAAACACTTTCTCCTAGTCTGTTTTAATATTAAAATTACCTTATTTTGATTTGTATGTTTTACTTTAGACTTGTACTTTGAATTGAGTCTGTTTGATAAAACACATCCATTAAAGATAGATCACGGAAAACACACGCACATTTTCCAGCCTCATTGTCAAAGAGAATTTTGTTAAAGGTTCAAATTATCCTTAGCCTAACTAAACTTATTAAAAAGAAATGCCCTCCTTAAAGGAACTCTACTTGGATCGTGGATACAGATACCTCCAAAAGTGATTTTTCTTGATACCTAATGACTAGATTTTCAAAATGCAGTTAAAAGCTCCTGTTTATCTGCAACAATTTTCAGGAAATGTTAATGTTCTTTCCACAAGAGTACATTAATTTTCATCGGTTTAATGACATCTTCTTGACAACAAATATACAATAATTATTTTTTTTTCTTAGAGAGTGGTGAGTTCCCATACTAAATTAATATTTTTATTTGGCATGTTAATGATTCTTTACAAATGGAACATACTGGGTTTTGGTACATTTTATTTTTATTTAACCAGGATACAGACATGAAAGAACAAAACATCATTAAACAAAATGAAATAAAATGCTATAGATTTACACATATCTTTAAAAATTTCCCAGAACTGTTTAAACAATCCTTTTTAAAAACTATCTAAAGAACACTACATCAGAAATTTCTATAGACCCTCCCTCAAATTTAAATCATATAGATTAATCAATGTGAAATATCACCTATAAAATGGGTAGACTTGGTAAGTAGATTTATCTTATGTTATACTATATTATGTTTTATATTATATTATATTATATTATATTATATTATATTACATTATATTAACAGAACTAAGGACCAAACAAATATACAGAAAACTTTGATTTCAGACAATATTTCAAATCTCTTTATACACTATTCTTCTGCAAGAACTACTAGAAAGCTTCCAACATACATGGATGGCTAGATGGAAGGAATGAGTTTTGCTTTATCTTCCTTATCATACCAACTCCTTTTGAAAGTTCTTTTCAAGGGCAAAATAACCAAAAGAAAGGAGGGAACTGGTGAAAGAGAGGCAAAGAGTGCATAATCACCAAATAGGATAATAAGCCCCCAGCCTATCAAGTTTTGAGGGTCAACTAATGCAGTATTAAAGAGCTAAACGTGTCTAGAGCAGAAGACCTAGTGAATAACTTGTGTGGGAGGCTTTGAACATGCAGGTATGATTGTGTTCTGACTCACTCGATTGTGTGTAAAACAGAAAATAGACATTATTTGTGGTGAGGTAAAGCTGAGGATAGACAGAGAGGGAAAAGACATGCTGGCGGGAAATTTCTTAAAATGACAAGCTAGACTGAGGGCTGGGCATCCACAACTTCTCATCAGTGTTTTCTACTGAGAAATGAATCTGTGATGACTTATGATGACTGTACTCTGCCATTTTCTAGCAGTTTAGTCTCTAAATACCTTTCTCTACTCTTCAGCATCCCTGTCCTCAAAATATCTAGCCACCGCAGGGGCATAAACCACTGTAAGAATACACACACTATTTCATTCTACTTTGAGGGACTCTCAGGTTGCAAGCTATGTATAGAAGATGAGTTATGGAAGGAGGCTGCTACAAGCCTTCAATTGTAGAGTCTGCACTATTGATATTGGACAGATTTCTCAGGCAGTTCACTTCATGCCAACACTTGAGCTGAAGTAGCCAGTTCAACATGTTCAGAGAGTGGTTTGAAGAGAATTGACACCAGCTCTGGGGTTAGATGGCCACAGATTTAAATCCTGAATCTACCCAGGGTTACCTGTGTAGGTAGGAAATCTGAGCCTCAATTTTCCCATCTCTGAATCCAGTGCTCAAACTCCTGCCTTTCTGCATGGTGGTAAAGCATAAAGACAATGCACCCAGGTGGCAGAAAGAGTGCTCTTGGAATACCTAGGGTCTCCTATGGTGAGCTCCAGTCAGTGGGCTGGGAGACAAAGTGACCCCTGTCACAGGTAGGTTCAGTGCCTCCTCCATCCCCCTCTTACTGGGCTGCAGTGACCTTGCTGTGTACAAGGTGGCACAGCCACAAGGTAGAAGAGGGCTGCCCACCCCCATGGGACTTTGTGAAAGTAAGGACCAACCCTTTGTTATGCCAAGCTACTGAAATTTTGAGTTTATTTCCTTCTGCAGCAAAGCATAAACCAGTGGTTCTCAATGTGGACTCTGGATCCACCACATCAGTATCACTTGGGCACTCGCTGGTAATGCAGATTCTCAGGTCTCACCCCTGACCTGCTAACTTTGAAATTCTGGAAGCAGGACCTACAGTCTGTTTTAACAAGCCCTCCAGGTGAGTCAGATGTATGCTCAAGTTTCAGAACCCCTGGCATGGGCCATCCCGACTAATTCAACCTACTGCATAATCAGTGCTCAAAAATGGTAGTTTTATTATTTAATCAAACAAACCACCTGTGACAAACTAGGTATTGCTACTAAGCAAAAACATAACTTGTGGTTATGTTCCTCAGTATGGAATGTTAGTCGTATTTTATAAGTGGAATCTGAACTCTAGCAAATACCAGCTCCTTCCTTTATTTGAAAATGAAGATAGTAGAGCTAAGATGCTCAAGGAACATAAGATGTGGTAATCCAGATGATAAAGTCAGGTTTATG